>NC_034596.1:61459117-61502332 GCF_900095145.1 Mus pahari
TTCCAGTCCTGCATCCTTTGGTGATCAACAGCAGTATGGAAATATAAGCCAAATAAACCCTTTCCTCCCCAAACTGCTTCTTGGTCATGATGTTTGTACAGGAATAGAAACCCTGACAAAGACAATCCCATAAGGCAAAATCAATCTAGGACAAAGGTTATAAGTTAACTACATAAGCATCAAATCCATAACCCTGATTCTTCAGGTAGACCTGTGCTACACCCACTGATCTAAACCATTTTCTACCAAAATGAGAGGCCCTGTTAATTATTCACAAAGAAATACTAAATCTTAAACCAAGAAATTTCCTGCTTTTAAAAGTAATATTGAGAGTTTAAGGGAGCTGTATAGACATAATCTTCTGTCAGTTGGAAGAGAATTTTACTAATCCACTTGACACTAGTTCATTTAAGTCATCTTTTTATGAGCAATAGAGAGGAAAGCTGTCAGAAAACTTCTATCATAACTGAAATATAGCTGCCAACGTTTATTCTTCATACTGTCAAATGTAGAGGAGGCTTACTCTGAGTGTGCCAAATATACTTTCAGTTCTCTTAACATTCCAAGAAGAGTATGGCTATTTGCTTTAAAGAATGTGCTGTATGTTATAGTGGCCTTTAAGAGTGTTAATGCAAGGAAGTATGTCAGAGGTGACCAAGGCCCCTAAGGCCATGAAGACCCTGGAAGTGTGTTTCCTCATGTCTTCTTGTGTGATAAACATCAGGGCAACATGGCCAACTTTTGGAATACAGTCAGAAAAACATTGAACTTAGAAAAAAAATGATTAATTGAATTCTTGATTCACTCATGAATTATTTAGTATCTCAAGCTAACACTATGTATAATTTGAAAAGGAATACTTTCCTCCAGATAATTTAAACCCTTCTGCTTGAACACTATAGTAATAGATACATGAAAGTGGAAGGAATACAAGATAAATTTGCTTCTTTTATTGTACAGTGCATGACCTTTCCTACATTGGTAGCAATGAAGAACAAATATACCCTTACTCTAATGGAAAACAAAACTAACTATACAAAAGAAATATGATATGATAAATATTTTGAAATATAATTACAAATATAAATGCCCCAAAATGTAACTGATAGGGAGCTATCAGTGCCCCTCATCCACCAGTGTATATTGATAGTGAGATTTCATGGTTGAGAAATTAGTCATGTGAGAAGTGTGGGAAAAATCTATCTATCTATCTATCTATCTATCTATCTATCTATCTATCTATCTATGTATCTATCCATCCATAGATAATAATAATAGAGAATGATGGAGAGAGAGAAACAAAAAGCTATATGTTAGTCTATTTGTGCCTTCATAACAAAAATACCAGATACTGGCCTTCCACGTATCAGTAAACACTCATTTATTTTGGGTATTTCCAGAGATTTCTTTATCCCTGAAAGCCACCCATTGAAGTCTTGAGAAACATCATCAGGGCAGGGCCCAATAAATCTAGGTCACTTTTTGTCATGCTCTTCAAGAGACTTGCTACTGTTTGGACCTGAAATGTCCTGCAAGGGTTCCTGTGCTGGATGCTTGACCCTCAGTGCAACACTGTTAAGAAGTATCTGTGCCATCATGATTGCAATTTAATAAATCTATTCATTAATGGCTTTATAGTTGAATGGACATTTGGAAGTGATGGAAATAACAGGAGGTGTAGCTTTATTAGAGAAATTTTATCTGGAACTACATCTTTGAAAACTGTTTCTTGTCCTGTTATTTCCTCGGCATTCCTGTTTCTATAAGGTAACAGCTTTGCTCACCCAATTTTGTTCACTCATGACTTTGCTCATTCACACATTGCTTGACATAATATTTAGGTTCATGTTAGGCTCCAAGCAATGGGGCCATGAGCTAAAACCTGAAACTGTGAAGTAAAATAAACCCCTTCTCTTTTTATGTTCTTGTTTCCTCAGTATTTTGTCCCAGTGGCATAAATCTCACTAGCACAGAGATACTGAAACATGGCTCTCATGCTCACTTCCCATCCACAAGGAGGTAAACGGTTTACCCTAAATATACTCAGCCACCATCTTCTGTGCCACCACAGTTCCAAATACAGTGTCAAATGACTGTGGGCTGAAATCTTGAAATACTGAGAAAAAAGACCTCCCTTATAAAATGTTGTTCAGTCTTTTGTCTCAACAATGTACTAAAACAGTTCTGGAGGGAAGGATTTCTAAAATGAGGATACTGGCTGATTTGGTGCTTGAAGAAGGACCAATTCTATTAATTAATTAGTTAATTAACTACTTAATTAATCAACATCTTGCCCTCAGTTTCTTTTTCCTTCTCTCCTCCTACCCCTTGCACCCTCTTTCCCTCTAAATCTCATCCCCCCACATCCATTTCTTTTTAGAAAAGAGGAGGCCTCCCATGAGCCAGCCTTGGCACATCAAGTTGCAGTAAGACTAGGCATATCTTCTCCTGTTGAGGCCAGAAAATGCAACCTAGTAGGAGGTTGCCCAAAGGCAGGCAACAGAGTCAGAGACAGACCTTGTACTCACTGTTAGGAGTTCGCCATGAAGACCAAATTACACAACTGCAACATATATGCAGAGGACCTAGGGCACTCCCATGCACGTTTTCTGGTTGGAAGTTCAGTCTCTGTGAGCCATTATGGGGTCAGGTTAGTTGATTCTGTAGCTTTTCTTGTGTCCTTGTCTACTCTGCCTTCTACAATACCTGCCCTTGTTTCTGCAGGAGTCCCCAAGCTCTGCCTAATGATTGCTATGAGTTGCTGCATCTATTTTCATCAGTCTCTGGGTGAAGTCTCCCAGAGGACAGTTATACTAGTCTCCTGTCTGCAAGTATGGCAGAATATCATCAATAGTGTCAGGGGCGGGCTGTCTCTCCTGGCGTGGGTCTCAAGCTGATGAGTCACTGGTTAGGTACTCCCCCAATTTCCTCTTTGCCTTTACCCCAGCACATCTCGTAGGCAGGACAAATTGTAAGTCAAAGACTTTGTGGCTGTGTTGGTGTCCTAATTCTTCTATTGTTGGTCACTGATTGTTTAAGGACCAACTCTTAATGTGTAGCATGGTCTTAGTATGTCCTCACATGAAGGCGAGACTCAGGCTATGCACCAGGGACCTGTTCTACATGGGCACTAATCTTGTTAATTGGGGCTTTTCTCTCATGTCCCAACTACTTTGGACATAAGAAAGACACTGAACTTCAACAAAGTCATTTAGTTGATTGCAAGCTGCTGACACTCTAAAGTATACAGGAACTCAATGAAGGGTCAGCTAAGAGTACATGAGGCCAGAGTGAGATTATCTCAATGCATCTATATGCAAGAATGAGGAAGAAGTTTTTAAAATTATCTGCGCATCTTCATAATAGGTGGTTGTTTCTGAAGGGTTTTCTATGGTATTCAGAATCGCTCATCATAACCAAACAGCTAGATACAAAAGGCAACAAATGCCAGGTCTATATTATGCAAACTCAAGGCCTAAATACTGATTGAAGACACCAGTGACAAAAGGACAGAAAATATCACAGACAACTTGTAGACATGCTTCATTACTTACATAATTCCCAGCAAGGCTGGTCTGGCCTGGAGACATGATCCACACTGTGTTTACTGGTAGCAGTATGTTTATATATCTAAAACAGAGAAGAGATTCCTAGGAGTTAATTATGTATTAATACACTCCTCATGGGTAGTATTCTCTCCTTTTTTTTTTTTTTTTTTTTTGATTCGACCATCTTCATAGGAAGAAACCCTTGCAACAACCTTTCTCCCACATAATTACTTACTTTAATACTCTGTAAAACACCTGCAAGGGCAAGGCCACTGTGACTACATAAATGACATTGGAATGTTCCCCAAAATGCCATATACAGTTTCTTAATCATTTCATTTATATGAAAAGGGGGGTTGATATAAAGACATTGAGGCATTTCCTTCTAAGGTTGAGAGTGAGAGTCATTTAAATTTTACTTAGTAGATTTTCTAGAATTTCAAGGTATGTCCAATGTATTCTCAGTCCTTCATACATGGATCCAAATACAAGAAAAAATATGAAGTGCCATTTTTTGAAAATAAAAGAAATCACCCCCTCAGTAAGAAGTGGACTATGTAATATTTCAACAATGCAATATAATATTTTAAAAGTTTTACATATTAATATACTAAGGGAAATGCATGTAAGTTTTGTGTTAAACTGCTAAGTATAATGATCACATGTGATACCATATAGATACATTGGAGAATCTGAGATCAATCTAAAGTTTTTAGTATAAAATAGGACACATGTACTGAAAAAACATGAAACATATTTTAACAAGTAGGTACTAAATTAATGTCTACAAAATTACCACCCATGCTAAAAGTACACCACACTACACCAGTTAAAAGCAAAATGGCATGATTTCTCATTTCTTCACCGTTATATAACTGAGATTACATTATATTTATTCTCTTGTTTGTTACTGCTTTAGTTCAGTTTTGTGTTTACATTACAGCTGCCTCATTTTCATGTCATTTTACTCTATATCCATATATTGGTTCACAGACATCTGCTTCATTTCCAGCTTCAGATGCTAGGCGTGCACCACTTTGAGTATTTATACAATGTGTAAGGATATGCATCTAGGTATATCTGTGGTGGTTAATTTTAATTGTCACCTAAATGCTTAAGGTGAATTACACCTAATCAGTGCATTTCTACACATGACTGACTGAGGCAGGGAAACCCACCTAAGTGTGGGCAGCACAATCCCCTAGGCTCAGGTCCTACACTGAATAAAAAGGAAGCAAGGAGAATGCCAGCTGAATGGCTACATTCACTTTTGCTTTATGTTCCTACACTTATCCCCTGCCCTGATAGACTATATTCACCTAGTCTGTGAGACAAAATACAACTTTCCCTACTTAAATTACTTCCTCTCAAATATTTGTTCAAAATAGTGAAAAAAGTAAGTAGCATGGTGCACATGGGTAAAGTCTACCTAAGGCAAGTACTTAGGATAAAGTAGAGCATAGCAAATGCTTCTTTTACATCCTCCTGTACCATTTAGCTGGTCTTCCTCACTGCTGGGAAAACTTCACACGACTATCTGCCAAAGTTCCAGTTCTCTGTTTTCACTAACACTTTGTTAAAAAGTTCAATTAGCTAATTTCAAAAGTTTGAGTGACTTGAATTTCTGCTTTTTAATGTTCTATCACATGCCCTTAACTATTTTTCCTTTAGTTTTCTTTCTCTATAAGAGATTTATAGTTTAGTGACTATGTTTTTGTTTCACCCACTTACATTTTTCTCCGGTTATGTTAAATATATGTACATTAATGAGCAACTCTTGATTTTATTTGTTGAATTTATATTTTGTAAATGTTTTATATCTTTTTATGTCCAGAAATTCTTTTTATAGTGATTTCATGGAGTTATTTTCCTGTATTGTCTGCTAAATACATTATAGCTAAGACCTTTTTTTTGTTTACTTTTGATGCATTTGAGTTGGATCCATTTCATATCTAAGTTTTATTTCTATTTCTAATATACCATGTTCTCAAATAAGGAAAAAACCTCACAACTCTAGCAAATCATATATAAAATATTTACATTATCTCCATAATGTGTGTTTGTATATGCATGTATATGTATAAGTAATAGGCAAAATATTTACTAATTTCAGTTATGTGTGAGTTTGTGTGTATACATGGATGTGAGGCCAGCCTGGTCTACAGAGTGAGCTTCAGGACAGCCAGGGCTATATAGAGAAACCCTGTCTCGAAAAACCAAGAAATACCAAGAAAAAAAAAGCAATAATAACTTGTAAATCCAACTCTGATATTTTGAATATATTCTCAGGGGATTAAGGAAGTGAAATAAATATCAAATAAGTAAGAAAAGATTTGTCTGAATTTATTCGTGTGATCTGCTTGCTCTAATGTCTAACTATTATTAACTAAAAGGTAATAAGAGTGTGAGCAAAGCATCCCAAGAGAGGGAGGATGGACAGTGATACAGAGAGGCTGAAAAGGAGTAAATGTTTGTATTGAAAATGGAACTAATGCTGACATTTTCTTCTGTGATGAGTAGAAATGCAAAATATGGTCAATTGCAAATAGCAGATAAAACATTCACATTATCACAGTGATGTGTGTGTTTGTGTTTATATATGCATGTGTATTAATAGAAGCCAAAATATTCACAGTAATCTCGGTGGTTTATATTTGTGTGTAAATAGATAAAATATTTAATTAATTCAGTGACATGCATGCTTATGTATATGCATCTGTATGTATAAATAGATGAAGTATTTAGTTTTCTCAGTGATATCAGATTTTTTTTGTGTGTATATACACGCACATGCTCACACATGAACCCATGCTCAGATGCTCACACAAATTCAGGGTAGAAATTAAATTTTTATGGTTGTGTTTAGTATCTGGACTGTAAGTCAAGCAAAATGTTAAATGTTATAAAAATATGGCATGGGGTTTATTCCACGCTACTCTTCGGAGTTGATGAGTCTGCTTTCAGCTGAACTCTGTAGCACTGATAAAGTCTGCAGGCTGAATGCTCTCATGCCTGTCACAACCCTTGGAAAGGACAAGTGTGATACAACCTTCAGCTTTCCAGGACTTGTGTTTCCTATTAGAACTCCAAAAATATGCAAAATAAGCTAAGGTAGGTGGGTTATCAACAAATCAGTTTTGGTAGAATATATAAATTTCTAGCCATAGTAAATTAGGAAACAGACCTTACCGATTTAGCTTTATTCACGAGTGAATGGCATTCCTATTTTCAAGTATTTTCCAAATACAAAATGTATTTTTTAAATACAAAAGTTTTAGAGAGGATAGGTAAAGTATGATGATCCATTGTTTTTATTGTGAAAACCACATATGGATCATATGTGATTTTCCTGTGTTTGAAGATTATAAGATAAAAGATATTTCTAAAAAAGATTTATTTATTTGATGAATATGAAGAGGGTATCAGACCCCAGTATAGGTGGTTCTGAGCTACCATGTGGTTGCTTGGAATTGAACTCAGGACCTCTGGAAGAACAAACAGACAGCACTCTTAACCACTGAACCATCTCTCCAGCCCTGATAGTAGATATTTAATGCTGTATTTTAAAGAAATTATGTTTTAAGAGATTTGAGTGGAATCTACAAGTAGTAATATATTTTCTCTGAGAAAAGCCAACTACTTAATAAGCAGGCAGCTTCATGTCTCCCATTTAAACATCTAACAATTTTTAAATAAATATTTTGTGTAATTTATTTGCTGCATAATCTTTCTTTTTTTAAAAAATGGATATTTTATATATTTGAAGTTCAAATGTTATCCCCTTTCAAGGTTTCCCCTCTGCAAACCTATCTAATCTAACATTTTAAAAATATACTGAGCCTTACTACTTTAGTGTGATAATGGAACATGGTGGAACATAAGTGTTATTCAAGATTAGTTCATACAGATAAAAAATTGTAAGACTTGAAAATTTGGGCCACATTATACTCTTTTTGTTATTAATATATACTATACTATATTATATTGTATTATATTATATATTTATATATTATATTTTAATTTTATTTGTTTTCTTTCTACTAATAAAATATCATGATCAAAAACCAAACAGGTGGATACAGTTTATTTTATTCTATAGATTCTGATCATTGTTCACCCTAAAGAGAAGTCATGGCAGAATTATAGAAGGAACAGAGGCAGGAACTGAAGCAGAAACCACAGAGGAACACTTCTTACTGGCTTGACCTCAATGCCTTGCTCATTCTGCTTTCTGATACAACCTCGGACCACCTGGCCAGAGTAGCACCATTAACAGGGGCACAGACCCTCCTACTTCAGTCATTAATCATGAAATAGCCCTACAGACTTGTGGGGCAATGGGCTTGCACAGACGGCCTGGTCTCCAGTTGAGCTGAGGTGGGACCCGTGGGTGATGGAAGGTGTTCCCTCGTGTCTCCTAGACCCCTGGCTCCTGTCGAAGTTACCACCCCCACAGCCCCCACAGGAGAAGCGTGTGGCTAGTAGTCACATACACAATGTCCCAAGCTTCTGACCTTCAGGCTGGACACCTCCCAGTTACCTAGCAACAGCAATATAACAAAGCCCACTAAAAGAGGGGCTGCTTGGCCCCACCTCACCCTCTCCCTCTTTCTCTCTTTTACTCTTTAAGCTTTCACCTCTCTCTCTCTTTAGGCTTTCTTACTCTTTAGCCTTTCTTCTCTCTCTCCTTTTCCCCCTTCTTTCCTCTTGGCCATGGCGATCTCTCTCTCTTTCTACCTTTTCTCTTTCTCTCTGCCTTTCTACAACAAAGCTCTAAAACAATAGACTGTCTCTGTTCATCAAGGCCTGGACTAAGGACTCTTGCCTGCATGGGAACCTCTCTCCCTGTGCCTTCTTACCATATCTCCGGTGCTTCTCAGCCACTTGGTATGCCTCAGTTGAGAATTCTTTGTTTAGCTCTTTACCGCATTTTTTAAATAGGGTTATTTGTTTCTCTGGAGTCCAACTTCTTGAGAACTTTTTATATATTGGATATTAGCCCTCTATCAGATGTAGGATTGGTAAAGATCTTTTCTCAATCTGTTGGTTGCCTTTCTGTCCTATTGACAATGTCCTTTGCCTTACATAAGCTTTGCAATTTTATGAGGTCCCATTTGTCGATTCTTGATCTTACAGCACAAGTCATTAGTGTTCTGTTCAGTAATTCTTCCCTGGTGCCCATATGTTCAAGGCTCTTCCTCACTTTCTCCTCTATAAGATTCAGTGTCTCTGGTTTTATGTAGATGTCCTTGATCCACTTGCTTTTTACAAGGAGATAAGAATGGATCGATTTGCTTTCTTCTACATGCTAACTACCAGTTGAGCCAGCAACATTTGTTAAAAATGCTGTCTTTTTCCCACTGGATGGTTTTAGCTCCTTTGTCAAAGATCATGTGACCATAGGAGTGTGGGTTCATTTCTGGGTCTTAAATTCTATCCCATTGCTAAAGGAGATCAACAGGATACAAATTGGAAAGGAAGAAGTCAAAATATCTCTATTTGCAGATGATATGATTGTATACATAAGTGACCTCAAAAATTCCACCAGAGATCTCCTAAACCTAAACACCTTCAGCAAAATAGCCGGATATAAAATTAAATCAAACACATCAGTTGTTTTTCTCTACACAAAGGATAAACAGGCTGAGAAAGAAATTAGGGAAACAACATCCTTCACAATAGACAGAAATAATATAAAATACCTTGGTGTGACTATAACTAAGCAAGTGGAAGATCTGTATGATAAGAGCTTCAAGTCTCTGAAGAAAAATAATCAAAGAAGATCTCAGAAGATGGAAAGATCTCCCATGCTCATGGTTTGGCAGGATTAATATAGTAAAACTGGCCATCTTGCAGAAAGCAGTCTACAGATTCAATGCAATCCCCATCAAAATTTCAATTCTTTACAGAGTTAGAAAAGCAAATTAATCTGGAATAACAAAAAAAGTAGGATAGCAAAAACTATTCTCAACAATAAAAGTACTTCTGGTAGAATCACTATTCGTGACCTCAAGTTGTACTACAGAGCAATTGTGATAAAAACTGCATGGTACTGGTACATTGATGTCAGTTTTTAAACTGAGGGCCCTTCTCAGTTGTCTCTAGTTTGTGTCAATTTGACAGACAAAACTAACCACTGTAATTATATATTGACAACCAATGGAGAAACATATCCAAGATTATAGAATGTCCTTATATTAAATGTGATGTAACATAATTGTTCATGTGCTCTAATGTAACTGCGAAGGCTGCTACTGGTGGTGATAGACTCATTTTCATTTACCAGCCATGACAGATGAGTCAAATCTACTGATTATTTTCTATAATATTCAATTCTGCAATCTTTAAGTTCAGTGAAAAAAGGATGCCCCATAAACAATTAACTTCATCAGACTCATCTTGCAAACTTCCTTAGAAGTAAGTTTTCACAAAATACTATTTTGACATGGAATGTCTTATAGATCTTATCTTATCTACAGAAGTGTCAGTGTTTCTTATTAGAATTTTTTTATCAAGATAAATCATAGTTTTACATTTATTTATTTAAGGTTTTAAGATGAAGGTTTTAAAAAGAGCATATATCTGGTGACTAGAAAAGCTATAAATTTGCCCTATATTGGTTTGAACAATAAATACTTAAAAGTCTTCATTTTCTATCTCTTTTTAAATTTAATTTTAATTTTTAGTTATTCACTTTACATTCCATTCACTGCCCCCCTCCCAGTCATTCTTTCCACAATCCTTCACCCATCCCTTCCTCCCTTTCTCCCCCTGGCTATTCCCTATTATTAGCACTAGGTGATTCCTCTCCCACTGAGGACAGACAAGGCAGCCCAGCTAGAAGACCATACCCCACATATAGGCACCAGCTTTAAGGATAGCCCTCCATTGTCTGTCTTAAAATATGTATAGTTTGGTAATACGCGAGGCTTTGTGAACTGGTGTCTACTTGAGACTCTCGTCTTTGCGAGTTAATATCAGTGTGGTAGAACTCTGGTTCCTGAACTTCTAACCCACTTCCCGTTTTTTTAAATGAGGCTAACAGAACCTCCTGCATGGTGCTTGTACGAGAATTTCACAAGATATATCCCATAAAAACTCCTCTGCAAAAAACCTGACAGTACCCATTAGTGCTAGGCTGTATTAGCGCTAGTATTATTTGCTTCAACTTTACGTCAATTCACGGTGTGAAACCCATTCACTAATGAGTACTAGCTGTCTGGTAACGCACTGAGTTTCAAATCTGTTGAGAGTTTGGAGCAGTGGTTATCAGTACCTCCTCTAGAGGCACATGCTAAGGTCTTTTCCTCTACCTCCCCTAGCAAGAGGATGCTGTGCTCATTTATGCATCCCAGATCTTGTGTACACTCTGAGTTATGAGATATTTGGACACAACCCATTTGGGACCTTGGGAAAGTAATAGACAGGGAGTCATTCAACTGAGAAGTACTTCCACTTCTCCTCACCTCCTTTTCTCCCATTCTTACTTGGAAAGAACATTAATATGATACTTTGGAACCTGGGACTGAAAATAACAGTAGAAATAAGAAACCTGGGCCTCTGGGGTTATGGAACGTTTGTGTGGACAGGTACCTCCTAACTCCAAGAGAAAAGAGGGGAAATGTAATTTATTCTGTATTTAAGCATTGGTTATTTCAAGTCAGGGTAGCTGAATAACAGCAGTACTAGGTGACAAAAATTTTTCAAAACACGTGTCTTGGATTTAAGAATTTTTCATTTTGAGGGGTCTTGGTGGGAGGTTGCTAGGTTTGTGTCATAAAGATTTTATTCTAGGAGTGTGAGTTTCTTTTTCTTATTTCCAGATGACCTCCTGTAAAGCAATACAAGGGGCAGAACAAAGAGCCAGTCCTCAGGCACCTACAAGGCATTTGCTAAAGGAGGAGAACACTTCAAATGCTTCTTTCATTATCACAGTGGCAAGTCATACTTCATAATGAAAATTCATCCTTGGAGGAAAAGAAGCATTGGATGGATTCTTTAAAAGTTTTATGAGATTAAAGTTTGGCAGTGAAAAAAAAATGTTATCCTTTCCCAAAGTGGTGGAATAAGCTACTAAAGTCTTACAACTCATTGGAAGAAGTAAAATTTTAACAAACAAATTCTTTTAATGTCCTTACTTTGTGATTATTAATGGAGCCAGAGGACAAACTGGCTAACCCATAGTATGAAGGTAGTATGTACTAACTCAAAATAAATTTCAAATCCAATTTGCCAAAGATTACTGCTTAAGGCATGCACATGTTAAAGAGAAGAAAATAGACACTCATGGCCCAAAGAAATAATATTCCTAAAAACCATTTGCACATAAATATTTTTTGATAGGAAGCATAGAATTTATTCTCATAGACACACTGTACACAGTGTGATAAATGAACTTAAGAAGTCAGCTAGTGCCGCTGTGGCATTTCATTCAGAAAGATCAAAAAGCCATTAACCAGACTGATGACGCCTCTTCTGTGAACAAGGTCTGTGAGGGTCAGAATTACCCAGCAATTCAATCTTCATTTCTACTTTCTTTAACATGGAAACCTGGAAACCACTTGGCTCATATTTTAACCTCTTCTCTCTATTGGCAGCTGCATTGAGATCCTGCGTAGTAAAAACGGTGTCACAGCGATCCTTTTGGACGCTTTCTAAACCTGAGCTCCCCAACTACAAGGTCAATTTTCTCTCAATAGTTTCTACCTAATGGGGGACACAAAAGCCTATTTTTGCCACCTGTCTAAAGAGATGAAAATCCAAGGTTATATCACTGCAGGTGAAAAATATAAGTGTATGCGTCTCTTTCAGCTGGGAGCTTGTTCTGTCCTTGGTGAGGAGCCTTTTCTAAGCTTCTGTGACTGTGCCAAGTGCCATCATCCTTCTCAGAGCTGACTGCATTTCGCAATCCAAAGCACTCGTGGGCCCTTTGGGATGAAAGACACTTTCCTTGCTAAGTGCCAGCTATTTTTACTGTTATTATTGTTATTAAGTCAATTCCCAAAGTCATATCCACTAACACGGCATTTTCAAGGATGACATATTGCAGCTATGTACTGGGAAATTCTGTTCAGATGGCTTTCTGGTGCCAACCTCATAAGTATTGCTTTTGTGGTGGTACTTTGGGGAATGACACTTCTTTTGGTGGCTGAATATGCCCACAGGTAAAAAAGCTATAAAGGGAATAACGATAGGCAAAAAGCAGGTGGCAGATACTTTCTGACAGGCTCATCTTCTATCTAAGGCATCTGTTGTTCAAGAGTGTATGCATTCACCTTACTTAAAGGCTGACTCTTGAGAATAATACAGCGTGGTGATATTCAAACTTATCCTTTGAGTGCCATCAGAGTAATTGGTTTAAAATGCACGGTGCTAATATTTCCCAAGAAATATGCCAAGTTTTGGAAGCGTGGATTTTCTCTTTAATTTCCAGAGGGAATTTCTGTAATGCCTTTTCATTATGTGCCGGAGAACTCCACCATGTACACAGACTGACAATTAGGCAACTGTATAGGATCAGAAATCAGGGAACAAAGTGATCCAGATTTGTATGGTATGGAGGTCCATTAGGAAGATTCTGCAAAATATGGAACTCACCTCATTCTTGATTGTAGGGGTTCCTCAGAAAAATGCAAAAGTACTTTGTGAAAGATTTCTGGGGAATTTCAGCTGTGGGTTGATTGACTGTGATACCATTTATCTCTCTAATAATAAATATCTTACAATAAGCTGATTTTGCTCTGTTTCTTTGCATTATCCATGAATACTAATGACTGTATATTAGGGCTAAAAGAAAGCATGACTGTCTGCCTCACTCCCACACTTGAGCTTTTCCCTCATTTCTTTCTTTTCGACCAAGTGTAATAGCATTGTTACTGGGTATTGCTACTGAATCCTTTTAACAGTCGATGATTGTGACAGAGATTTTGCTGAAAGATGACAACCTGTAAATAATTTTACTTAATTAGCTTTTGCTTCTGAGGAGCTCATCTCTTTCTGTTTTTCTCCTTACTTAGAATAATTTAGAAAAGATGGATCTATATTCAGAGACAAATTTAAGCCAAAACCCACATTTAAGAAACTTACTGACTGACTTCACCAGCCTGCAATGGGACTATCTTGGCAAAATTAGTGCTTTTTTCTCTACAGTGGGCAGGAATCCAGAAATTAACAGGAAATAATGATTGCAGTAAAATTGGACCTATGTAGCTATTATCCAATGAGGAACAAAAATTAAAATTCCCACAACAATGTGATACATTTAAACAGCTATTTATTTTATTAGTAAGTTAAATATGAAAATAATTTATTTGTTTTTCAAATTTAGGATATATACATATTTTATAGAAGTTATGAAAGAAAACCACAAATGTATACCCATCAACAATTATGTTTTAAGTTTCTTTTTTTAAATTCTTCTTTCTTATTTTTCTTTTATCTTTGAGATTGTATAATTTTATCATTTCCCTGTCCATTTTTCCATGTACCTCTTCTAGCTTTCTTTCAAATTCATGGCCTATATTTTTTATTAATTGCTGTTACATACATGTATATGTATACATATTTATCCCGAAATATCACTTACTCAGACTGTGTAATGTTACATGAATATGCTTAAAGGGTTGACCATTTGGCACTGAATAACTAGTTGGTATGCTTGTCCCTGGCAATATTATTTCTCTAATTTTGAGTATATCTTAGTTGCCTGTAGTTCTGTGTGTAGGATTGATGTCTCATGGTTTTATCTTTTTTGAGATAAGGTCTTACTGTATAGCCTAGGCAGGGCATCAAATTCACACAAGTTTTGACTTACAACCCCAGAGAGCTGGGACCCTGGTGTATAACACCATATTAGGGTTTTGATCTTCAACTTTGAATCCTATAGACAGACTTTAGTGGCAATTCAAGATACTAACTTATAGATATAAGTGATTTCTCTTTTTCTTAGCAGTATTGTTCTTATTTTATCACAGTAGTTTATGGGAACATTATTTGATTTTTAAATCTTTTGGTGTTTCAAGAATATAGTTACTGTTGGTCTATATGATACATTTGTTCATCTTCATCAACAAATTTCTCATTAAATGTTTTTTCCCAGAAAATTAAAAGTAAAGTTGTTTTTCTTTACTTTTATTTTATTTTTATTAGATATTTTCTTTATTTACATTTCAAATGTTATCTCCTTTCCTAGTTTCCTCTCCGAAAACCACCTACCCCTTACCCCCTTCTCCTGCTCCCCAAACCAACCAATCCCGCTGCTTCCTGGCCCTGGAATTTCCCTATACTGGGGCATAGAACCTTCACAGGAGCTAGTGTCTCTCTTCCCATTGATGACCGACTAGGCCATCCTCTGCTACACATGCAGCTAGAGCCATGAGTCCCACCATGTGTTTTCTTGGGTTGTGGTTTAATCCCAGGGAGCTCTGGGGGTACTGGTTAGTTCATATTATTGTTCCTCCTCTGGGGCTGCAAACCCCTTCAGCTCCTCGGGTACTTTCTCTAACTCCTTAATTGGGGACCTTGTGCTCCATCTAATGGATAGCTGTGAGCATCCACTTCTGTATTTGTCAGGCACTGGAAGATCCTCTCCAGAGACAGCTATATCAGGCTCCTGTCAGCAAGCTCTTGTTGGCATCTGCAATAGTGTCTAGGTTTGGTGGTTGTTTGTGGGATAGATCTCCAGGTGGAACAGTCTCTGTATGGTCATTCCTTCAGTCTCTGCTCTGAACTTTGTCTCTGTAACTCTTTACATGGGTATTTTTCCCCCCTTCTAAGAAGGGTCAACATATCCACAATTTGGTCTTCCTTCTTCTTGAGTTTCATGTGTTTTGTGAATTGTATCTTGGGTATTCAGAGCCTCTGGGCTAATATCCACTAAGTTCTTTTTCTCATTCATAGTTTACATCTTTAAGTTTCTGTCTTTCTATTTATCTTTCTTTCTTTCTTTTTGGTTTTGTAACTTGCAAATTAGGGCCTTTTCAACAGTGCTATTAAGTACTTTATTATATTTATTATACGTGAATTGCCCTGCCACTATTACTGGAAATATCAAATGCTCAATACAAAACTGACAATAAGAAGCAGATGAAGCAAGTAGGCTAGGATAGCACTAATTTACACTGGACCCTTAGCTAACAGTAAGGTAATAAGTGTTTTCCATAAATATACCAATTGTAATTATTAATGAATAAAAGGATAGGTTCTCAACTTTCTATAAAATCATAAGCATATGGCTTAATCTTTCTATATTCCATCAAAATTTATCACTTACAGTGTGACATATTTTGGTATGAGAAGAATGATTGGCAGTGTTTTTGAGTGACTGGAGATAAAACTAGTCTGTCACACTGCAATGTAGAAGACATTTTCTAGTGCATAAAGGAGACTCATAAAGTGCCACTGTATCCAAGATTATATAATTATGTACTTATGGTGATTTATTTAAATTGGTAATTTAAAAGCCATTTGACTGGATTTTAATTGGTAAGACAGCAAAGTATACTTGTGGGAAGAGAGTACTTAGTCTTCGAAGTAAGTGCTGGCTTATGAATGTCTGCTTTGTCCCTTACTCATTATGCTACTTAAGCAGGTTACTTTATCTTTAGGAACTTCAGTTTCATTTTGTGAAAATCCAATATAACCATGCATATGTTTCAGAGCTGCTACAATGAATGAAAATGATATTGGTTGAAGTTTATAGTACAAGATTCTAACCTTCAGCCAGTGGGGCCTAATGCAAATATGTTGACTTGCTGAAAACATGAGATTCCTTTTTAGAGCTGATTCTTTGCTTGCTTTGTTATTTAGGATTCATGAATGAATTTATTCGATGACAGCATCATGTCACAGTTTCACAATGTAAACAACGTCAAGAATGCTTCTCTGATGTTACCACTTGCTTTCTATTGCTGTGATAAATTCTATGACCAAAAGAAGTAGCCCAGGGCAGAAAGGGTTGTTAGGCTCACACATTCAGATCCCAGTCTGTCTCAGGGTAGTCAGGGAAGGCACTTAAAAAGGAGCAGATCCATAAGCCGTACTGCATAGCGGCTTGTTCCCCAAGGTGTGCTTAACTGGTTTTATTCTAAAACCCAGGTCCGTGTTCCTAGAAGTGATATTATACAATGGGGCAGGACCTTGGTGGACCTTTCCACAATAATCATTAGTTAAGAAAATTCCCACAGACATGATTATAATTCAATCTGACAGAAGGCATCACTAAATGAATGTATCCTCTTTCCAGGTGAGTCTCTTTTCTGTCAAGTTGACCAGCTAACCTGCTCTTCACTGAGCCATAGGATGGTTCACATGCCTTAACTTTATGCCTTTAAAAATGATTTCAATTAATTTTAGTTTAGAGAAGTCTGACCTAACATTTTTGACCTAAACTTAAGAGGACTGTCTAGAGGAATGATTTTTTAAATATATATATGAAATGAGCAGTGTAAGACCTTATGGTTTGGGCATAGATGCAGGGAGGTCATGTGTAGTACCTTTTTGCTGAAGAAATTCTTTCTAGAGCCTTCCTTTGGGTAGTAAATTGTCTCAAATGCTGAGATGAAGACAAGTCATCTACTTATGTGAACTTATTTAATTTCATGATGTGTTCCTTAGCATCGTATAAAATTATAAAGATGGGGAGTATGAGAAATTGATGTATGGGTAGAAAAAGAAGGGTTGTAGGCAAACTAGTAAATGAAGAGTTAAATGTTAGTCGAGGAAAATGGAACTTACTTCTGATGAGGAAGATGTTGTTCAATTTATGAATTAATTAGCATTCCTCGCAATTTCATTGTTCATGAATCTTCATCTAAAACATTGAATGGAAAACTTACTTTTCTCTTTTAATATTTAAACTGTTTTGAGACCTTGTTTTACTGACTAGAGTCCTCACTCATAACTCCTCTCGGGAAATGTGGACATTTTTGACATGAAGCAGTGAAGAGAAGAGATTAAATGATATATTATGATGAAATTGACCTGACATCAGTATGAATTTTGTATCTGATCTAGCTCTCACTCTAATTCTTAGCTTTTGGGTCAACATAACGCTGTCTTTAATTTTATTTGCACAGGCCCAGTGATGCTAAAAAGGATAGTTTTTTATTATGAGAAAAATAATACATAAATAAACACATTTGTCATTTCTGGTAAATGAATGCTGTACTTACGCATTGTTAAAGTAATGGCTTCGGAGGAATATATTAACTCTAGTGAAAAATCAAAGATCACCATTTTGCTAAAGTTAAATTTATTAGACTTTTAGGCAAGCCTTAAAGCATCTGTGGTCTTCCATCTAATCTGAACTTCATGGTGAGTTGGGTGCTGTTGTTTGTGCTTAAATGACAGTGTTCTTGCTGCTGGCATTTGCAGCCTTCGACTTTCATATGCATAAATCCCATTATGCTCTACGGTTGATGCTTTCAAGATGAGATGGTGGCTCTCTTGACCTATGTGTTGATTTATTTTTGAAACTGAGAAAGTATCAAACCACTGATGTTGGATCCTATTAATCTTTGCTTGCTTTCTGTCTTTTCTCTCGGTAATTTTTATTATTAGAGCCAAAACCAAAAGAGTGCTGGCAAGTACGCACATAACAGAAAATGGTTTTAAGTTGGATGTCTGTCACAGTTTGAAAATTGCATTTTATAGCATGGTATAATGAACAGTTGCTTTCAAGCACATGTATCGCCGTTTGCTTGAAAGATCATATATCTTCTTAATATGAAGGTTTTTGGGATGTTTTACTTCCTTTTAAAATAAGATTTATATATTTGATAAATTGCATGCATTTTGCAACAGTTGGGGTGGAAAGGGAGGGGGTAAATAAAATATGAAGTATGAAAATTAATTAATTAATTAATTAATTAAAAAGTTTTTTTTTTCTAAATTTGATCTTTAGCTCATTTGCCATATCCCTGTTTATTTATTTATTTAGATAAAATTACAACTAGAAATATAAATATATATTAACTAACATATTGTGGTGTTTTAAAATAGAATAGCTTCCATAGGTTTATATATTTGAATATCAGTCCTTAATTGATAGGACTATTTGGGAGTGGTTAGGAGGTGTGGCTTTGTTGGAAGAGGTATATGACTGGGTGTGGACTTTAAGGGCTGGAAAGCCTACATAATTCAAACTTAGCCTTCTCTCTGTCTGGTACTTGTGGAGCAAATGCAAGCTCCCAGCTACTACTCCAGAGTCATGCCTGCTAGCCTGCTGCCATGCTGCCTGTCACGATCACCGTGGACACACCCTCTGAAACTGTAAGCAGGCCCCATTAAATGCCTTCTATAGTAAGTTGCCTTGGTCATGGTGTCCCTTCAAAACAATCTAAAAGTAACTAAGACAAATAATTTTCTTGTTATTAAGACAGAGCTCTGGTGGGAAACAAATGTTTCAGATACTGTCTTTTAAACAATACTATCTTTTTAAAAGTAAAAAGGAGCGCTAAATATTGAAAATAAAAATGTTAAGGCTGAATTGGAAATGAGTACTACTGCTTTGCACTTTGCCCGCTCTTCCGAAAACAGTGGAGATATGAATTAGACTGTTAGTCCTAATAGTCAACTCTTAAGCATTAAATATTTAAATTGTCTAAAACTATAATTTATTGAAATTATGATTCTACAGTTATTTACTTATTTGACTAGTCATTTGTTTATTATTTACTGAGACAAACTTTTGGTGTTTTCTCCTACTTGGCTTGGTACTTAAGTAAATCAAGTTGGCCTCAGACTGGTGGCCATCTTCCTGAGTCTTAGAATTAAAGGACATATAACCATTCCTGTTTCACTGATTTATTATTTGTTAATTATTTGCTGTTAAGTTCCCTATGCTGAAAATCAACCCCAAGCATTGCAGTGTCTGTTATCAAAAACATTTTCTGAGATCTTGATGTGGAAGCAGGTTCTGACTTAAGAGTGCCCATAGGATTGTAGGCATGGTGACCTGGAGCTCTGATCATCCATCAGCAGGCTGGCTGTGTAAGGCTAATCCCCAGGCTTCTTTCCTAGGTTCTCTGTGTTGACATAATTTCTCAACAGGCTGCTCAACATGCCTTCTGGATGAAATTACGCAAAAGAAAGAGAATACCTCCAAACACTACAATGCTTTTATAGTTGTTCTTTGTTTTTATTTTTTAATAGCCCAATCCTGGAAGTCACATTGTTTACTTCTGCTGTGTTTTATTAGTGACACATAACATCCCTTAAACAACATGGGGTATGGATGCTGGGATGTGGAGGGGGGAGACAAATGGGAGTCATGTTCAAAACTTATTTCCCATCTCTATGCTGTACCTATTACGTTACGGGGCACTAGGCAGGTATACGGACATTCCACTGATTCTTATATTGCTATATTTAACGTGTGTGTGTGTGTGTGTGTGTGTGTGTGTGTGTGTGTGTGTGTGTGTGTTAGAGAGATGGAGAGAGAGAGAGAGAGAGAGAGAGAGAGAGAGAGAGAGAGAACATGAATTTAGGATGGAATTATTTTTCTTGCTCTTTTAATGATGCTGTAGTCATAGCACACAGTAGTCAATTAAAAATCAATTTCCTGTCTGAAATATCACATCTGGAGAAATACTCCAGCTGTAATTTAATATATAGATCCATAGAGAATAATTTAGAACTGAAAACAAATCCCATTTCTAAGCTTTGAGCCAGACAAGTCAGAATGATGGAGAGGTGTGAGGCTTGCTGCAGTGTGAAGACGCCATTTCTTTGGCAGCATTTGCTTCTGCATGTTCAGAGCCAGACTCACACAACAGCTGATCTCAATCCCAATTTAAGGCATACCATTGCTTAAGAAGCTCTTGAAATCCTCTGGTTTTGAAGTGAATTCACACACACCATATAGGGTTTTGGTTAGAACTTCCGACAAATGTAATAGTAGTTTTAGTTTAAGTAGATTTTTCTAAGTTGACTATTATTTAATCTCATATATGCAATTTTTCTTTTTTCCATAAAATAAGAATAAATGTTTAAGCCTATGATGATTTTATAATTTAAAAATTAATCTGTATGCTTGTGAATCCCCTTTTGAATATGTGATTACTTAGCAATGCAGTATGTCTATACATTTTCTTTCAGTTTTATTTCTATAGCTATTTACATTTCCATTGACTTTGGTTAACCAAAATTTTATACAGGACACCATATGCCATAGTTTTAAGAAGCAGAAACTGACTTCATGTGTTGATAAAAATGGGATATCTTTTATAGTCATACTGAGAAGTCTCACCTACTATAGACAAAATACAATTTTGCCTCTAGCAGAGTTACCTCTTTCTTACATTTGCACATTCTTAAATAAAACTTCTCAATCTGTATAATGTTACTTGTATGTATGTTTCTATGGATAACCATACGATATTGGATAACCCATTGCATTGGTGT
Organism: Mus pahari; assembly: GCF_900095145.1. NCBI lineage: Eukaryota > Metazoa > Chordata > Mammalia > Rodentia > Muridae > Mus > Mus pahari. The sequence continues at coordinate 61,480,069 of NC_034596.1, forward strand.
TCTCTTCCTCGGGGTGACTTTTTCTCCTAAGATCAGCACACCTAGTTGCTCATAGTTCCTTATGTAGAGCTGTGGTCTCTTAAATGTTTTTCAGCCACACTAGCAAGTCTGCTTTAGTTGTCCTTGTTCAGCTCATGGTTAGGCAATCATAATGCTGAGACTTTATGGGTACAGTTTCTGACATCACTAGGGCACAAAACCTCACAACAAACTCTTTGATCCTCTGGCTCTTACATTCTTTCCATCTCTTCTTCCATAATGTTCCCTGAGAAGTTATTTTGTAAGACATATTCTTGGGGACTGGGCTTCTTAGGTCTGCACTTTGATTGGTTGTGGTTTTCTGTAATGGTCTCCATCTATTGCAAAGAGAGGTTTCCTTGATGAAAGGTAAGAACTACATTTATCTTTGAGGATCTAAAGACTAATTCTTAGAATAAACTTAGAGATTATGCTTGTTTAGTAGAGTATTGGTTATAGATTCTACAAAATCCATGACTACACCAGCTCTGTATAGAGTTGGCTATGTTTTTTCCCCCAGGAATGGTTTTTCTCTTGTTGAGTAGATCTTAAATCCAATCACAGAGCTGTGAGTTACTCCCATGGTGTGGGTATGTCTACCTCATCCTTAGAACCATGGTGCCATGCTGGTCATTCTTGTGGTTCATAAGCATCATATTTGTGTAGACTGTTTGCTGCCTCACTTCTTTGGAAGCCTGCATGGTGCCTTATGGTGTCATGAAAGCTGGTTATCAGGGAGGAGGTTTTCAGGTGAGTTCTAGCTTAAGAATCTCTGAGCCATGCACTTTAATATGTACATATTTTGCCATATTTCTACAATTGTAGATTTCAACAGTGCCAAAAATAACACATATGTGAGTTATAGGAAATACAGAAATAAAGCTGGAACTGACCTGGAAGCTTCCTCTAAAGGGCTAGCTTTTGTAGTGCTAGAAGGTACTATGAACAGTACTGAAAGAGGAAGAGTACTGAAAGAGGATGCTGGTATGGATCAGGGGAGAAGCTCATGATGTCCTAACCTTAGTTAGGGAACTATTGGCAATCGATAGCTCCTGGGGAAAGGAGAGTCAGTTATCTTGGGTTATGGCCCTTAATAGGCAGCCTGTATTCCAGTGGATGACCTATACCCATAAGTCTCCTGTAGTACTAACTACACTTAGTAGGTTTAAAATGATATATGACATTGGAAATGAAAAGCAATGAGATGCATGGGGGGTTTTAAGGCAGGGAGGGGATTTGATCAAAACTCATTATTATTCATGTATGAAGTTCTCAAGCAATAATTTAAAAACATAAAACAAGAGCAAACTAGTAAGGTAAGTATAAAAAGGTGTTTTAGAGTTTCTATTTCTGTGAAGAGACATCATGACCTTAGCAATTCTTATAAGGGAAAACAGTAATTGGAGCTGACTTATAATTTCAGAAGTTTAGGCCATTATTGTCATGGCAGGTAACATGGTGGCATGGGGGCAGTCATGGTGCTGGAAAAGCAGCTGAGAGTTCTACATTTTGATCCACAGGCAGCAGCAGGAAACTGTGTTTGAGCAAAGTTTGAGCATAGGATACTCCAAAGCCCACCCCAGTGACACTCTTCCTTTAACAAGACCGTACGGACTACAACATGAACATACCTCCTATTAGTGCCACTCCCTATGGGACCAAGCATTCAAACACATGAGTCTGTGGGGGCCATTTCTATTCAAACCACCACAAAATAAAACTAAATGGTAAAGATAAGCCTGGAAATCAGTTCTACAGAATATAGGGAAACAACTTTTAAAAAGCTATAGGTTGAGAATACCTTAAATTAGATAATTTTTAAGAGGATCTGATGAATTTTGAATAGTTTCAGGTCCTCAAAATATCTGGGTATTTTACTCTAGGATACAGTTAATAATTTTAACCTAGCTTTTTAGATTTGTTTTTCAGGTGGGGATGGAGCAAGCTATTGGGACTCTCCTTATTAATATTTTAATGAAGTACCTAGACATACAACGATCTTACAATAACCATGGTTAAAATTTGAGAGTTGTTGGTCAAAATGTTAAATATCTTGTGTAGCTGTAACAACGTAGCTTCCAAACTTTTTATTTTTATATGGACCAATACAAACTATTCAAGTATAAGTCATTATTCATGAGGGATATTGCTGCTTCTAACTTAGTATTATCTTGGTTGATGTTCTTGGTAGTTTATGACCAAATCAGATGATTATGTAGGAATGTCCCCATGGAACTGTGGGCTGTCCTTCTGCATTTTACTCTGAATGACTATGACATGTTAGCAGGTATTAGAGCAGACTGCTAAAATTACAGCCTCCCCATTTTCCTCATGAATGGGAAAAAATAATGGGCAATAACACTGAAGGAAAATAAGAGTACAAATATTATGTTTATATTAGTTAATTTTCTTTTTCTGTGGCAACATACTTAACACTAGCAGCTGACAGAAGAAAGTATTTATTTTGACTAATAGTTTGATCGTACAGCCTATGACAGAGGATAAAGTATGTGGTAGTATTAATGGTTTTGATGGTGGCAAGAGAAGCATGAACCAGCTTCTCAAATTATATCCAGGGTCAGGAAGCAAAGAGAGATGAGTGCTGGTGCCCAGGGAATCCAGCCTGTTGTGGATATTGTCATCCACATTCAGGATGAGTCTTTCTTTCTCAGATAAACCACTCAGAAAACACCCTCGCAAACATATCGAGAGGTATACAACCCCTAGGTGACTCTAAATGTAGGAAAACTCACAATCAAGATTAATCATCACAATGTGCTGTATTTCACATGCCTTAAATTTTTGATTGTGTAATTTATAAATTCTACTAAGAGCATATATAATTTCTGTATGTTTTCTACACAAATATTGAATACTAGTAGTAACCTTAAAGTCAGTATATATATATATATATTAAGTTTGCATATTCTAAAATATGTTCACATCATATTCTTATTGTATACTTTGCTATAAATATATTTGATAGAGTATTATTCTCAGCACCACAGAGAGAAAATAATCATTAAAAATAAACTGTTCTAATGTCTGAGTATAGTTAAGCCATGGGTCTGTAGATTTTACCTCACATAAAAATGTTTGCTTAAAAAATTACCTTTAAATTTATTGTGCTGGATAGTTTTATGTCAACTTGATACAAGCTAAAAAATCATCTGAGAGTCAGGCATCTCAATTAAGAAAATGCCTTTGTAAGATTCAGATGTAGGTAAGACTGTAAAGCACTTTCTAATTGGGGACTACTGGGGAAGGGCCCAGACTACTGTAGATGGTATCATCCTTGAGCTGGAGGTACTGGATTGTATAAAAAAGCGGGCTGAGCAATCTATTGGGAGCAAACTTGGAAGCAGCCTTACATGGCTTCTGCATCCACTCCTGCCTCCAGCTTCCCACCCTCTTTAAGTTACAGTCCCAAGTTCCTTCAAGGATGGACTGCAATGTGGACACATAAACCAAATATACCCTTTCTCTTCATTTTGCTTTTGACTATGGTGTTTCATCACTGCAATAGGACAGTCATTAAAGTATAAGTACCAAAATTAATATAAATGAAATTATAATTCTAGACCTTTTTTTTTAATTGATCAGGTGGCAGTATTATCATCTTTCAGAAATACTTAAACATTCATTTGACCTGAAGATTTAGCTTCTTTTGAGAAAAAGCCTGTTGGTATTCATACTCCATGAACTATGTAACCACTAATTATATGTATTTGGATCAATCAGAGTGAGTCATATATAAAAAGATCAATTTTAGGTCTAAAGTTTTGTATAGGTCAACGATCATCTTTTCCTTTGAAGGAAAGTGTTAAATAGGATTGTATCAAGTCACTAACTAAACTACAGCTCTTTCCAGCTCAATCCTTCAAAGATGCCTGTCTCTCCTTTTTTTTTTTTTTTTTTTTTTTTTATTTGATATTTTTTTTTTTTACACTCCTTATGTTATTACCTTCCCTGGTACCCCTCCCCAAGCCTCCTACCTATCCCCTTCCTCTCCTTCTATGAGGGTGCTCCCCCTCAACCCACTCCTGCCTCCCCGCCCTCACATTCCCTACATTGGGGCATCGAACCTTCACAGAACCAAGGACCTCTTCTCCCACTGATGTCCAACAAGGCATCCTCTGGTACATATGTGACTGGAGCCATGGGTCCCTCCATGTGTATTCTTTAGTTGATGGTTTAGTCCCTGGGAGCTCTGGGGTGTCTGGTAGGTTGGTATTGTTTTTCCTATTGCGTTGCAAACCCCTTCAGCTTCTTCAGTCCTTTCTCTAATTCCTCCTTTGGAAACCCAGTGCTTAGTCCAATGGTTGGCTATGAGCATCTGCATCTGTATTTGTCAGGCTCTGGCAGAGCCTCTCAGGAGACAGCTATATCAAGTTCCTGTCAGCAGGCTCTTGTTGGCATCCACAATAGTGTTTGTGTTTGGTGACTGTATATGACATGGATCCCTAAGTGGGGCAGTCTCTGAATGGCCTTTCCTTCAGTCTCCGCTCCACACTTTGTCTCTGTATTTGCTCCTGTGAGTATTTTGTTTCCCCTTGTAAGAAGGACCGAAGCATCCACACTTTGGTCTCCCTTTTTGAGCTTCATGCAATCTGTGCTGCTGGGATTTGTGGCAGATGCACATATCTATGTGGATTCTTTCTTATGGGTTCTGAGCATCTGAATGCCAATCTTCATATTTTAAAGCAAATATCTTACCTACTAAGCTGTCATCCCAACCCTAGAAAACTATTTTTCATTTTTGGATATTTTCTTCATTTTCACATTGACTATCAGAATCATTTCTTTGTTGCTGCCATTCTAAATTATTCCCACTTTCATTTTCACAGGTAAATTATCCATAGATTTTTGTTTTTAATCTGGGATCTTTTATCTTTCTTCAATTTTATAAAATTTCTCACCATTTCTTCTTTCCATTTTCACTGTGTGGAATGTGCATGCTGTGTGTGCGTGTGTGTGTGTGTGTGTGTGTGTGTGTGTGTTTCCTCCTACCCAAAATTGGCACATCCATTTCTTTCCTCTGTTTCTTCATTGTATGGTGAGCATTGTGGCACCTGACTAACCTTGCACTTACCTGTATAGATCACAAAGACAGGACTGAATCCAAAGCTAATTTGAGTCTTAGAAAATATTCTACATAGCTTCCTGACATGATGGTATTGAAGGATGTGAAGAGCTGCTCACAGATCACTGACAACTCATCTATGTCTGCCAAGGACCTTCCTAAGTACACACATACACACAGTTGTGGTGATGACTAACTAGTAATTGTAAAATAATGCAAGGGAGACCTAAGAACAGTGTGTGTGTGTGTGTGTGTGTGTGTGTGTGTGTGTGTGTGTGTGTGTGTGTGTGTGTTTGCCTACTAAAAATCTAGGGCCCGTGCATGCTAGGCAAGGTCATTACCACTGAGCAACACTCTCGTTCTTTAAAAATAGATCTTTGTTTTTCTCCACTTTACTTTTCAGCGAACAAGTAACCTCTTCTGTCTTCTCACTACAAAGCTATTTAGGAAACTTACCTTCCCACAAAGCATCTGTCTGTTCCTTTAGCTTGTATTTCTTTCCAGAAGCTCCAGTTTATCTAAGGCTGATTTGAAGGACAAAGCCTGTAGCCATTCTAGTTTGTCATTTGTTTCAGAAACCAGTCAAACATTATAGGAGACAGTTTTCCATTCCATAGGATGATTCAGAAACTATAAACTCTGAGGAACAAATGTTCACCCACGGTTATGCAGTCACTGGTGTGAGAAGATATGCTCTAGCTCCTTAGGCCTCTGTCCTGCGGTTGTTCCACTAAACTTGGATACAAAACTTTAAACCTCTGGGTCTTCACTATTGTTAGCAACACACTTGTTTGCATAGAGGCAAACCTCTTCTTGAACACCTTTAACCAAATGGTTGTTTTCAACCTATCTTCTTCTTGAAAACAAGATGTCACAAAGCCTCTAGTGGACAATAAAATCTACCTAAAAAGTAACTCTGACTGCTAGAATTAGTATGAGTGGCAGAGAGAAGCGAGATAAGCCTCCACGTCTAAGGGTGCTTGGAAGATCTGGGAAAATTAATTTGGACGATGCCTTCCTTCCACACAAGCTCCTTATATTGCAGGATAAGTTTGGTGGTTGACTTTGAAGTGGATATTTTAAATGCCAGGATTCAGTATATCAGTATTGCTTTAGGAAGCCCAGTCCCAATCTGGCAGCTTGGAAGTCAAGCTCATCTGGCACACAGTCTACTTCCACTTCATCACATCCAGGATAGAAGGTTGTTACTGCTGGAACAGAAAGAATGGCAGTCTTAGTTTTCCAAAAGTTAGCTGTGACTGCATTTACACAGTACCTAGAAGTTCTACAAATGTAAGTGATTTAAAAAAAAATCATTTGTGTTTTAGCACAAAGGGTTGGTTTAATGTTGGTGTTATTTTGCATACTTTCTGTTTATCATTTGTTTATTTTTTTATTTACAATATAAAGTAGTAGTTTGCTTCTCTGTTGTTCTGATAAAACACTGACAAAAATAATTTTGATGAAAAAGGGCTTGTTTCATTCTGTGGGTTTAGGTCACAGTCCATCATGGAAGGAATTCAAGCTGGAACAGTGGCAGGGAAGGAACAGAGGAACACTTATCTGACTTGTTCTCTGTGACTTGCTTAGCTTGCTTTCTTGTACAACCCAGAGCTACTTTCCCAGGCATGACACTGTTCTCTATTATGTTTTATTGATATGTCTATCTGATCGTATGTCAGTAGCATAGTTTCCTTATCATGGTATAATTGAGCTCTGTATTTCGAGGTCAGAGTTGTAATAACTCCAACAACTTACTTTCTGCTTAGGATTGCTTTGGCTCTCCAAGATCTTTTTCACTCATGTAAGTAATTTAGGATTCTCTAGTCTGTGAATTGTCACATTGGAATTTTGAGACTGAGAGGTAGAATATTTTTGGTGATGTAACCATTGCACAATATTAATTCTGCCAATCCGGATGAGTGGGAGGTCTTCCACCAATTTCTTGTATGTGTGTGTGTGTGTGTGTGTGTGTGTGTGTTTAGGTTTTCACTTTCATGGTTAGTTTTATTCTTTCATACTTTAAAAATGTTAAATAATATAGGCTATTTCAGCTTTGCTTGAGGACCCTACAGAACTTGATGGTAAAGACCTACTGCCGAAGATACCACTTAAGTCATGGAACACAGAAGACAATCTGTAGTTACCTGGAAACTTCATCTCTTTAGGTAGTTTTTAATGGTATAATGGTATTTTGCACACTTCTGGGAATGAGAGGTTATCAGTAGTCTTTCCCTCGTGTGAATCTGGTGTAATAATGCACAAACGGTTTTGGGGTAACCAACTACCATCTGATTGTATTTAAGTCTAACTACACAAGAAAGAAATCATACTACTATTAACTAGACTAAAAATATGAAGTGGGTAGGTCACAGGCCCTTGGGAGAGCTTGCTATTATTCATTTAGCTGAGTGGATGAAGGATTAAACTGCTCCATAATTACTTATCTTAATAGCCACAGACCAATGCAGCTCTAAATGCTCATCAGAGAAGCACTTTATTTTTTAGTAGGTAGCAATGAATACTAAGACTCACAACTTGTCAAAATGCAGAGACTGCATTATATTAAATGGGGAATTTATATTATACCCTTCCCAGAAGACTCAGGGATCATCTCAGAAGTGGGAGCAGAACAGTGTTAGGAGACAGAAGTAGTAGAATACTGTAGTGAGATAGGGTTTTCTGGACACAAAAACACAGAATAACAGAGACACTGCATTCATAGTCATAATAGCTGTGACCCTCTATGCTGAAGACCATTACAAACAGCAAACATTATAGTACATATGGGGAAAGGACTCATGAAATCCCACTCCCAGCTGAGAAGCTATTGGCAGCTTAGGGCTACTGGCAAATGAGGAGACAGTATACTTCACATGCAAATCCTGAGCAGCTTCTCACATTCTGGTGAATGGCCCTATACCTATGTCCATACTGGGAGCACCGAAGGAACTCAGTGGGTTAAATAAAAAGAATAGTACAATGACAGGAATCTGATATGGCTGTCTCCTGAGAGGTTCTGCCAGAGCCTGACAAATACAGATGCAGATGCTCACAGCCATTGGAGCATTGGACTTAGCACAGGGACCCCAATAGATGAGTTAGGGAAAGGACTGACAGAGCTGAAGGGGTTTGCAACCCCATAGGAAGAACAACAATATCAACTAACCAGACCCTTCAGAGCGCCCAGGGACTAAACCACCAAGCAAAGAATACATATGGAGTGATCCATGGCTCCAGCCACATATGTAACAGAGAATGGCCTTGTTGGGCATCAGTGCGAGGAGAGGCCCTTGGTCCTGTGAAGTCTCAATGCCCCAGTGTAGGTGAATTCCAGGGCAGAGAGGTGGGGGTGGGTGGGTGGAGGAACACCCTCATAAAAGCAGGGGGAGAGGAGACAGGAAAGGGAGTTTGCTTGCAGAGTGGAAGTCGGGAAAGGGGATAACATTTGAAATGTAAATAAATGAAATATCCAATAAAAATAGTACAAGAATTTGGCATGGAAAGGTGGTGTTATGGGTATGGAGAGAGTTGGACGAAAAAGTTTGGTGTGGATTTGATCCGATCATATTACATTCATGTATAAAATTAAGTAAAAATAAAAATAATAAGATTTTTTTTCAAAATTATCATTATATATAGAAAATCTTCTTTTACATGTAAATTTTGTGTCCAATAATTACACTTGGAGTTTTTTTATCATATCTAAAAGCTTCTGAGTGCAGACTGTAGGATATTTTAAGTTTATAATCATGTTATTTACAAATAAGGGTAATTTGGCTTCTTTCTTTTGGTTATTTTTATCTCCTTTATGTCTTTATCTTGTCTTGTTTTAATAATTGAGCACCATATAGGAGAAAAGAGGAGACTGGCTACCTTGCCATGATTCAAATTTAGAGAAAATGTTATCAGTTTTACCTTATTCATTATAAAGTTAGCTATATGTTTGGCATGTACAGCCATTTGATTGATTCTTTCATTTCCAGAATTGCTATTTGATTATTTTTCAATGACTCAATTTTTGAATGTTTGTAGTTGGGAATTTCTTCTTGAAAGTCCTGACTGCTACACTCATTTTGGTAACCTTCTTGCCTAGGTCCTCCTTACTTTGCTCCTATGTTTATGAGTTCTCTGTATGTTCACTGATCCTTTTTAAACATAGAACTCTGGATTCTTTCCCAACACCTCAGTTCCTTCAGTGTCTTTGAATTACATCACAGAGCATTTGTCAGTTACAGATGTGTTGCTGTGGGTTGTCTCCTCATAGTCTTTATTTTTGTGTTCTGTGCAAGTTTAACGATCAAGATGTTTGATCCTGCCCTCTCTTTTCCACTGTTTTATTCTGTTCTGTTTTTGAGAATCCTCCTTTAGGGTTGTCTTTACTAGGAATTATACCTCCCAGGACTGTTTTGGACGGACATGGTTATGGACAGGACTGAAGTTCCTCCAAGAGATTTACCATCAGTCCTTGCATTGACTTGTAGCAAGAAACACCTGTTTATATTACCTGTGTCCTTGATAACAAGATGTTAGAAAACTGAATTCAATAATTTAGCTATGTTGAGCATTTTCTTTTGATGGTATATGATTTGCTGATTTTACACATTTGTGTTCTTGCATTGGTTTTTGTGCATTTATCAGTATAACCACTCATTTTGACGTTTACAGGCAATGATGGATCTTTACCACTTAATATAGCATACGATTCTGGTTGAGTTGGTTCTGAAAATCTCCAGACAAGTAAGTTAGTCTCCACAGCTGTCAAAGGCATTTATTCATGAGAATATTGGTTGATCGGCACAGGGAGAACACAGGGCAGACTGTCTAGTCTAGTGGAGGTACTGGTGTGGTACTGTACTCAACATTCACTGGGAGAACAGAGCTGCAGATACACTTGGCAGGCAGAACTACCATTTGGTGCTTTAGTAGGGCTTGGGCTATGCTCCAGTTTCAGTGGGACTACAGTTCTGGGTAGCTATATCCATCAACTATGTGATTTAGGAATGCATAGTTTGAGATTTTCCTTCGGATGTCCTTGAAGGAAATCTTGAATCTGAAATGAGATGCTGTTCTGACTCCTGGCTCAAGCACTCCCAACCACTTTGTCCTATAAGCATATGGGACACTATGATTTGTGTCTCGTTGATTAAGTGTGACTTTTATTTTGGCTGTGATAAGCTGTGCTTAAAGTCCCAAGGTGGATATTCTGACCTTCTGTTTCCACAAGAATGTTCTAAGTTCGTGTCTCCCATACTGGGCAGTGTTCTGTGAAACATCAGTTCAACTTTGGGATTCCCACATTTGAGAGATACAGCTCTTAAGTTCTATAGAAATGTAGCATAGCAGCTGGAATTTTGCTGAGGGAGGGATTAGTGTAGACATTGGCCTTTCTGTCTGGGAAGGTTTATTCCCTATACTCTGCTCCTGAAGGTGGAGCTGACATCCTGTTGTCAGGTTGGGTATTGGCATGGGCACTAAGACTGGATTAGAGAAAACCAGTCTATATCAGATTGAACTTCCCTTCCCACTGTAATTCCAGGGCAGCCTAGATTGGTGATGTGTGTAGGCTCTGTCATTGCCTAGTTTTGCTGACTTGGTACAGTTGTCAGCAGAACGATAACACAAAGATGAACTCAGACCTATTGTTCTACCTCTTTTTATTGTTTCTTCTTGATCTTAGATGGCCTAGGTATACTATTAATCCTCGTATTATATTGGTGGGAAGGTCAGGAGTGAATTTCCTGGAAAGCATCACAGAGTGCTTAAAATGACTGTTGTCCTCTGGTGTGCTTTTTCCTCACCGCAGAACCGTTAGATAAATGCTGATCTTATTGTCTGACACAATGATGGCCCTCAAGGAGAATGGTAGCACAGCTGAGTGAAACCACTCCTCCAAACTTTTTAATATTGTGCTTTGCTCTGTGATGTGCACAGGAACCCCTGTTTCATCTCTGAGTTTCCACAGGCATGTTCTTTCCTGTGGATAGTTGCTGCTTGGAGATTGTGGTCCCTATGTTCTCCATGTAATATTTCCCCTTCTTTTCCTCTTGCTTTCTTTCTGTCTTGTATTTTACTTGATCAGTTGTATTATTTTTGGAACCAATTTTCTTTTCCTTTTGACTTTATGTTACTTTTTATTTTTCTAATATGGGATCATTTTGATTTGTTAAATTCAAATCATAAACGTAACTTCCTACCTTCTGGATTTATCCATTTCTTTTTCAAAGATATTTTTGAATGTTTGAGATAAATATTTAAAACCTATTAATTCTTAGTTAATGATCTCTGCATTGGGTTGCTTTATTATAACAATATTCTTTTATTATTATTATTATTTTCTTTATTTACATTTCAAATGCTATCCCGAAAGTTCCCTAAACCCCACCCCACCCCCCCGCACCTGCTCCCCTACCCACCCACTCCCACTACTTGGCCCTGGCCTTCCCCTGTGCTGGGTCATATAAAGTTTACAAGACCAAGGGGCCTCTCTTCCCAATGATGGCTGATTAGGCCTAGATAACCAATTTTAATATCACGTATTTTATTTAAGAAATCAAAAATCAAGTGACCATAGGTGTGTGGATTCATTTCTGGATCTTCAATTCTATTCCATCGATCTACACGTCTGTCACTGTACCAGTACCATGCAGTTTTTTATCACAATTGCTCGGTAGTACAGCTTAAGGTCAGGCATGGTGATTCCACCAGAGGTTCTTTTATTGTTGAGAATGTTTTTTTCTATCCTAGGTTTTTTTATTATTCCAGATGAATTTGTAAATTGCCCTTTCTAACTCTGTGAAGAATTGGGTTGGAATTTTGATGGGGATTGCATTGAATCTGTAGATTGCTTTTGGCAGGATGGCCATTTTGACTATGTTAGTCCTGCCAATAAATGAGCATGGGAGGTCTTTCCATCTTCTGAGATCTTCTTCAATTTCTTTCTTTAGGGATTTGAAGTTCTTATCATACAGATCTTTCACTTCCTTAGTTAGAGTCACACCTAGGTATTTTATATTATTTGTGACTATTGTGAAGGGTGTTGTTTCCCTAATTTCTTTCTCGTCCAGTCTGTCCTTTGTGTAGAGGAGGGCCACTAATTTGTTTGAGTTAATTTTATATCCAGCTACTGCACTAAAGCTGTTTATCAGGTTTAGGAGTTCTCTGGTGAACTTTTTAGGGTCACTTATGTATACCATCATATCATCTGCAAATAATGATATTTTGACTTCTTCCTTACCCCTTGATCTCCTTTTGTTGTAGGATTGCTCTGGCTAGGACTTCAAGTACTATATTGAATAGGTAGGGAGAGAGTGGGCAGCCTTGTCTAGTCCCAGATTTTAGTGGGATTGCTTCAAGTTTCTCTCCATTTACTTTGATGCTGGCTACTGGTTTGCTGTAGATTGCTTTTATTATGTTTAGGTAGGGACCTTGAATTCCTATCCTTTCAAAGACTTTTAACATGAAAGGGTGTTGGATTTTGTCAAATGCTTTCTCAGCATCTAACGAGATGATCATGTGGTTTTTGTCTTTGAGTTTGTTTATGTAGTGAATTACGTTGATGGATTTCCTTATATTAAACCATCCCTGCATCCCTGGGATGAAGCCTACTTGGTCATGATGGATGATCATTTTGATGTGTTCTTGGATTTGGTTTGCAAGGATTATATTGAGTATTTTTGCATCGATATTCATAAGGGAAATTGGTNTGAAGTTCTNTTTCTTTGTTGGATCTTCCTGTGGTTTAGGTATCAGAGTAATTGTGGCTTCATAGAATGAATTGGGCAGGGGATGGTGGAGGACATCAGTTGGAGGAGAGGCCCTTTGTCCTATGAAGGCTCTATGCTCCAATGTGGGGGAATATCAGGGCCAGGAATTGGAGTAGGTAGGTTGGTGAGCAGGGGGAGGGGGCAGGGGATGGTGGAGGGTGTTCTTCAGAGGACAAACCAGGAAAAGGGATAACAGTTGAAATGTAAATAAAGAAAATATCCAATAAAAAATAAAATAAAAAAATGCAATTTTAGAGCTAAATTTTACCTATCAAATAAAAGTATTCTAAAGACTAAAAAAATAATTTTACTTTCTTTTTAATTTAAATTTATCTTTTATTAATCATTTCATTTGTTAGCATCTCAAATGATATTCCCCTTGTTCCTTATCCCTCCACAAACCATGAATCCCGTATTTGGCCTCTACTCCCTCCACTTTGCCTCTATGAGTATGCTCTCCCACCTACCCTCTTCTGCCCCACCACTCCAGCATCCCCCCTATGCTAGGGCATCAAACCTCCACAGGACCAAGGGCCTCCCCTCCCATTGATGTCAGACAAGGCCATCTTCTGTTACATATATATCTAGAGCCATGGATCTCTCCCTGTACACTCTTTGGTTGGTGGTCTAGTCAGTGCAAACACTGAGGGGTCTGGCCAGCTTATGCTGTTCTTCCTATGGGGTTCCAATCCCCCTCTGCTCCTCAAGTCCTTCTGCAAACTCCCCCACCAGGGCCCCCTGAGCTCAGTTTGATAGTTGGCTCCAAGCATCCACATCTGCATAGGTCAGTTGCTGGCCGAACCTCCCAAGTAACAGCCAGCCCAGGTTCCTGTCAGCAAGCACCTCTTGGCTCCAGCAACAGTATCAGGTTTGGTGTCTGCAGACAGGATAGATCCCAGTTGGACCGTTCCCCTGTTGACCCTTCCTTCAGTTGGCTCCATTTATTGTCCCTGTTATTCCTTTGGACAGGAACATTTCTGGGTTAAAAACTTTGAGATGGATGTGTGGTCTCCTCCCTTGACAGGGGCCCATGTCTATCTACTGGAGGTGGTCTTTACAGGATCTATCTCTCCTTCTCTGTGCATTTTGGCTAAAGTATATATTTTATGCATTAAATTATTTAATTTTATTTTTAACATGACATTGTATGGGTATTATTTTTTGTTTCCAAAATAATTAATAACAGCCCTAAGAAACTGGAATACCTTTCCCAAAATTCAGAGAGAGAGAGAGAGAAAGAGAGAGGGGGGAGAGAGAAAGAGAGAGAGAGAGAGAGAGAGAGAGAGAGAGAGAGAGAGAGAGAGAGAGAGAGAACACTAAAGTGTGAATATTTTTACTTCTACAGAAGTAAACATTATGGACCAAAGCAAAATGTAATGCCTAATGGATCATAATTATGAGTGATAACCAGAGTTATTATGAAATTTAAGCAATTATTTTCCCTACATATGAAAAAATAATATGAACTGGCTTTAAATGAAAGGATTTTATACTTTAGTGACATCATGATGAATTTCATTTATTACATAAATTATTCTTGAGGTCATGACCAACATAAATCTAGATTTAGATATAAAATATTAACAGAAGATAGATTGAATAGTATCATTGGCTCTGAAGCAGCCTAAAGAGTTCAGCTGGTTTTTCACACAGAAAGGCATAGTGAGGGAGTAATTTATCTTTATTAATGATTGAGGAATGACACATGCCAGGTGAGACTGCTAACCTCATGGGTAATATTCTGTTCTCATCTGTTAAAAAGGAAGAATATTTCTGATGAGTTCCATCAAACTAAGAAGAAAAAGGCTTTACATTCATTTAATTCCAAATAACTCAACAGGGACAAACTGTGATCATATCTCATTACTCTGAATTCTTATGTGGGGTGAAATTATCAGAGGAAATTGAAATCCCTATGAAAAGAATAGATGCTGTGGTTTTCCACAAAAGAATAATGGGCCATGGTATACCAAAAATCAAAACCCTGTATTTTGTAATTTTAAAGAGATTTTTACAATTTCACCAAACTTTAGCATCTGTTTCATTTTCTCATATATATTAGTTGAAAACACATGTGGGAGTTGTGTCACTGCAACACCTTGTTGATGGGGAATAACCTAAGATACCAAGGGAGATCCTGTTAAATATGTGCATGATCTTCCATGAAACATCAAAGCAGGGACAGTTGAGACACTTAAATGATTCACTAGAATTGGCTGGTGAGCTTTCTTCCCAAAATACAATGACAGCAACAGAAAGCCAATAAATATTGCCTTAGAGTGTTGGAGATCAAATGACATGAAGGAGACAGAGAGCAAGCACAGGGACCAAGGATGGTCTTTTGAAGAGGGACAGCTATATAAAATGTGCTATTCCATTTTCTTAGATGAGTGTAACTCTAACCATAAGAGTCTTGTGTATCAAGGAGTGGGCAAGAAGGAATCCCTTAACAGTCTCTAATAAAGTTGTAGAAATCAAAGGCTTCTCTGCAGAAGACTAGAGTCTCACAGGGAGTAAATATGAAGTCTACTGAGCTAAAGATGAAAGTTGAAAGAATCCGACCATTCCGGCAAAGTAAAGCATAGAAGCAGAAAGATAAATAAGAGGATAAAAGGGACAAAGAAAATTCAAAACAATTAGGGGATGTCATGATAAGTTTGGGCCAGGTATAAGGTAGCATACAATATAGTGAAGAACACTTGATTAGGAAAGCAAGCCAGGGAGAAAGAACGGAAGGGGCAGAACCTGGTACCTCTATGACTTTGAAGGCACACATCCATTGTGGGATATGGCCATTACATCCCAATTGTACTAAAAACCAATGAACAAGCCTTTAACTTGTGACCTTTATGGCAATTTACAGACTCAAAAATCCAAGAGCTCTCTGTAAGAAACACGTTTCAAAAGGAGAGATGTTCACAGATTGAAAGTGGAGGGATTGAATAGAAAGTCATTTGTATTCAAATACTTGTTTTAAATTAACCAGGAAAAGTGACAAATAAGATCACTGTAACAATCAAAGAATTATAAAGGAGGATGTAATTATCCTAAATCTGTGCACCTAGCCCCATAACATCCTACTTTATAAATTTTATATATTATATCTGAAGAGAAAGGTTTCCATACACTAATAGCATCCGAGTATGTTTTTGTCAGTGGGTAGAGTATTCAAATAAGAAAGAAATTAAAGAAACAGTGGGGTTCAACTCTAACAGAGACAAAACTGACATAGCAGACATTTATAGAATATTTTACTAATGATTACAGATTTTTTTCTCATCAACTTATGGATAATTATCCATGCTAGGACATTCATTAGGCCAGAAAAATGTCTTAATATAACAACCAATCAGTAAACAAAGCAACTAAACCTCTCAAATCCCTCTAAAACAATTAGAAGTCAAATTTACAAACTGTACCACCAGCACAAATGAAACAATGTGCTTTCAAATAATGGATCATTGAAGAAAATAAATGGGAATTTATATAATTTCTTGAAACATGTGAGAATAGAATGTGCAAAAAAAAAACCTTTGTGAATAAAAGGAAAGATTCCCAGAGAAAAACTTAAAATGAATCCTGTGAAAGGGCAGGAGAAGCTAAGATGATGAGAATGGGTAGGAACAGAAAGATGGCATATAGCATAAAACAAGGAACAGCTAGATCAGAGACACATTAGCATTTCACAGATATAGAATTTCTCTGCAGCATATATTTACATTAATTATTATGTATATATTACAAAGGTATAGATGAGAGATGTTCAAGACCTCACACACAAAGCAATGTTACATTATTGAGGAGAAAATGGTAAACAATCAGCTTACTCATTATATACAGTATGCTTGCCTCAATTAATATATGAACCTCATAAATATACATGAGTGTTATTGAAGGAGAAACCCAAAAACCATGTACCTAAGTTAAATCTCAAATGCATCCCTTTATATTTGGGTACCAGGTGAATACATGAAACATATCATTTTTATATAATTGTCTGGAGGCCATTGAAAAAATCTGAACACATGATTTCTGTACCAAAATATAGGCATATATCATATATATATATATATATATATATATATATATATATATATATAATATAGATAACATATAAATATAACACATATATATCAGTCTGCAGGCCAGTAAAATAACATCTGAACACATGATTTCTATACAAAAATATAGGCAATTGAAATTATGCAATTTATTAGTAATAACAAAAGTGTTGCAGTATTTGTAAAGCAGTATTAACAGATTGCTTTCAGGAATACTTAGGATGATTCTTATCTTCTGGATTATCAACATTTCATGAGAAACATAATGTGTTATTAATTGAAAACAAACAGCTCAATGATGCTAAGTTGTCAGGACAAATAATTTTGGTTTCTGACCGAAAGCTAAAACTATTTCCAGGAATTCTGGGCAGAGTTTACTTTAAATAGTTTCTGTTGGGGTGCAGTATTACAATTTCTATCTTGAGAAAATAACAGAATGAAATTCTGTTCACAATTCTAGGAAGAATAAAAGACTCTGTCATTCCTAGGGATACAGTAAGTCACCAGAAGGCCAAGAGGAATGGTGATACAGAAAAACAATAGGCAAATCAAAACTACTTTGAGATTTTTATCTTGTACTCACAAAATTGGTAAGATCAGTAAAACAAATGACAGCTCATGCACTTGATGATGTGGAGTAAATAGAACTGTTATCCATTTTGGGTGTGCCAACTTGTACAACCACTATGAAATCAGTATGGTGGTAACTCAGGAATATGGGAATTAATCTACCCCAAGATTCAACTATACTACTCCTGGATATATACCCAAAGAATGCTTCATCATACCACAGAGTCACTTGCTCAGCAATGTTCATTTATGATCTATTTCTAATAGATAGAAATTGAAAACAATCTAGATGTCTGTCAACAGATGAAGGAACAAAGAAAATGTGGAACATTTATGCAATGGGATATTACCTAGTTGTTAACAAGAATGAAATTCACTGGTAAATGTATGGAGCTAGAAAAAAAATTATGCTGAGTGTGGTAGCCTAGAACTAGAAAGACAAATATCATATGTATTTGGTTATATGCATATGGCTATTAACTGTCAAATTAATGATAAATAAGCTATAATCCTTAAGAGCATAGAAATTAAGTATAGAATAAAGAGCTAGGGGTAGGGGCAGATAGAGAGTAGGAAAGGGAAATAGAACAGAGATTTATGGAATGTGGGGAGTGGAAGGGCTGGAACAGAAGGATAAAGTGGAGAGCACAAGGACAGAAGGGGATGAGAGAGGGTTATGGGAAAAGATAGTTAAAATTAAGGGTCATTTGAGATTTAGTATGGAAACTTAATACAATAGAAGCTGCCCAAAATATATACTAATAGGAAACTAATCTAAATGAAATAGACATAATGGGAAGACAGAGCCCTAACTGGACATCTCTTGTCACCAACTCAAGGTTCCAATACTTGGCTAAATCTAATTGAGTTGTTGGCCAAAGGGGTTCTGTGGGAACCCCCACCCCCCAAAACCCAGTCTGTTGCCAAGAATATAAGGTGATTTGCACAAACAAATAACACCTACACAACTCATTGAACATGGAGAAGAGCCTTTATACCTATATGCTTGCATCTTTGGTACAGAAAGATACTCTGCAAGCTACTAAAGGAGAAACATAACCACCAACCCAGCTACAAACCCTTTGATGTACAATGCTGTCCTGGCTGTCACAAATTCTAGGGCAATGGTGGCACAAGGCTTGTGGTAATAGCCAGCCAACCAATATCTGACTTGCCTTAAGGCCCACTCCATTAGATGGGACCCATACTTGATATTGAGACTAGACACTCCAGGGTCCAAATACTACTGGTCTACTGAAAGAATGTAGTAATAGTGACTTCTAGTGACATTCTGTTATACTCATAGATCAGTGCCTTGCTCAACCATCATCAGAGAAATGTCTTCTTGCAACAGATGGAAAAATGCAGAGACTCTCAGCCAGAAAATATCCAGAGTGAGAGACCTTGGAACACTCAACCCTAAATGGGATGTCTCCATTAAACACCTCCTCAGGACTTATGAGAAATCAGTGAAAGAGAAGCCAGAAAGGATGCAAAAGTCAGAGGGGGTTGAGGATACCAAGGAAACATAGTCTCTTAAAAACATCAGCAACCACACACACACACACAGAGGCTGAGGCAGCATGTGCAGGGCCTGCAGAAATCTATAACAGATAGGGTTGTAGAGATGAAATATAAAGTGTATACATGCACACATCCATAACCCAGAAGTTGTTTCCAGTTGATAAGCACTTGCAAATGAAAGTTTAATTTTATCCAAGGGAGTCTGACGGGGGAAAAACTCTTAAGGGTAGGCTGCATGCTCAGCTGTAGATGGCCAACAGAATATGATTTCAATGACATCCTTGCAGGATATTTGTTTCATAGTGTTGTGACAAGGGCTTTTAAAAAATTATCTTGCCATCTATTACTAATGGTATAGAATTATTCATAGAACCAACCAAAGCAATACTAATTTAAAACATGTGACTTATGCTAGGCCAAATTTAATGATAACCATCCAAAATCAAACCACTGCATAAATTTGTGTATATTTTAGTGAGATGAGATTTTGATATTTCTTTGATACAGTTTTGTTAGAAAAATTATTGTGCTAGTAATATTTGAGCATTTAATAGACTACATATAATCAATTGTTTTTAATGTCAAATAATTTGCTTGTCTCAATTCTCAATAAATACATTAACATGGGTGCTCAAAATTGATCACATTTTTATACATTTGGCTTATTTCTTTCTTTATTCATTCTATATTTCCTTTGGGTACATATCATGGCTTCCAGGTTAGTATTTTTATGGGATTCCTGAGTGTGTGATCATGAGAGTCTCTGTGTCTATTATCTGTTACTTGGAATTTTTCTTGGACTTTCCTCACATTCCCACATGTTAATTTTGCTTTTCTAATTGTATCTTATTTTAATACTATCCTTTAGTATCCTCTTTGTTTTCTAATGAGGGGCAGAAAGGGGTGTGTCCAGACAGACCGGGAGGTGGGTATGAACTGGAAGGAGTAGAGAGAAAATGATGAGCATACATTATATGAGAAGAAAAAATCCATTTTCAATAAAAGGGGGGAAATTATAGATTGTAAGTCTCAAGTCCCTCTGGATTAATTAACTGGACAGCCAGAATTAAGAACTGTGATTTGAAATAAGTGTTGACAGTGAAACTGGTTTCTGTAGCAGGTAAGATCATGGCAAAGCTAAACACTATTTATGCCTGCAGAATGCATGTCCACTTTCTACATTTATAGCAGACATGAGTAGTAGAGTCTCTATTCTCCTGTTTCCTAGGGCTCCTGGAGCTTTCTAGAAAAGGCAGTCAAGACTTTTGTAATGTCCCCCAGGTAAATATCTAAAGTTAAATAGAGAGAAATCATCATAGAAGTGAAAATTGGCTTGGTTCCTTTCAGATTTATATTTGAGAAAGGATCCTTTTGGCAAAACATTGTTTAGAACTATACTTCTGTATTTTTAGGATTGCAAAATATGAGAGAACAGGGAAACAAGATAAGCCCCATTTGAGTTTTCTCATATTTAAATTAGACTAGGGGATTTCACTGGGGAAACAGAATTGCTAAGAGACAGAATTCCCAAATGATACTGATTGTTTCAAAGGAAAACTTTGAAAAATAACATTAAATATAACATTAGAGAAAAAATTTTGGTATCTTCTGTTTTATAAAAAACAATTAAGACTAAAGAATTATTTCAAAGATAGATCTTTAGAGGTTGTGGGGATAAATTTAAGATTTTATTTTTAAACAATTCAAGAATTGGCTGATGGAGAATAAAAAACTGAAAAGAGTGTAAATTTGTGCTATAACTTTTTTTATTTTCAAGGATTGTGAAGCAGTTATGCTCTGGTAATAAAAATATGTCCAGTTAAGGCTGGGACTATCTCCTCTTGCGAGAACAAGTTTGAAAGACCTATAATGAAGCAGAGGCGGCCATTTTGAAGTGATTTTATTCTTTCAAAGCTAGAATAAAACCCAACATGTCATGCTGACAGCCTTGGGATTGACATGTGTGCTCGGGCCATACAGGGTAGAATTATGGGCAATTTCACATTATCTCTCATTTGCTTAGTCTTTTTGTGTGTGATAAGTAGTTAAACCAATCTTTATGGTAATTTAATTGCTGTAATGTATGACTGTGATCCTACAGTTTTTTATTTTTTGTTTGTGGAGGAAGTATGTTTAGAGCTTTGATCAAATCAAATTGCCTTTGAAACAATTGAGAGATATTGTAAGATGAATATCTTCTAGATTTAAGTCCTCATGCTGTGATTATCCTTGAAAGGGTTCTTTTATACTTAAGAAATATGATGCCATAGAGATAAGTGTTGCATGTCTCTCTTTTTTTTATTGGATATTTTCTTTATTTACATTTCAAATGTTATTCCCTTTCCAGGTTTCCCTCCCTCCTGGAAACATCCTCCCTCCCCCTGCCTCTAGGTGGGTGTTCCTCCACCCACCTACCCTCCCACCTCCCCGCCCTTTATTCCCCTATACTGGAGCATCTTTTGAGCCTTCATAGGATGAAGGACCTCTCCTCCCATTGATGCATGACAAGGCTGTCCTCTGCTATATATGCAGCTGGAGCCATGTGTACTCCTTTGTTGATGGCTTAGTCCCAGGGAGTTCTGGGGGGGGCGGGTGGTCTAGTTGATTGATATTGCTTGTCTCTTAAAATGGTAGAACTAATGCCTGACATTGATGTTTTGTTAGATGGTTTTTAGCTCTTTGAAAAAAATCTAGGAAATTGTTGTCCTAGATAAGAAAATTCTACAAAACATATATGTATATTTTTGTACCAACTTATGTACCTTCTAGGTAATTTTAGATAAATAGTAGTATGATTCCTTATGGATATCAAAGACGTCCTCACTGTTGTTTTATTCTCATGCCTCTTTTTTGTGTATTTATCTTTCTCACCACGCTAGTTCAAATCACCTTGTTTCTCCCATTCCCCACTTCAGATCCCTTGTCCTTAGCTACTCACATCTCAGTGTCTCCCCCAATCTCCCAACCCTATAGTCCTCTTATACTTTATTGGTATCTGCAGTTACTTCAGGCTATTTATTCACTTCTGAAGATTTGAAACTTCGGAGCCCCTATGAATGAGAACATGCAGTATTTGTCTTTTTGTGGGAGGTGGGTATCCTCACTCAATAAGATCTTTTCTACTTCCATCCTGTGAGGTTCAGGATTTCAGTTTTTCCTTTCCTTTCCTTTCCTTTCCTTTCCTTTCCTTTCCTTTCCTTTCCTTTCCTTTCCTTTCCTTTCCTTTCCTTTCCTTTCCTTTC
>NC_034596.1:61502407-61521029 GCF_900095145.1 Mus pahari
TTTTTCTTTTCTTTCTTTTCTTTCTTTTTTTTTCAGCCAGATAGTATTCTATAATATATACGCACCATGTTTTCATTATCCATTTGTCAACTGAAGAACATTTAGGGTTTTTATTTTTTTTCATTTTATGAATAGAGTAGCAGTGCACATGACCAAGTAAATACCTATGGAATACAGGCTGTTGAATCTTTTGGGTATATATGTCTATGAGTGGTTTAGCTGGGTCATAGGGCAGAGTAACTTTTTGCTGTCTCCTGAGGGTCTCTGCCGGTACCTGGCAAATATAGAAGTGGATGCTCACAATCATCCATTGAACAGAGCACAGGGTCCCCAATGGAGGAGCTAGAGAAAGTACCCAAAGAGCTGAAGGGATTTGAAACCCCATAGGAGGAACATCAATATGAACTAACCAGTAACCCCAGAGCTTCTTGGAACTAAACCACCAATCAAAAAAAAACACATGGTGGAACTTGTGGCTCTAGCTGTATATGTAGCAGAGGATGGCCTAGTTGATCATCAATGGGAGGAGATGGCCTAGGTCCTGTTATGGGTCTATGCCCCAGTATAGGGGAATGCCAAGACCAGGAATGGGAGTGGGAGGGCTGGTGAGCAGGGGGTGGGGGAAGGGATAGGGGATTTTCGGAGGGGAAACTAGGAAAGGGGATAACATTTGAAATGTAAATAATAAAAATATCTAATAGATGACTGTGAGCATCCACTTCTGTATTTGCCAGGCATTGGCATAGCCTCACAAGAAAGAGCTATGTCAGGGTCCTGTAGGCAAAATCATTCTGGCGTATGCAATAGTGTCTGGGAGGAGAGGCCCTTGGTATTGCGAAGACCTTATGTACTAGTTCAGGGGAATGCCAGGGCCAGGAAGTGGGAATGGGTGGGTTGGGGATCAGGGTGGTGGAGGGAGGGTATAAGGGACTTTGGGGATAGCATTTGAAATCTAAATGAAGAAAATAGCTAATAAAAATGCCTTAAAAAAGAAAATAATCTAATAAAAAAGAGAGAGAGAGAGAATTCTTCACACTACTTAGTGTAGCTGAACCATTTTGCAGTGTGGTCAATGGTGAATAAGGGTTCCCTTTTTCCATATCGCTTTCAGCATTTGTGGTTGGTTGTTTTGTTGATCTTTGCCATTTGAAAACTCTCTATTCAGGTCCTCGGCTCATATTTTGAATAGGCTGCTTCCTTTTTTGATCTCATTTTTTTAATTTTTATTTTTTCTTGGAGTTCTTTATATATTCTGGAATCCTCTGTCAGATATGTAGCTGCTAAAGATTCTGTCTCATTCTGTGGATTTCCTTTTCAGTCAACCAAGGCTACTTTAGCTATGTGGGATGATTTTCATTTTACAAAATCTCACCTGTCAATAGTTGGCCTTAATTATTTGTGAATACAGTGCTATTCACAAAGCTCTTTCCTATGCCTATATCATGTAGGATACTTCCTATGCTTTCTTGTAGCATCTCCAGGTTTCATTTATAGGTCTTTGTTCCATTTTTAGTTAGTTGATAGATATAGATCTAATTTTACTCTTCTGTATATGGACAACCACCAACATTATTTGAAGATGATTATTTTTTCTACCATGTTTTCGGCATCTCTGTCAGTGAAGTTTGAGTCTGTGATTTTGTTCCATTAATCTATACATTGTTTTTTGTGCGCGCGCGTATGTGTGTGTGTGTGTGTGTGTACTAAGTTGTATTTTATTACTGTGGCTATGTGATATAACTTAAGACCTGGAATGGGAATCCCTCTAACATTGGTCTACTCATAGAAACTTTTAAACTCAGCGACACAGTCACTTGTGTGCTTGCTGATTGTTTAGTCAGTATTCCTGTTTGTCACAGGCACACAGGCTAGAACTGTTTTCTTAGCATTGTTTTCATGCAGTTAATTCGAACTTCCACACAATGAATGGTAAAGGGGATGTGTCCTGACCATGTGATACTGAGTTCAGCAGATGTCATGTGACTCAGTCCACAGAACTGAGAAGGGTCACTGCATTGTCACTTAACTTGATATACAAATGTATCCTAAATCCAGGGATTTCATAACAAAGCTTCGAGATCACAAAAACTTTCAGTTTCTATGATTACTTCATGGAATGAGAAAGACACGCAATTTCTATATTTTTAAGTAAAATAATTACTACAAACTATCCTGCTTTTCTGAGTAGTTGCATAAAATGAACAGCCTTATTCAATGACAAATAATAAACATTGCATCCAAGAAATAAAAAGAATGCTGAACTTTTATTTGAAACTGAATGTATATATATATATATATGTGTGTGTGTGTGTGTGTGTGTGTGTGTGTGTGTGTGTGTGTATCTTTTGATATTTGTAACCCTCCACTTATAATATTTAAAATTTGGATTGTAGTGGTAAAACAAATGTACAAAGAAGTCAAACATTAAATTATTTTTTACTTAGAAATTCAATAGTAAAGAAGCAAAATAATTGTAAATTTAACAGATTGATATAGAGGAATAAAAAAATCTGGTATTCATCTTAAGGGTTTTACTAGTATCTCATATTTCAATAAAATTTGCTATATACAACAGCACAGACTAGCATGAAATTGTGAAATTATTCAATTCTTAAAAGTATCATGTCTAATAGTTTCCAAATATTCAAGAAGATTTCTCCCATATGATATTATATGTTGTAAATTAATGGAAATAAAAGAATCATCTGTCCAGAGGTAATGACAGTGGCTAGTTCTAGGATACTTAGATAATCCTGTAGTGCAGTAGAGAGCTGGTTAGCTCTGAGTTGCTGTGCATAGCTCTGATGAGAAAGAGTGGAGAGCATTCATTAACTAAGACAGGACTTGTTTCTTTGATATGGTTACACGTAAATTGTTTCTTGTCTAAAGGTAGGCATTCATATTTTAGAGATCATTCTGAATACCTATATCCTACGATGTA
Source organism: Mus pahari (assembly GCF_900095145.1). Classification (NCBI taxonomy): domain Eukaryota; kingdom Metazoa; phylum Chordata; class Mammalia; order Rodentia; family Muridae; genus Mus; species Mus pahari. Next base: position 61,505,349 of record NC_034596.1, read on the forward strand.
AAGTATATAGGATGTAAAAATAGTATTCAGACCAAATTGATTCTCTCCAAAGTGGGAAAACATATTTCCAAATTATACTATACAAAAATTTATGTTTTCATATTATACAGAACAATTCATCAGTATTACTGTGATTGTTCTCCTTCTGAGTAACAGACACTTATTCTTTATAGCATATATGTTTGCCTATAATTTACCTCAAAAAGCATTAGCATATATAATATTATATAATATAATATATAATATATTGTGATATGGCACCCTTATCTCATGGTTAAGATATAATAAAATCTGTTACTATCCAAGAGATTATTTGGTGTGCCAAGTCTTGATTCTGCTGTTCTAAAAGCATGCTATACATTTGATTTTTAAACAAATGTACTTGGATCAGAAACATAAACTATGCCTTGCTATGAAAAATGGCAATGTATTACAAATATAGCATAGACTTTTATACCCCAGACTTTGAGTGGAAAGTCTAGGTTGAATTCTGTTCCTTTAGCTCATTTGGGGTACATATGAATGTGAATATCATATAAACAATGATTCTACTTTAAAAGACCTTTAGATGAGAAAATCTTTTAACCTTCCTGAGACTACAACCCATGTCTTAGCATGTTGCATTTTAATTTGAATGAAGCTGCAATAGTGGAACAAATATTTTGTGAGTAACCAACTACTATCTGACTGGATTGAGGCCTGTCCCATGAGATAGACCCATACTATATACACTGCTTGGTCTGAGACTAGATAGGCCTTGGACCAGGGCTAAAACCAATTACCATTGTTTTGCTAAAAAAAACAAAAAACAAAACAGAAATAAAATGACTATTAACGGAATTGTCCTCCGCAGATATATTAGTGTCTCCCTGAGCTATCATAGGGGAAGCTTCCTCCTGCAGTAATATAGAGACCCACAACAGAACAATGTGTGGAGAATGAGATACTTTGGAACACTTAGTTCCATATGGGATGATGTGTTTGTCAAACACTTTTCCCCATGACTCAGGAAACTGCAGAAATGGAGTTTCAGAAAGAATGTGAGAGCCAGAAAGGATGGAAGCCACCAAAGAAACAGTGTCTTCAGATGTGACAGAGCTGGCACCCATGTAAATTCAGAGACTGTGGTAACATGCACAGATCTTGTTCAGATGTAAGCCATAAGGGGGTCTCAGCAATGAGAGGGGAAAGGAGATCTGCGTTCCTTTTCCTAACAAAGAAGCTAAGGTAAATTGACAACTGCTAGAAAGGAAAAATTAGCTTTCTAAACTACTAAAGGCAGGTCCTATGCCCAGAGGAAGAATGGCCAACACAAAATGAACTCAGTGGTATTTTTGGAGAATTAATGTCTCAAATTTTTCTGTTTGGACATTTTTTTCCATAACAGTCTTTTGCTTGTATATTATGGATTCTGATTCAGAGTTTTATTGGTGTGTGTGTGTGTGTGTGTGTGTGTGTATGTGTGTCTGTCTGTGTGTGTGTGTATGTGTGTGCCAATGTGTTTCTCATGCTTTTTCTTTCCTTAAATTCTGTTTTTTGTTTGTTTGTTTGTTTGTTTTTTAAATTTCTTTACCTCTGTTTTCTAAAGAGAAAAAGAAAGAAAATACGGAATTGGGAGGAAGTTAGAGAAGGGAAAAAGGATCAAAATTGTTTTCAATAAAACAAGAAGAAGAAGAAGAAGAAGAAGAACAACAACAACAACAACAACAACAACAACAACAACAAGAGAATTGGTTGGAAAAGTCAATGAAACAGAAGTTTAGAGAAAGAAGCTGAGCATAGGGTTCACATGAACCATTTCCCTAAATACTACTAGTTTCTAAAATGGTTTCCAATGTTTGTTGCTGTAAGAGTGGCTGGCTATCATGCCTGATGTCCACTCTGCTCCCACCAGCATATGTAGACTCTGTCCAAGAACCTAACAATTTCTCTTCTAAATGAGAAAGGTAATTTTTAAAAATCAGATACCATCGTCTAACTGCCCTGTGGGAGAGACATTAAAATGACAACTCTACTTGTGTAAAGGCCATCTGGACTACTCTTTATTAAACCCCTGGTGTGATAAGACTTAGCGTGCACATTGTTTCCTCATTTCATGTCATCAGTGTACCCTTATAGATAAAGTCCACTGTGATGAAATTACCCGTTCAATGACAAATAGCTAGTAAAGAAAATGCCTAGAGGTGATTCTCAGCTACTTGGTCCTAAATGTTTTCTTTATCTTAGGGGCGGGGAGTTGAGATAATATTAGACATTTGACTTCCTCATGTTGTGAATCTATTTTATTAGTATCATTAAACTTCTATACTGACATTTAATAGCTATATTCTGAATTTTCATCTACCATTCTCCTTTCCATTTTTCTGTGATAGAGCACTCTACCCATGCTGATAATCTCACTTCATAATAATACGTTCTTTCTAAAAGACAATTCTGGGTAACACGAATAATCCTAAAGTGCATTAGTTGAAGAATCAGAATGCATTTAAACCCTAGTTCACCTTTTATTAGTCATGTGATCTTGGGCCACTCTGCTTTAAGATTATGCTATTCTTTATCTTGTGACAAAGATCCTTTGTGTGTTACTTCTTGCCTACTACTAGAAACTCATTCTTGACACTTGACCACTGAAAATCATCTCACAATTTTGAGCAACTATTTGTAGTCATCTTGCAATTTAGTTGACATGTTCTTATAGAATTTGGGAATCATACTTAAATATTTATTATCAGAGGGGTGAGAAGGATATAAGATGTATACTCATAAATTTAACATTCCGAGTGGCTAACATCCTCAAACTCTTTCAGTCGCTCCCCCTCAACATATTTTAAACCACGATTTGTTAAAACTCAACAGTAATTTCTCCTGTGAAACTCTTTCAACACAGAGTCTAATTTTCCTTTGTGTTTTTGTTGACCAACCAAGAAAGCTGTGTATATTTCCTGCACATTTTAAATTCTATACTGTAGTTTCTGATTCATCTGAGTCTCACTAATAACAGAATGGTCATTACACAATTTCTGTTCTGGCTTTGTATCATTAGCCCTAGATTAAGTGTCTGCCATATGGTAATATTTCTACATTGTGTCTCTCACCAGTGTGTGACAAGGGAATTCAACATATGGGACACAAATAATGTCAAAGATCAACATAGATTTAGAAATCATATCATTTCAACTGGGGAAATGGCTAATACCATGCTAGGCACAGTGTATTTCATGTCAGCCACAATGATTTTCTAGCAGAGGATAAAGAGATTTAACTTTGCCATTTGCATTTTTCTTCCAGACAATTATTAGAGAATTTGGTTTTAGATCAATATAATCTGTATGGAAAGATTGCTTGGTAATGAGCAAAAGATATGGAGAAACTGAACATGATAGAGATGAGTATCCATTGCACTGCAACTGGCTGCAAGCAGTTTTCTGTGTGTGGTAACAATATTATAGAAACATGCTAGGCCTAATGCTTATTAATGAAAGTAGATATAAAGTTATATAATTCAAAAGTTTTCTTTGGCTAAGCAAAAATTTATAGTTTTAGTCTTATATTGGGCACACTGAAAGTGATCTATATTCCACTATCCTTAGGGCCTCTGACTACCTATAGGAAGGAATATTGGTATATAAATTTTATTTAAGTACAACATACTTATATGTGTAAATTTTCTTGTAAAATATTCCCACAGAGTAAACTCATCTGTGTGCCTGGCACCTAATTAAAAAAGCAATATCACCGTAACATAAGCCCTAGCTTCTCATTATATTCGGGGTTTGCCTCCTCTCAAGCTTCCACTCTCATCTGTGCCAAAGGTACAGTGTTATGAGTTATTCTATCATGAATGCTACTGGTCCATCTTTCATAGTCAATTGTTTGGTTTCATCCACACTAGTGCCATTACTTCTACTTCATCAATCTTTACTATTGTATAATATTTTACTACATGATTTTATCAAATGTTTATCTATCATAGTATGCTTGTAACATTGTATTGTTTTCCACTTGGGATTATTATGGATACTGATGCTCTAAACATTTTAGTTCATGTCTTGGCGAGCCAATATGCACACTCTAGGATATGAAAATCTAATAGCAGTCTTTTTTTGATTTTTAGAATTTACATATATTCATCCTTAAGTGATCTCTACTAAAAAATTCGCAAGTGATAATATTAGTTCATGACACATTTAAATGAGAAGTAAGCCACTCCTTTGCTTCTTTCTGTGGTTCATGATTCGGAGGGAAATTTAAATTTAATACTCATGTCATGGGTACTGCTATACCTAGTAATCATTTTGTCTCATTTAGAAAACGATGACACAACTTAGCATATTTCCATGTAAAACATTTTGTAAAACTTTATTATATTTTAAATCCCCATTTTTACATAAAAACATACTTAACATATTCTTAAAATTATTAAACAAGTATTAAAGGAAATTCTTTTAGAATGTAATTTATGTTACATTTTAATTATTGCTGTCCTAGGTTGGTTGCTATAAGAGAACTCCATTGTAACTTAAGGAGTAAAGGATTTATTTGTCTTACAGTTCTGTGTTATAATCCAGTATCGAGGAAAACCAGGGCAGGAGTTCAAGACAGGGTCCTGGAGTCAAGAACCAAGTAAGAGACCACGGAGAAACATGCCTTACTGGCCTGCTTTCCTTGGCTTGCTCGGCTACCTCTTTTATCTGGCTCAAGCTCAACTGCTCTGCTTTGCTTTCATTTCAGGTGATAAATCCTGTCCTAGCTAAACAACGTGTTATCTGTAATGACTAGCACAGTGTCCTTTATGATTTCTGAGCTAATGATGCAATCCAGTGAGTCAAGAAGAATAAAACCAAACTTAGTAAGGGAAAAGAACAGAGTTTCAAAACAGCGTATGACAAATTAATTCCAATGCTCCTACACGAATAAATGCCTACTGGCGGATAATTCATAGTGTTAGTTATTGTCCTCTCCTTTCTTACTGATACTCCTTAATACCTCTGTTTTAAGAAGTGCTCAAGGAAGGGGTGAAACACAAGTCTAAGCAATGACGGTTCATTTTTCCTCCACCACTAGGTGACACCTGTTTTAGATATACTCTAAATAGGACAGAAAGTGTAGTTTAAGGCAAATAGTTAAAACAACAACAACAGCAACAACTTCTAGAATAGTCTCATCTTATAACTTTGTCTCATTACAGACTCTCAGGGATATTTAGTGTCTACATTTGAGCTTCTCACTGGCCTGTTAAGTCGTCTGTTTTCTTTCAGAGATAATTGGAACTAAGCCAGGAATAATGAACCTAACCAGAAAAACTTGGTGAGTTCTCAGTGCAGCACACCTCTCCTGAGCAGGATATCACACATGCTTATTGCCATGTGTGTCCTACATAAGTGCTGAAAATCTCTCACTCTTTCAGTTTAGTTGCACACAAACCCTAAAACCTTGTCTCGCATGAGCTGTAGAGGTACTGGTGGATTCTTCATCCCTATCAAACTTGTATCAATGTCATAAACATAAATCTATCCCATATAATTTGAAAATTGTAATAATTTTAAAGTCTAGTTAAAATCTCAAGGGCGTAGGTTTTACAAATTATGTGCAACAAGTAAGTATTTTGTAGGTTGAGTCAGAAAGGGAAACACCATGTCAGCTTTTGGTCAGTACGGTGAAGTAATGGGTAAAAGATGCTTACAAAGGAAGATGTTTATTGAGCGCAGAGTTCTGAAGGCTCAGAGCCCAAGCATCACCACACGGGATCTATGCCACTCTGTCTAATGGGAATATGTCAGAGGAAGCAGTCCCATCTGTAATCAAACCGTAAAGAACTGCATCAGCCCAGGCTTGCTCTGCCAATGAGAACCTTTTAGTGAGAAATGCTTCAAAACTTCCATCTCTTCAGTGGTCATATCACATGCTGCTATTCAACTCTTGGAAACTAGACTCTACATGGACCTTGGGGTTGATGCATAATCAAAGTATTTCCATACTATGACTATATAAGCAAACTGCCTATTGGTTTTTTATTTACTTAAGTAAAAATAAGTTTTGAATACTGAATTACACTCTTCTAGAGAAATGCGTCCACTAAAATGAATACACATTGAAGAAGATTTAGTACGTTAGATTATACAGTGTGATCTGGTTAGTTCAATAATGTCTGTCTTTACACTGAAAAACAAAAATGTAGGAGCTATTCCTCTCTCTCTCTCTCTCTCTCTCTCTCTCTCTCTCTCTCTCTCTCTCTCTCTCTCTCTCACAACAGGGTTTCTCTGTGTAGCCCTGGCTGCCCTGGAACTCATTCTGTAGACCAGGCTGGTCTCAAAATCAGAAATCCTCCTGCCTCTGCCTGCCAAGTGCTGAGATTAAAGGTGTGCGCCACCACTGCCTGGCTTGAATTCTCAAGGCTGGATACATCAGTAGGTATAGACTGGGATCACTGTTCTGAAGTTACAATGTAAGAGGCAGCGGCCACAACGGTGGTGGCAGCAGTGGCAGCAGCAGAGAGATAGATGGATTAACAAATACTAACCAGTACCCCCAGGGCTCGTGTCCCTAGCTGCGTACGTAGCAGAAGATGGCCTTTTGGGCCATCATTGGGAAGAGAGCCCCCTTGGTCTTGCAAACTTTATATGCCCCAGTACAGGGGAACACCAGGGCCAAGAAGGGGGAGTGGGTGGGTAGGGGAGCAGGGTGGGGAGGGTATAGGGGACTTTCGGGATTGAATTTGAAATGAAAATCAAGAAAATATCTAATAAAAAAAAGAAGAAACCAACCAACCAACCAACCAACCAACCAACAACAACAAAAACGAAAAACTGTAGGTGAGCTTGCTTAGTGAGATGGAAAAGTAAACAGAAAAAAAGCAAGGTTTTTTTGTTTGTTTGTTTGTTTGTTTTCCTGAGCCTCCTTATACACAGGTCACCAATGGCAGGTGTTGCCAACATTTGGTGTGGATTTTTCCTGCCTCACAAGAATTCCTCATGGGTGTACCCCAAGTTTACTTGATTCCAGATCCAGTCAAGTTGCTACACAAGTCTAAACGCCACAGAGTTTTATGGCTATTCAAGATCAATTTGCTAAACATGTTTCTGTCAGAGTTGTATAGGGCACTTAAGAATACATTTTCGCCGGGCGTGGTGGCGCATGCCTTTAATCCCCCCCCAAAAGAATGCATTTCACCCCTCTTTTCATGGTTGAATGGATGAACATTTGGATATATTTAATTCACAATGGGAAATATGCTTTCTATTTTCTCCAGAAGACTTGTTAAGAAGTATCTAGAAAAATGTTAAAGGGAAGCTCTTGGTTTTATAGTGTCCTGGTTTTAAAGAGAAGAAAAAGATATTTAGCAATGCAATCCAAATGTTCACCTTTGGTGTTTGGGTTCCTGCAGCTTCCAAACTGAATGTAAAATTATAGCCTAAAGAAACCACCCCACAGTCAGCACTGCCCTGTACCCTGGGCTTTACTGAAAAATGATTTATTACTTCTGCCACACTGTATGTGCCTTAAAGCCCAAACTATGTCTCCATCTAAAGCTGATTCCCCTCCCTAAATCTCCCCTCCAGAATAAAGTAAGAAAGCAGGCAACCCAATTCCTCCATTCGCTGGAAGATAGGTCAACATTTTATCTTACCCGTTTTATTTGTTTGAACTAAAAAAAAAAAAAAAGTCATTTATTTCTGTAAGCTCTTTAGTGAGAATATAGTTGACCTTTTGATAATGCGGGTAGAAACAATTTTCATATATTTCAGTGTAATTGCTTTCTGTTGAAGGGAAGTAAAGCAGGCCACATTTTCTATGCATATTAGTATAAAGAAAGAAAATGGAACTTTCCTATTTTCCTTAGTTGGTTTATTATGAATACAAACTGCTGCTTAGCTGGTCTGTAAAAATGTTGTGTGTGTATATCAAATATACTTTTTACTTATATATGAATTAATCTTGGTTTCTTTTGGCTTAAAGCTCTTATTGTGATCATCCTTTTAGTAGAGCCATTTTTTCTTTTCCTTTTAGATGTTTATTCTTTATAGTGTGTGTGCGTGCTCATTTGCAGGGGTATTTGTGTACCATTGCAGATGATTGTGTACCATTGCAGAGGATTCCTCTGGTGCTGGAGTTACTGAAGGTTGTTTGCAGTTCCCAAAAGGTGCCAGGCATTGAACCTGAATCATCGGGCATTGCAGTGTATGCTCTAACTGCTGCAATGCCCTGCTCTTATTTTTGTGTATGTTCCTTTTAAAATTTCTTCTCCTCTTTCTGCTCTTCCAATGTAAAGGTAGTGAGGGAGTGGAGTTTAGCCTCATTGCCATAGGAGAGTCCTTTGTGTATATCCTGATTCTCATCCATCTAGGAAAGTAGTCCTCTTCCCCTCCCCATTTATGAGTTTGATGTTGAATTTGTCTTTTGCCATTGTAAGTTGGACCTCTGTCCTGGATGCAAATGTTTCTTTTTGTAGATATCTGTCCCACCATGGGCATTTCTGAGCATTCTTTATTGGAGAACCTGAAAATGTCTGTCACACCATCCTAAGATGGATACCATTGTAGGAGGAATGAGAAGTGTCTCTTAGAAACCGATTGATGGCCCTCTAAAACACCTCTTAGGCAGTATATCTCAACTTTTATTTTTATGTATCCACAGATTTTTTTCCTCTCTATTCTCTGGCCTGGACTTTTGGGCTATGGTTTGTTGTGTTTATTGTAATAAAAATTAATATCAATTTAGATATTCTACCCTCTCTTGGATCATTAGTTCCCAGACGAAAGAAACAAAACCTTCATATTTGTGATAAGTCTTCAAAGCACTAGAGTTGGGCAGATTTCTACTCTCTAAGCTACTAGTATCAACTTCCTTATCAATAGCCCAAAGTTTTAACATGTCATGTTCTTCCTGGTCCACTCTTACTCCCACTGGGCAGCCCTCATGGCCATGTTTTCATGATTCACCTACCACATGGTGCCTTCTCCTTTCTCCACCTTCTCTCTCTTCTCTTCTGTGGTCCTGCCCCAGACCCAAAGTCCCAGAAACTGTATCTCCATCTAACTCTCTCATAAACTGTAGAGATCTTTATTCAAACAATAGTTTTAAATTAAGTAGCAAGGTTACATAGCAGCACCTGTTGCATCTGAGAATTTCCTAGGTCCTGGGAGCAACCAGACCTTGGGAACCTGCACTTAGCATCCCAAAACATAGTAACAGACTGAATCTCAAGAGTGGCTGTCAATAGAAAGTTACTAAGATGCTCGTGTTCTCTGCATCAGCTAGTTCCATGTGTATGGGTAGCAACTTGTCATTCTCCCCCCCCACACACAGCAATGAATTGCTAAACTGAGAGATGGAAGTAACAGGATTAGGCACTCATAGATTTTATGACACACATAAGAAATTGAGTTTTCAGTTTGTGTGAACTTTGAATTTTTGCTTTACTGAAGTAATACCAGAAAGTCTCAGAGATGACATGAAAATCAACATCCCCAAATCGTCTATAATAACCAACTCATCTTTACAATCACAGTGAAATCTGTACCCTTCTCAATTTAGAAGCCCTTTGTATAAATAATGTTTAATGCTTTATATTTTGTTTCCATTTAGACTTTGGAAAGGTTGCGTAATCTCAAGAAGATCTAGTAAAAAAATTTGCTGTCATCTCTCAAAATAAACCACAGTTGACATCATTTTATCTATTTATGATATGCCATACTTATCCTGCTAAGAGTCATTTGTCACAGGCTCCATACTGTCCTAAGTACTTTTGGCATAGTCAATCATTTAATCCTTACAAAATTCCACTAGTTACTAATTATCTCAAGACCACCTGTACGTGCACACATGCTTGCGCAACACACACACACACACACACACACACACACACACACACACGTACATACACAGGCAGGCAGGCAGGCAGGCAAACAGACAGACACACAGACAGACAGACAGAGACAGACACAGAGAGAGAGACAGCGACAAAGAGAAATGAGGCTTTGGTTCGAGAAAGATGCTCTTGAATCTTAGCTCTCTCACCACATTGTCTCTGATAGGAAGAGATGTTTATAAATGCCTCCTCTGGAGATTTGCCCTAGTTCTCATCCTTGTTATATTTACTTTTTATAGCTAAGCCTAATCTGAAATTTCACCATGTAACAACAAGTACAGAAACTTAAACAAATATAAACAATGAATACTTCTTACTCTACATAACAAATACTAAAAAAACAAATATTCATTGTGTTTGTTTGAATATATAAAAATAATAGAATGTGGAAAATTTCACATATTGCTATATGTCCTGTTTCCCAGAATTCACTCACTTGAATACAGGTTTGATGTGTTTGATGTAAGCTACCCTACTTATGACAATGTTAACATGGTGAAAAGAAACAGTGTAGGCTCCGAGATATTCAGCATTGCACAGCCTTCCTTCTCCTCATGCAGGCCAATTCTTCCACTGGTTTCCACTTTGCTTCTTAGCAGAATGTGTGCATTATTTCTTCTGTTTAGCATATTCTTTATTCATATTTCCAAAATTCAGCTCCCAGGACGATTAATGGCCAAGGAAGCTTTTCTCTGCTCTGCTCATTTGTCCATTCTAATTATACTTAAAGGTGGCATTACTTTTTTTTTTTTTTTTAAATTTGAAACTTCAGAGGAAAGGAACTAATGGAGCAATCAGACAAAAGGATATAAGCAGGTAGAAATGAAAGTGTTCTGTCATTAATTCATGACAATGTGAACTTATTTGTGTTCCCTTTCAAGGCAGAATTTGCACTAAGTGTCTTTTATCTCTCACAAAGCAGACATTAAGTGCATGAGAAGAAAAACCACAGACAAAATGTGGTAATTGAACTGGCCCAGTTATGTTATAGTCATCCCAAAGGCAGCTAATAGGATCCTAATATAAAAGGAATAGGCCAAGCGAAGACAAAAGGGATGTAACTCCTCCAGCTAATCCACAAAAAGGGGTGCAAAGTTTCATTCAATTATGTAATCATCTTAAAATTTTAAATTAGAGACAGAATCACAGCTGGTCATATGCATGGAGATTCCTCCATGTCCAATAAAAATGATGGAAATACTGAACATCTATACTCACTCCTTTTGTTCCCCTTTACTACTTTTCCTTCAGGTTTTCAGGATACGGTATGTCTCAAAGATGGAAAGTTAGTGCCCGCTGTATGGTTTGCTCCTCACAGGAAATCTTATCAGCTTAACTTCAGCAGAAGTGACTAGCTAATTTGACCATGGTTTTGTTAGTGAATTCAATCCAGTCAAAATAATCAAGGCATTTTCGAGATAACAGTTAGGAGTGCGTGAGTTTTGAGTATCTCAAGTGGGATTTTTCTCATCACTCACTACGTTCCTCAATTTTCTTCCTGTTTTAAATGTATTGTAGTCTCTAAAGAGAAGCTAACAGCCAAGGAATCACTGTGCATAAGTCTGTCCAGATGGTGGAGGTTGGGTCTCCCGACCACCTCTAGCATGAAAGGAATGAGGCATTCAACATGCACGGGGCACTAATTCTAAGTAGCAATTTTGCTTTCTTTTATAATTCACAGATACAAATGCTGAACATTGACATATTTCTGGAAATCATGACTAGGTATTTATTAAAATATGCAATGCATTTATTCTGATGTGTTTAAGGTATTTCAATCCTCCTAAACTCCGATGCTATGTTTTTTTAAATACCATTTTTTCTACTTTAAGCATTCTTAGGCCCTTCAGTTTTTCTTTAGCTTCATTACTTCCAGCTTAAATAATCATCACATTTAGCTAGTAAAGAAAATATATAAATACCTCAGTTAGATAATTTTAAGAAATCATTGTATAGTTAATAATTCTCTGAATAAATGTTGTTTTGATATCCTGGCTCTAAAATCGCATTTAGATTGTCATGTTTTTGAAGGTTTTGTTAACCTTTTAAAAACAGAGGAATATTTTTGCATATATCCATGCAGTCATGACTGTGGACACATTTCTGTTTAAATAGTTTCTGTCTGTTTGGTGCACCAGTGCTGTCAGAATATTACTGGTGAGGACACCAGCCAGTTATACTCATGATAATAGCATAACATATAACTTCAAAGCTTGGGAGGGCCAAAGACACGTAAGACCTTTGCTCACAATCCCAGCACTAACTTAGGCTTTTGAGCATCTGTCAATTCTATTATCCCACCTGGAGGAACACATGGGCTGGAAGCAGAGATGGGCAGATGTTGGACCCATTATCACTGGAAAACCCCTCTCTTTCCTTCAATTATTCCAAGATGTACTCACAGTTTTAGTACTTTAGGTCTTCAAAGTTTCCAAACTTCATTATGATTTTTAAAAATAAATATTTTACTAAAGATTTAGTAAGGGAAATCACACTGCCAATGCAATCATAGTCAACACCTGTTCTATCCAAATTTCTCAGTTCTCTCAAATACCTTGCTTTTCTAGGCACATCTATTAAATGTTTCAAATTTCCTTTATTGGCCTAAACAATTTTGTCTACCTAGTTTATTTGCCAGAACAGAAGTCATGGAACAATGAATTTTTTTCTTTGTTAGCAACCACATTTATAGGCCCATAACACAGCTTATTTAAATAGAAATTCTATGTGTTAAACTTTTAAAATTAATCATGATGCAATAGTAGTCAGTTGAATAAGAAACTAAATTTCCCACAGGAAAGAAACATAAAATGACTTAAAGTTCTGCTCTGAATGGTATATAGAATTCTAGAGAGATAAGATTCGAAACAAATTCTAGATAAAAGAGAAGAACATGAGGAGGGCGCGCAGAATAGGACCTTCTTCAGATAAATTTTGTTCTTGTGCATGCATGAAATGAAAGTAAAGTATGTTTTTAATCCTGCTGCAACTTAATGTAATGAAATGCAAGTGAAGACCATACTTGAAGGATCTTGGAACAGATAAGTCCAGTTAGGCCTGGTAAATGGCCTTTATCTCACTTAATTTGAGAACATAAGGAACTTAAATTAACTTGGACCATTTTTTTGTAAATGCCTGTTGTATGAGAAAATGAAGCTTTAGCATATCCAATCAGAAGCCAACAGAGTCAACTTGTATTTATATAACAAAGGACTTTTGAGACCGAGAGACTAAACAGATTAATTCTACCACTGCAGCCAATCAAATACTTCTTTTGGTTACTTCTGTTTCTGCCTGTGAAGTCTTGCCCTACTGTTCTTTCAACACATCCAAAACCTACTTCCAGTTTAGAGTTGCCTAATGAGCATCTATTTTGTGTGCAGGTGCATGTATATGTGTGTAAAGAAAATATCTTTACTCATTTAACTCAATTTATTATTTGATGATTTTAGATATTTATATAATACATTCTGGCCATATATGCCACTTGCTTTCTTTTATCTCTGCAATATCTTTACCCCAGAACTTCTCATAGGCAGGACAAATTTTGATCAAAGTTTTGTGGGTGAGTTAATGTCTCTCTCCCTCCCCTGGAACTCCTGCCTGGCTATAAGAGGTAGCTACTTCAATCTGTATATCCATAGAAACTAGGAGTGTCAGCTAGGGTCAACGACATAGATTTCTGAGAGCCTCCCTCATCCCAGGTCTCTGGCTAGTCCCCTGCCTCATCAATTTCCATTCTCACTCCAAGCCCTCTCCCTTCCTGCATCTCCACACCTGATTCCCATTGCTGTTCCACTCCTCACCCCCTTTCCCATGTAGTTCCCTCCATTCATCCACCTCAGAAGTTTATTTTATTACCTCTTCTGAGGTAGATTCACAATCCTCTCTTGGGCCCTCCATATTACTTAGTTTCTTTGGATACATACCATGGATGACTTTCTGGGTTTGAATTATCTCATTCAGGATGGCATTTTTCTAGTTCCACCTATTTGCCTGAAAATTTCATGATGTCTTTGTTTTTAATAGCTGAATAACATTCCATTGTGTAGATGCACCACATTTTTGTTATCTATTCTTCAGTTGAGCAACATCTATGTTGTTTCCAGTTTCTGTCTATTACTAATAAATTTTCTATGAACAGAGTTAAGCAAGTGTCTTGTGCTATACCATTACCAGGAATGGAATAGCTTGTTCTTGGGGTAGAACTGTTCTGAGTTTTCTGAGAAACTGCCACAATGCTTTCCACAGGGATTGTACAAATTTGGGCTCCCACCAACAGGAGGAGTATTGTCATTGCTCTACATTCTAGCCCTCAAGTGCTGTCACTTGAGCTTTTGATCTTAGATTTATCTGATGGTTGTAGATGGAATTTCAGAGCTGTTTTGATTTGCATTTCTCTGATGACTAAGCATATTGAACACTTCTTTATGTGCATCTCAGTCATTTGAAATTCCTCTGTTGAGAATTATCTGTTTAGCTCCATATGCCATTTCTAAATGGGGTTATTTTGTTTGTCTGTGTATAATTTCATGAGGTTTTTAAAAAAGGTATTTTGGAAATTAGTCCTTTGTTGGATGTAGGGTTTGTGAAGATAATTTCCCATTCTGTAGGCTGCTGTTTTGTCTTATAATGGTGTCCTTAGTCTTGTAAATGATTTTCAGGTTCACAAAGTCCCACTTAATCTTAGTGCCTGAATTATTGGTGTTCTGTTTACGAATTTGTCTCCTGTGCAAATGTGTTCAAAGCACTCCCCCACTTTCTCTTCTATTAGATTTAGTGTGTCCAGTTTTATGCTAAGGTCTATGATCCAGTTGGACTTGAGTTTTATGTAGGGTGATGGATACAGGTTTATTTGCATTATTCTATATGCAGACATCCAGTTAGATCCAGTTAGACCAGCACCATTTGTTGAAATGCTTTCTTTTTTTTCCATTGTATGATTTTGGTTTCTTAGTACAGGTTTATTTCTGGGTCTTGAATTCTATTCCTTTGATCAATCTGTTTGTTTTTATGTCAATACAATGAAATGTTTTTAACTATTGCTCTGTAGTATAGCTTGAAATCAGGGATGGTTATAATTCCAGTTCTTTTATTGGGCAGAATTGTTGTGGATAGATAATGTTGGATTTTGGTTTTATCTAGGGAGATCTTGTTTTCTCCATCTATGGTGATTGAGTGTTTTGCAGGACATAGTAGTGTAAGTTGGCATTTGGGGTGTCTTAGAGGCTGCAATACATCTGTCCAGGTCCTTCTAGCTTTTGGAGTCCCTGTTGAGAAGGCAGGTGTAATTCTGATAGGTCAGCCATTATGTGTCATCTGGCCTCTTTTTCTGGCATCTTTTAATATTCTTTGTTTTGTAGATTTAGTGTTTTGATTGTTCTTTTTTATATAAATTTTCTTTTCTGATCCAGTCAACTGGTGTTCTGTAAGCTTCTTGTATGTTTATAGGCTTCTCTTCTTTAGGTCCGGTACATTAATGTGATTTTCAACAAAATCACAGAAATGTACCGGACCTAAAGAAATTTTCTGGGCTGTAGAGTTGGGATTGTTCAACTTCTACTCCTATTTTTCTTCTGTTAGATCTTTTCACAGGATCCCACATTTCCTGAATGTTTTGTGTCTGAAATTTTTAGGGATTTAACATTTTTTTACCTGATGTATCAATTTCTTCTATCATATAATCTATGCATGAGATTTTCTCTTTCATCTCTTTTATTGATGCTTGTATCTGTTTATCCTCTTCTTTCCCCTACATTTTCTTTATTATTATTATTATTATTATTATTATTATTATTATTATTATTATTATT
>NC_034596.1:61523459-61533877 GCF_900095145.1 Mus pahari
TTGTACCTCTTTAGCAGAGTTCTCCTGCATTTCTTTAATAATGCCCTTCTTAAAGTCCTCTACCAGCATCATGAGGTATGCTTTTAAATTCGATTCTTGCTTTTCGGGTGTGTTGNGGTATTCAGGACTGACTGAGGTGGGAGTGCTAGGTTCTGATGATGGTGAGTGGTCTTGGTTTCTGTTAGTAAGATTCCTACGTTTGCCGTTTGCCATCTGGTGATCTCTGGAGTTAGTTGTTATAGTTGTCTCTGGTTGGAGCTTGTTCCTCCTATGATTCTGTTAGCCTCTGTCAGCAATCCTGGGAGTCCAGCTTTCCCCTGAGTCTTAGTGGTCAGATTACTCTCTGCAGGGAAGCTCTCCTCCATCAGGGAAGGTGCACAGAGGCCTGGGTTCAGATCTGCCTCCTGGCTGAAGATGTAGGCCCAAAACAGGGCCTGTCCTAGAAGATGTGTTGCCTCTGCAGTTTATTCACTCACCTGCACAGACTAGCCACTGAGGGACCCTGGACACAATATGACTCTCTCACCTGCTCTGGCAGACAGAGCCCTCACAGGTGGCCACCTTTCCTCTTGTGAGGAAGGTGCCCAAATTTCTGGAGTCCGAAACAGGGTCTGTCCCTGAAGTTAGGTTGCTTCTGTCTGTCCCGAAGCTGTGTAGCTTCTGCAGTCCACACTTTCAGCAGGGCAGACTGGAGCCTAGGAGAACCAGAGCAAAGATTGCTCTCCTGCCAGCTCAGGCCTTGAGATTCCTCCTGGGTCGACACCCCTCCTCGGGTGGAAAAGGTGCTGGGTAACTGGAGCCAGAAGTGGTATCTTTCCAAGAAGCAGTGTAGCTTCTGCAGGCTGCCCTCTCCCTGGCAGTGCACCTGAGCAAAGATGGCTCTCCTTCTCTGCTACATTTCTATCTCCAGGATTCCTTCAGTTTATGGTTGTTGTTGTTGTTTTTTTTTTTTTTTTCATTACTCTATTTCCATTTTGAGTTCTTGAATAGTTTTATTTGTTTACTTCACAAGTATGATTGTATTCTCCTCTATTTCTTTATGGGATCTATTAATTTCCTCTTTAAGGGCTGCTATCATCTTTATAAGATTATATTTAAGGTAATTTTCTTGTGCGTTGGTTGTTTTAGGATATCCAGGGTTTACTGTAGTAGGACTGCTATGCTTTGGAGGTGCTGTATTGTTATGATTTTGGTTCATTATTTTGTTCTTGTGGCCTTTAGCCATATGATTGTCCCTGTATGTTCCTAGTCTAGCAGGTCTCTGGGAAGATGGACCTAACCTGAATGTTTCTGGTGTAGCAGGCCTGGTGAAGATGGGTGAAGTGCTTGTTAGAAAATGGAGTTCCAGGGCCCAGTATACAGCCCACATTTTCTTTAATCTGTTTTCCACAATCCCACTTTTCTGTATTCCGAACTGTAACTTTAAACCTGCTATTTTTATTCTGAAGAAGGTCTGTAAACATAAAGCCCTTTCCTTGACCATGGATTTAATGGTGTTTGGCCCAATCTTGAGCAGGCTTTGTTTAGGTAACCACAGCTTCTTTATGTACATGAGTGTGATTGTTTTGCCAAACCTAAAAAATAGTATTTCATAGGTCTCTATAGGAGTGGTTCTGATGGTAAAGTCCTGTTGCCCAGTTGTCTCTTCATTTAAAAGAAAGTAAAGAAGCCATGGGCCAATTGCTAGGCAGAAGGAATAGACAGAACTTCCCGATCCCTGGATGCAAGAGACAGACATAAGGAAAGGAAGAGAGAGTTTCCATGCTTCTGATTGGGAAAAGGTAACCAGCTATATGAGAGACAAGCAAGTGGCCACACAGGCTGCTCTACAGGTGGGCGGACAGGGGGGTACTTATCAGGGACTAGATATAACTGAACAACTAAATTTTAGGACAGGTGGGAGGTGTGGAGCTAAGAGTATTGATAGGGGCATGATAACCATGGGAGTTTAATAATGCCCAGCAATTGTGTCAAGAAGGCAAGTTGAAAATGGACAACATGTGTGTCTGTGTCTTTTATCTATGGTTTCAAGGGAAGCTGGGTGGGGCTGGTAGTATGGCCTGCTACTTGAGTTTAGGCTGGATAGCAAAGGCTACATGTAACATGTCTCCTCATTATGATCCAGCTCTTAGAGTCCTACTGTTTGTTCTTTCATGATATTCCTTGAGCTGTCGAAAGGATGATATGGATATTCTGTTGAGGTCTGATTAGTCAGTTGTTAGTTGTTGTCAGCATTTATCAGCTACTATTTTCTATATTAACTTCTTTTTACCGAAAAAAAAAGCTTGACCAAGGATTAGAGCAGCTATAGTCTATGATAAGCATAAGAATTTAGAGATTACTTAACAATGTGGCCATTTAAATAAACATTAGCAATATATTCAACTCTAGAACCTCTGACCTTCTCAGCGACAGACCTTTGTCCAGGTACACAATATAAGGCATGAAACGTCTTCAGAAGCAATTCTCAGGTTAAAAAAGTAATAAAAAAGAAAAACCCCAGTCATTGGTTATACTAACAACAGTGAAGCCATTATTGCAACAGTATGTACATCTTGACCTAACAGGTTGCTTAGGATGCAAAATTCATAGGCAGATAATATTATTTATGGCTTTTCTCATACTGCAGTCTGTCTATCATCTTTCAGCACTATGGAAGTTAGCCAGCAGGAAGTAAGTTTATAGCTCAAACCCAGCATAATTGGTCTATATCTACAACTCAAATGTGTGGTATTTTTAGTAACAGGGTCTCACTATCTATTTCTGGTCAAAATTCAAGAGAAATGTAAATCACTTGTATTGTTTCAGAGACTTTGGTACCTTCCTAACCAACATCTCATAAGAAAACATGTCATACATTAGTTACTTTTCAGATGCTGTGATAAAATATCATTACCAAAAGAAACTAAATGAACAAAGAGATTATTTTGGTTTACAATCCCAGAGAGATCAGAGTCCTTCGTGGTGGAGGAAGCATGTGAGCAGAGGCAGAAAATCAAGAGACCACATCTTCAAATGAACACATGGAGCAGAAAGCAAATTGGAAGAGAAGTGAAGTTATAAATAATTACATTGATGTACCTCCCTATTAAGGCCCTGCCTTCTATAGGTTCTATAGCTACTACAAGTAGCACCACCAACTGAGGACAAAATGTTCAAATATGTGAGCCCATGAAGAACATTTCTTATTCATACTACCACATGTGCTCAGTAGCCCATAGATAATTATGAGCTCTACAGAAGTAAATCTTGGCTTTGTAGCTAGACATCTAGGCATAGAAAGAAGTAAAGTATCAACTAGTAAAACTACTCTGAAGAATTATTGATAGTAGTTATTTGAATGACTATATTCATTTTAATAAAATTATTTTATAGTTGTAAAAGTAAGTGGGTTATGACTACCTTTTCTTTGGAGGGGGGAGAGTTCAAGACAGGGTTTCTCTGTATAGCCCTGGATGTACTGGAACTCACTACCCTTGAACTCAGAAATCAGCCTGCCTCTGCCTCCCAAGTGTTGGGATTAAAGGCACGCGCCACCACCACCCAGCTTATCTTTTCTTTTATAGCTTTGTCTTCCTTCTTTTACTAAAATTCTTTCCATCATCTAATAATGCTATTTTACTGTAAGTATTGTTCTTCATTTACTCAAATCAATATATGCAGAATGAATATTAATGCAGTGTAAATAACAGCATCCAAATCCAAGTAGCTATTAGGTATCCAAAGGTTTTCATGATCCTTTGCTTTTACTTATTTGCTTATTCATAAAATATTTACTGAATAGTTACTGGGAAATGACCCTCTGGTTTTATGTGTACCTAATTTTCTTGTCAGTATATTTTATTGTTACAATTTACATGAAATTTTTACATTACTTATTGAGAGAATTGATAGAAGTTTTATGAATACCATTTTATAATCAAGAAAACTTAGAAATAATAGTTACATGAGGTCATATAGCCAATGATTTGAGTGGCATATGTTGTCCCAATAGTATACACTGCTCTATATTCTGCTCAATAAAAGTTAGTTTCTTGAAATAAATTTATTGACATGTTAATCTCATAGCTGTTATAAAAGATCACGAATAAGCCCAACTCGATTTTCATGTTACTTGTCATGAGGAAGGAATGAAAGGCACATGGCATTTCCGGTATTCATTGGAAATATGAAGATTTTTTTCTTTTACTGCAGTGAGAAAATGCCCTAAAGAAATGTTCATCATCTTTATAGTTTATCCCCAAGGTTGTGGCTGTCTACCCTTGAGGATTCACTAAAATGACTTGTTCGGCCACATCAACATCAAATCACGTCTGCCCCATTGCAAAGCTCCTGCTTATTCTCTGGATCCCAGGAGGGAAGGTTGACTGCATTCAGTAGCCAGAGAAAATGCTCACAGGTACCAAAACTTATTTAGCATAACCAGACTCAGGCTCACTTAAGCCTATGAACTAAAAGGTCATCCAACTGAAAATGTCTTCCATTTGTTTTTATTATTCTCCTGTCCAGAACTATTTTGCAGCTCATACATACAATGAGTCCATGATAAAACAGCATTCATTGGCAGCATGTGGTATAATGCTTTTGCATTAAGGCTTTTTTAGCATGACACTGAAGATTACTTTACAATTTAAATATAATAGATTGCCTGAGCTACTTTAGTATGAAAATTAAGAGTTCAGAATGTAGCTAGAAATATTCTTCATGGCATTTTCTATCACTAGTGTTTCATTTCATGATATGGGTTAAAAAATCTTAAAATGTTTCAAATTATCTTTATGTGTTGTGATCTATATCGTGTTTCTTTATTTGTTGTTTGATTCATTAATTAATTCTCCTTTATCCTATAGACATTAGTTTTAGATAAAATTAAATAATGATTTAGTAATACAGAAAACAGATTTGCCTTCTCTTTAGGGAGGCAGCTTACTTATTAACATTGGAATTATAATTATGACATATGTATTGAACATTGCTTATATAACCTATCTCTCATATCAATAACCCAGGTATAGTGCAATAATAATAATAAGCTTAAGTATAGATTATAAATGCTTACCAGACAATTCCTGAGAAAACTGATATTTTGAGCATAATTCCTGTTTATATCAATAAGCAACACTGCTCCTGCCCTTAAGGAACTTAGCTATAGGGTGGAGATAAAAGGGTATGTAGGTTCTGACCATGCATTTTCTTGAGTGTACATAAAGAAACACAATCCTTAGGAGAGTGAAGAAATTTGCCTCACACATACTCACAGTGCTGGAGAAAGAATAATGGCTTCCAAATTAATATATAAGGATTCTAACACTTTTTGTCATCTCAGTGGGCAAGTAGCATCAGAAATCATAACAGGACTAGTACATACAACTTGAAAATCTATACATATTGCGTTGTGTAGTTAAATAAAGGAGAGGATAACATTGAAAGCAATGGTATCATATACATAGGTAGAAATGATCCTGGGCATATACCCCAAAGATACTCCACCATATCACAAGGACATGTGCTCAACTATGTTCATAGCAGCTTTATTTATAATAGCCAGAATCTGGAAATAACTCAGATGGCCCTCAACCGAAGAATGGGTACTGAAAATGTGGTTAGTTTACACAATGGAATATTACTCAGCCACTGAAACCTAGGACATCACCAATTTTCCAGGCAAATAGATGGAACTAGAAAATATCATCCTGAGTGAGGTAACCCAGACCCAAAGAGACATGCATGGTATGTACTCAGTGAAAAGTGGATATTTGCCAAAAAGTTCAGTATACCCATGAAACAACTCACAGACCATATGAAGCTTAACAAGAAGAAAGGAAGGAAGGAAGGAAGGAAGGAAGGAAGGAAGGAAGGAAGGCCCAAGAGTAGATGCTCCAATTCCACTTGGAAAGGGGAATAAAATAATCAAAGGAGGCAGAGGTAGTGAAGGACCTGAGTGAGGTAGGAGGAGGAAAAAATGGGTAGGGGAAGGATCAAGTATGAGGGGATTCAGGAGAAAAGTCCAAAGGAACAGGAGAATAAATAGAAATGTGCAGCAATGTGGGGCATGGGGGGTGGGAAGTGGGGGCAACCACTAGATGTCACAGACACCAGCATTGTGGGAGGCTTCTAGGACCCAATGGGGATGACATTAGCCAACATTTCCAACAGAGGGGCGATAGATCCTGAAAAGACTACCTCTAATAGATAGACATGGCCTCCAGTTGAGGGATGGGTCCACCTATCTACCCATCTCAAAATTTTTAACCTAGAGTTGTTCCCATCTAAAGGAAACGCAGGGACAAAAATGGAGTAGAGACTGAAGGAAAGGACATCCAGAGACTGTCATACCTTGGGATTCATCCCATGAAGACACCAAACCCTGACACTATTACTGATGCTAAGATGTGCTTGCAGAAAGGAGCTGGTCTGGCTGTCCTCTGAGAAGCTCTGCCAGCACCTTACAGAGACAGGTGCAGATACAGCCAACCATTGGACTGAGCCCAGGACCCAAATGGAAGAGTTAGGGTTAGGACTGAAGGAGCTGAAGAGGATTGCAACCCCATAGGAAGAACAATGGTACCAACTATCTGGACCCCTCAGAGCTCCCAGGGACAAAGCCACCAACCAAAGATCATACATGAGCTGGTCCATGGCCCCTGTTACATATGTAGAGGACAGCCTTGTCTATCCTCAATGGGAGGGAATATTCTTGGACCTGTGAAGGGTTGATTCCCAAGACAAGGGGAATACTAGAGTGGTGAGGTGGGAGTGGGTGGGTGTGGAAACACTCTTTTAGAGATGAAGGTGGTATGTGGTGTGGGGGACTTGTGGAAGAGAACGCAGAAGGGGGAAACATTTGAAATGTAAATAAATAAAATAAACAGTAAAAAGTCTTTTTGTTAGCTTATATTCTTGATAACTTTGTCAAACTGATTTTTAAATTTGACAATGCTGTTTAGAATGCCTGTATTTGGGACGGAGTTTAAGTGTTTTATGTTTGTTTGTTTGTTTTGTTTTGTTTGTATATATATATAATATATATATATATATATATATATATATATATTATATATATATATATCATGTCATTTATTTTTAGGCAAGTGAAGTTTTACTTCTTTTCTCATTTAGATGCTATATTAATTCATTTTTTTCTAGCCTGAGTCCTTTACTATGACTACACGTGCTGAACTGAATAGCAGCAGTGGGCCTAGGCATCCTTTGCGCCTTATCTTGTAGAGAAGCTTTTGGTTTCCTCTCTTCAATGGACCTCTACCAGCTCCCTCTATTCCTGAGATGAAGCTGAAAAATGAGAGATGAAATAAAAAATGGATAACTATAGAATGAAATGTTTGATAACTAAATGCATGACGTACTGACCATTTGGGTGGACATTGGAAATGCTGTGTAAAGACACAGAAAACCATGTTTTATGACATACAAATAAGGAATCTACTTAAGAAATAACCATGTACAAATAGAAAGTAGGTATGTATTTATTTAGGACTGAGTAATGCACTGACAATAAATGTGAACTGATGAGTAATAGGTACAGAGTTTCTTTGGAAAACCTAATTTATTTTAAAAGACTAAATATCAATTCAGTTATTGTCGTACTGCTATTATTTTAAGTAAACTTTTTCTTTCTTGTTTAAATTTGACAGTGCCATTGAATATCTGTATTAATTTGTAAGATGCAATATTATTCCGTTTCCCTCAAGGTACTAATAACATAGAGAATGTGTACAACATTTAACTGATAGTGTAGAGGATTATCCTGCTCACATTGGCTACTGTATGGGCATGTCAGAGCAATGTGTATCCTGTCTCTGGTGCACACCCGACACCTGCTATATGTGTCACCTTTGTCATCTCAGTTCACTTAGCAGCTATACAGAATCAAGTTGTAATGTTTTTCTAGCTGAGAGGATTAACATTTATGGAGATTAAGTAGTCAAGATGGTGTTG
Organism: Mus pahari; assembly: GCF_900095145.1. NCBI lineage: Eukaryota > Metazoa > Chordata > Mammalia > Rodentia > Muridae > Mus > Mus pahari. The sequence goes on from NC_034596.1 coordinate 61,531,416, forward strand.
AAACTCTTCCCATCTAAAGCTCATAATTTCTGTATACTGTATTGCTTCTTACATAGAGGTTAATTGAGCTTTTTTTTTCAGCTTCTCTTTATCCCCAAACAAGAAAAATATGGCATGTGATTTCCCTGAATAAAATATAAGCTTATAAATTGCTTCATTAAATTTTACATCAACAAAGTCGCAGAATTTTATACTGTCATACCTCGGATTTTTATCTGTTTTTAATTCACACCAGATGAAAACATGACTTTAAGGACCTTTGTAAAACATGTCATGTGTAGAAATGAAATGGGAGAGTGACCTGAAAGGAACTCACTTCAGAGGATGTTATGAACCAGAGAATGAGCATCCACTGCACCTGTGAAAGAAATAGACACAGTGGCTGAAAAAGTAGGAGCTCTGAGTGCTTGCCTGTGACCTAATGTATGGGCAGACAAAGGGCTAAAGGTACAGCAGATTATATAGAAAGCTGTAGTGTGGAGATCACTTTTCATTGCTGAGAACATGAGTTGTATAACATTTAGAAGTCAGTGATTTACTTAAACAGTATCAAAGCTCTAATATTTTATTATTAAATAAGAATTAAGGATTTGTAAAATATATCTATTTTGAATCAAAGAGTATAGGATACTTTGTTTTGTTTTGTTTTGTTTTTCATGAAAACTAGATGTGAATAAAAGACCAGTATTGTTCCAATGGCATTACTAATTTTATGGAAAAATCATTCTCACTTTATAAATTATCTATTGAGGAAGTGAGCAAAAAGCAAGCGTATATAAGGCACATTCAAAATATTTGCAAAGTTTCTGCACATGTGGTTGATATATTGAATAATGAGCACTAGTGAGTCAACGTAGCACCTGCTTCACCCTTCAGTTCCACTGAACATCTGTACTTAGTCCCAGATAAAATGGGAAAAATAACCGCATCTGGAATAGATGTAAAACAGATCAAATGAGCTTCATATGCAAACTAATTTGAATGAGGTATGGTGTTGGACAAGTGCTGTACTGTTTGAGTACTTGTGTCTTCACAGTGAAAAATAATGTTGAAATATTGACATACATATAGAGGGATGCACAAATATCTAAATACAGCATTTTTGTCAGTTCTGTTTGTATGATTTCATGGCTAGTAACTTTTTATTAGAGATGGCCAATTGGACTTAGTTTCTCCCTGGGAGATGCTAAGTCTGACTCAGTTGTCAGACATTGGTTGCTTGTTCATTGACCTTAGTTCGAATCTCTTGAGACTTTTCTTGTTTTGCATTAACATGTCTATTGATACCGTCATTATATAGATATTGTTTAAGCAGCTATTTCTGGGATACAGTTTCACAGTAGATTTCTGTGTTCTGGCTCGTATACTTGTCAGGGCTCCTCCCCTAGGATGTTCCCTGAGCCTTAGGCGCAGGTGCTGTGTTGTACGTGTGTCCTTTAAGGCTGAGCTCCATACACTCCACTGATGTCTGCATTGTGTCCAGTTGTAGTATTCTGTAACGATCCTTTTATAAGGTGAAGCTTCTTTGATAAGGGTTGAGAGCTACAGTTCTCCATGGTTAATTATACGAGTTAGAATGTTGTTAGAAATTATCCTGGTTGCGTAAAGTGGTGGTTGTTGGTTCTCTTCTAAGATCCATAACTTCACTAGCCAAAGGCAGTTGGGTAGGTTTCTAGTGCCTGGAATGCTTTCCCTTCTGTTGATTAGGGCTTAAGTAAATTAGACAGCTGTTGGTTACCACTAAGATATGCAAACCTCTACTGTGCTTTTAGGGATATCTTGCCCTGCTGGTCTTGGAATATGGTTTATAGTCATTCCAACTCAATAGGTCTATTCATTGCTCCACTCCCTTGGCATCTTGCACAGTACTTTATGGTACTATGGAAATGAGACCACAGGAATGAGGCATTCATTTTAATAAAATGTACTGAGAAACATTGCTTTTCATAAATCTTCATAGCATTTAATATTTTCCTTACAATGAATTACAATAAGTTTCTAGTACTGTAATTTGGGCTTTGAACTCTTGAATTTTTTTCTGTTTCAAACATTTTCTTTTTGTTAATTGAAAATAGATTTTTTTCTGCTATAATAATTCTGATTATGGGCTCCTGTCCCTCACTGGCCTCCAGTCCCTCTTTGTCTCTCCTCCCAAATGCATCCAGGACTTTTCTGTTCCACCTTAGGAAACAAACAGGCTTCTGTGGGACAATGATAAAATGCAACGAAAGGGGAAGAAATGAAAGGTAAAACAAGGACCTTGGAATCAGACAAAACCAACGGAAGGAGAAGAATCCATAAAAATGCATAGCACACTGAGTCAGAGACAAGCTCACTCACATACTCAAGAGTCTCATAAAAACAAAACAAAACTGGAAATCAATATATATATATGTATATATGCACCAAGGACATGTAGAGTAAAAATTAGTGAGTAAATAAGTAAATGAGAGAGAGAGAGA
>NC_034596.1:61533943-61547753 GCF_900095145.1 Mus pahari
AGAGAGAGAGAGAGAGAGAGAGAGAGAGAGAGAGAGAGAGAGAGAGAGAGAGAGAGAGAGAATTCTGTCATGCTATGAGACAAAGAACCTCCAAAGATGCCCTTGAGACCATTTTCTTTTCTCCATCTACTGCTGGGCAGGCAGCCTACCCTTAAGGCAGCCTCCCTCTGTGTCTCCCTTGGAGAAAATAGACTTTTTATTTGCAACTTGTTATCAACTGGCAATAGCTTCTTGGTTAGAGATGGGGACATATGTCTATTGCTACTTTCAGCTCCAAGGCTGGATCTAGTGAGGACCCATGTAGACCCTACACATACTGCTTCAGTCTCTGTGAGTTCATATATGCATATATCCTGCTGTGTTTTTAAGATGCTGTCTCCTTGGTGTCTTCCATCCCTTCTGGCTTTTACCTTTTTTTCTGCTCCCTCTTTCACTGAGTTTCCTGTGTCTAGAGAGGAGGAATTTAGTGGGGAAATCCAATTTAAGGTTGAGTGTTCAAAAGTCTCTAACTCTCTGCATAATGTCTGGCTGTGAGGCTCAATATCTGTTCCCATCTGCTGCAGGAGCGAGCATATCTGATCATAGTTGAGCCAGGCATGGATCCATGGGTATAGCAGAATGTCATCAGGAATCATTTTGTTGCTATGTATCTTTAGAGTAACAGTAGTATTTGGTTTTCTCTTAGACTCCATGAGTTTCATATCCTGGAGAAGATATGACTTAAAGGAAATTAGATATATATTGATTACTCCCACAAAGCTCTGTGGTACAATTTTACCAGTGTATTTTGTAGGCAGGTCACCATTGTGGATTGAAGGATTTGTGGCTGGCTTGGTGTTCATATTTCTCTTTTGGTAGCATGCAAAATAGCTTCCTGTATCAAGGACATTGCCTTATGGGTGAGAAAGCTCTAGGTAGGCACAAGCTTGGTGTCTGTCTGTCTGTTTAGTAAGTAGCATAGGTGCTGTCATCAGCAATAAGGCCTTGTATTCAGGTTGGAAGAGCAATCAATGGTCTTTGCAAGTGCCTGTGTTTGTGGATTCCCATGGGACCCCTTTGGTCAATAGCTCAATTAGATGTAACCCAATCCATGTCCTGTAATATTCATTTGGTGACAAAAGTTGTCCAGTTGGGTGAGGATCAGTTTCACCCCATTGGCTCATGATTTCATCGAGTTCACCTTCATGTATGTATAGAGTTTGGGAAGCCTTTGCTCTATTACCCCTCCTATGGCCTATCATTTTAGCTGCACATCCCCACATCATACCTCTCATTCTTACCTTTCCTCCAACACTCCTCTAGATCCTACTACTCCAGTTTCTCTCCCCACACCATCCATTCATAACTATCTAATTCTATTCCCCCTTCCTTGGGAGATAGATACCCCTCATTGGCCCTTACTTCTATGATTCTAGGATTGTAGCTTGTTTATCATTGAGTTAACATACAATACCCATATATAAGTGAATACATACCATATTTATCTTTCTGAGCCTGGTTTACATCACTTAGGATTTTTCCTAGTTCCTTGCATTTACCTGTGAATTTCCTGATTTCATTGTTTTTGTTTGTTTGTTTGTTTTTTGTTTTTTTTAATGACTGAGTAATATTCTGTTGTATAAATGTATTGCATCTTTTCTTCTCCCTTAATTTGTTGACAGCCATTTAGGTTGTTTCCAGTTCCTGACTATTAGGAATACAGTAGCAATGAACATGGTTGAGCAAGTATCTCTGTGGCAGAATGAAGTGTCTTTTGTAATCCCCATCAAAAGACAAATGGGTCTTGGACTAGATTGATTCCCACTTTCTTGAGGAACAGTCACACTGATTTCCATAGTGGTTATAAAAGTTTGTACCCCATCAGCAATGAAAGAATGCTGCTCTTACTTTATACCCTTGAGAGTTTGAGATATCATTGGTTTTTACGATCTTAGCCATTCTGATGGGTATAAGGTGAAATCTCAGTGTACTTTTGATTTGTGTTTCCTTGATGACTAAGAGTATTTTACATTTCTTTAAGTGCTTCTCAGTCATTTGTATTTACTGTTTGAGAATTCTGTTTAGATTTGTAGCACTGTTTTTAAAATGGAATATTTTTCTTGATATTTGGATTTTTTTTTTTACTTCTTTGGATATTAGACCTCTATAGAATGTGTAATTGATAAAAATTATCTCCCATTGTGTAGGCTGACATTTTTCCAAATGACAGTGTCCTTTGTTGTATAGAAGCTTTTCAGTTTCATGAGGTACTATTTGTTAATTGTTGTTCTTAGTGCCTGTGCTAACAGTGTTCTATTTAAAAATTCTTTTCCTGTGCCTATGAATTCAAGCCCATTCTCTGTTACTCCCTCTATCATGATCAGGGTATCTGGTCTTATGTTAAGGCTTTTGATCTACTTGGGGTTCATTTTTGTGCAGGATGATGAGTATGGATCGCTTTGTATTGTTCTATATGCAACCATTCTGTTTGATCAGTACCATTGGTTGACAATATAGTCAGTTTTTTTAGCATGCCTCTCTGACTTCTTAGGACATTTCAGGTGTACGTAAGTGTGTGAATGTAATGTCTTCAATTTATTCTATTGATGAACATGTCTGCTTTATGCCAATACCATGCTGCATGCTATTTTTATTATAGATAAATAAATAATTTGAGGTCAAGGATGATGGTGCCTCCCTCAGGTCTTTTATTATTTCTCTGTCTCTCTGTGTGTTTGTGTGTGTTTCTATGTGATGTTGAAAATTATCCTTTCAAGATCTGTGAATGATTGTGCTGGAATTTTGATGTGTATTGCACTGAATCTATAGATTGCTTTTGATAGAATGAGCATTTTTACTATACTGATCCTTTTGATTAATGACCATAGGAGATCTTTCTAACTTCTGATATCTTCTTCCATGTCTTGAAGTTTTTATTATGCAAATCTTTCACATGCTTGGGTAGTTATCCCAAGATATTTTATGTTATTTTAGGTAATTGCTAAAAGTGCTTTTTTGATTTCTTTCTCAGTCTGCCATATGCTTCTAAAGAAAGGTTATGGCATTTTGTGAGTTAATTTTGCATCTTGCTATTTTGCTGAAAATGTTCATTAATTATTGAAGTTCCCCGGTCAAGTTTTTAGGTTGACTTATGTATCATATAATCTTCAAATAAAGTTATTTAGCCTCCTTTCCTATTTGCGTCCCCTTTTCCTCCTTCAGTTATTTTATTGAAACTTTTAAGGTATACAATTAAAAACCCAAAAGAACCCCCCTTTCACATAAATCTATAAAGCATTGCTATGTGGGCTTTAAAACACCAGGATTTATTTATTACATGCCCTTAGAAAATGACCAAGTTAAGCTGGAAATGTATGCCTGACACATAGAAGCAAGAAAAAAAATTTGGCTTGAAGCATTTCCATATGTTTTTGGTAATTTGCAATGTAGCAAAGAACACTAATATAAAATTTGTCATCTGAACATGAAGTGATACTAAAAATATGATGGCTGTTTCAGGATGGTACAGAGGGATGACTTTAGATTTTCAGGAAAATAGTACTGAAAGCCCAATTTTATTCTACTGGATTATTGAAACTATTGTTTGATATTTTCATACTGGATATAGTAAATTTTTCAAGGAAAATGATGTGTTGATGGAAATATTGAACAAAGGAGCCAAAACAATGATGTCAAAAATCCTGTTTTTAAATGTCGGAATCCGCCAAGTGTCAGAAAGGAAAGCAAAACCTGGTCTACACGAAAAGCTGAGAATCTGCCACATTTGCCTAAAACCAAAGATTTTACTTTAATTTAATTTTTAAAAGTTTTTTTTTAATTATGAGTATGCATGCATCTGTGTATGGATGTGTATGCTGCCTAGCACTACCTGGCCGAGACCAGAGGCATTAGATCCTTCTGGAGTTGGAGTTACTGGTAGCTGTAACTCTCTCACCCCATGCCCGGTTCCATGAGTTATTAGAAACCAAACTTTGGGCCTCTGCAAGACTGGTACTAACTCTCTAATCCCAAGCTACATTCCCAGCCAAAAACCTGACAATTTAAAATTCTTTGAAGAGATTGGATTTACCGCTCAGTTCTTCTCAACAAAATCTGTGAGTCTTTACAATGTTTATGAGACCAATGTATGGACATTTCGGTTCTTCTTAGAAGGGGGAAGAAAATACCCAGGAGAGGAATTACAGAGACATTGTGTGGAGCAGAGACTGAGTGAAAGGCCATCCAGAGACTCCCCCATCTGGTGATCCATTCCATATACAGTCAGCACATGCAGACAGTATTGTGGATGCCAACATGTGCTTGCTGAGAGGGTAGTGATATAGCTGCCCCCTGAGAGGCTCTACCAGTGCCTGACAAATATAGAGGTAGATTCTCTCAGCCAACCATTGAACCGATCATGAGGTCCCCAATGGAGGAGTTAGAGAAAGGACTGAAGGAGCTGAAGGTGTTTGCAATCCCATTAGAAGAACAACAATATCAACCAAGCAGAGCTCCCAGGGTCTAAACCACCAACCAAGGAGTACACATCGACAGACCTATGGCTCCAACCCCAAAGTTTTTAAAAATGCTTATGCTCTTAGAAGTCCAATTCTTCTTAACCATGAGCTCCTAAAAATAAGAATAAGTTTCACACTTGCAACCTCTAATGAAACAGAATAAACACTTTTATCTCAGAATTCAAAATCAGAAGATGGAGAAAATAGTCACATCAAAACAAAACCAAAATTCAACAAATCCAACAAAAATCTAATAGCTTTGCGTCCAGCTTGGGAAGTCTACTCCTTCAGCAGCACAGAGAGTCTCTGTGAAGCTCAGGCTATATCCATCCTTATCTGAATCTCTTCTTGGTAGATTTCCTATAGACCTCGCATCTTCAGTATTTGGGGTTGTCATCTGTGCAAAAGCTTTGACTTACCTTCATAGCTTCATGGAATGGCCATTTGAGGCCTCTCTGCATGGACTCTACCACAGAGTGGTTGTCCTGGATGCTCTTTATGATACCCAATATTGCTTATTTCATTTATTTAAAACTAGTATTACCTAGGTGACAAGTTCTAAGTTCTGCTGATGCTCAATAGACAGCCTTGCCCCTTGAAATCACAGATGTATTGTCTTCCGTGTGCTGACCCCAAGGAAACACCTTTTTACTGTCCCACTGTAAAGTATTAGATCTTTCTTTAATGGCACTATTTTTTCACAATTATAACTACTTTAGTTTCTTTTTTATATTCTCTCTATTTGTTTCCAATTTCAATAATAAAGGTGACACACGGGAAAGAAGGCATATAATTCCATGTTACTGTCCTTCATTATAAGGAAGTCAGGTGGCAGAAATGTGGAACAGCTTTTCACATGACATTCAAAGTTCAGAGCAAAGCAAGCAACAAATTACTGCATTACTGACAGTTTCAGCACACCTCTTTCCTTTAAAACATTCCAGATAGCTGCCCATGGAATCGTGCCACTCACAATGAGGGTGGGCCTTTCAACCTCAACTAATCTGAATGAGAAAGTTGCTCATAGACATAAACATATTTCAGTGAAGTATAGGCAGTTCCTCACTGAGGCTTACTTCACAGGTCATTCTAGATTGTGTCAAATTGACCATTAAAACCAACCAAGTAGGGCCAGCTGGTGGTGGCACATGCCTTTAATCCCAGCACTTGGGAGGCAGAGGCAGGCAGATTTCTGAGTTTGAGGCCAGCCTGGTCTACAGAGTGAGATCCAGGACAACCAGGGCTACACAGAGAAATCCTGTCTCAAAAAACAAACAAACAAACAAAACCCCCAAAACCAACCAAGTAAAAAGTAAATACCAATGCCCATATGTCCAATTATTAGAGCCATAATAAAGCAAGTATATGTGCTCACCAAAACATTCTGTTTGATTTTTTTTTATCTTCTACCTTTAAATATTAAAATAAATCCCTCCACGCACTTTTCTTCTAACTGGAATTTAAGTAAAAAAAGATCTACTTAAAATCTCTGTATTTCATTTTATATAAACTTAACTTCTACAAAGTAACCACTCTTAATTGTAGAGGACTTTTAATTCAGCAACATGGCTGCCCTGGCAAGGGATCCCGTTTAAACACCTTCTGTGTCTGTGTGCAAGGGGGAGCTTATTCAGCAATAAATCTCTGAGATGACAACTACATCCGGCGAATAAAAGTGACATTTATACTTAGTCCCTCTCTCCTCATGTAGATTTCAAGTTTAAATCCATTGCACACCTTTCCATTCTAGTTCACAGATGGTAGTTACCCAGCCTGCGTATTTCCTCCCTGTGCTGGATACTTTTATGTCAACTTGACAAAAGCTAAAGTCCTCTGAGAAACGGGGAACCTCAATTAAGAAAATGCCTCCGTAAGTTTGGGCTATAGGCAAGCCTGTAGTGTATTTTCTTAGTTGGTGAGGAACAAACCATATGAATGGTGTCATATTTGTGCTGGTGGTATCAGGTTGCTCAAGACACGAGGAGCAAGCCAGCTAAGCAACACTCATTCGTGGTATCTCCACCATCAGCTCCTATCTCCAGTTCCCTGTCATGTGTAAATTTCTGTTCTCACAACTTCAGTGATGGACTATGATGTGGAAATGTAAACCAAAATAAATATTTTCCTTCCCAAATCACTCTTGATCATGGTGTTTTCATCACACCAATAGTAACCCTAACTAGGACACTTTCTAAATATATCTCCCAAATCAGCCTTTATAGGCACTATTGCAATGCGTTTCTATTAAGTCTACTCTTTTTTACATATTTTAAATTTTTTATTAAATAATTTTCATTTTCACTTAACTATCTAGATGTATAATATATGTCCCATTAACAATTACCTAGAAGCTGATACCAAAGAAAATAAAACTAGAAAATGTTTAGACAAAATTTTAAGGGGAAAAATAAGCTAAAGTAGTGAATGTGATATGAAATGAGAGACAAGAAAAAATGTGTGTATTAGGTGAAATACAGGTAAAGTGAAAAATACATGGTACTGGTAAAGTCAGGGCCACTTTCAAGAGACCTGACTATAAGTCAGCAAAATAAAGACTCTGTGCTCCATATTCATATCCCTCAATGATATCTGTCTACTTCCAGTCTGCTGCTTTTTATAGTTATAGGACAAAATGGTGGGATGTGGCACAGCATGCACATCCCAGGAAGTAAATCAATATCCGTTTTTACTATTATATATATATATATATATATATATATATATATATATATGTGTGTGTGTATAAATGTGTTTATATAGGCATATATTTTGAAAAACAGCTAAGAACTCTCTTGTAGAAAGTTTCATTAATAATGAAGGAATAGTATAGCTATTAACTATATGAATATACATAGCTCTCAAATGTTGTGAAATTTTACTTTTATCAAGCTTTTAGATTAAGTCTAGATTCATATAAATGCTAGAAAAAACATCAATTCATTTTCTTCTCTTTGTCTGACATGTTGCCAACCTGAGCCATCTGTTAAGTTTCAGTTTTCAATTTAGCTCAGCCTTGGAGTTGGTCAGCTGAATTTTTTCCAGGCCAAATGTCAGAGAAAGGTAAAAGATTTCTGATAAGAAATTTGTTCAGAGTTAAAAAAAAAAGAATGTTTCCAGAGAGTAGTAGATTTCTGCTTTTCCCTGCACTCCTAGTTTCATCTATCCCTCCCATCTCTACCTTTTCCCCATTCCCTACTTCACCCCTATTTAAACCTTTGTCTTCTAACACCCCTCCCTTGTGATTTTAAGTTACATGTGTTTCGATGTCCTATCCACTTCCACCATGGTTCTTTTCTCCCTTCCTGGGTCTACACAGCTGATACTCATTGCAACTTAAACACAAAATCTAAAAATATGAGGCTAAAATTAATGTATGAAAGAAAACGTGTAACATCTGTCTTCCTGGGTATGGATTATTTAATTCATTCTATATGATTTTTACTTCCCTCTTTTTACACACACACACACACACACACACACACACACACACACACACACATTTCTTTTTATTTAGTTCTGATTTGTGTATTGTTATCGCCCATTTTTATTGTCTGCTCATCAGCTGATGGACATCTAGTTTGATTCTGTTTCTTAACTTTGTGAATAGAACCTATAAACAGGGATATACAAGTATGTCTGTCATAGGGAATAGCATATGTCAGTATTTGCCCAAAGGTCAAAATGTTTTAGCCCAAATTTCTAACTCCAGGTATGGAATACCTCTATATGAGTGTTTGGATAGAGATTTCCCAGAGAACCCTTAAAAAACACAGGCTATATCCACTCTATTTTTTACCAAGCAGAACTATATAGTCAGACTCTATTCTTAAAGATACCACACATTTTAGATAAAGGAAGTATAAATAAAATTAGAACTGTATTATTGGTTTCTCCCCAATGTATAAAGACAAAGCTTATGATACAAAATGTTAGTAAAGAAAAAGTCACTAATGCTTTTATACTGCTTTGGACCCTATGTACTACAGTACTGACCTGCTATGAGATATGACTTCTGATACATTAAGAGTATGAATAATCTAGAGATAGCCAACTGCTTCTTCTGAGGCCCATTCCACAAAAGAAATTCTCATACCATAGACATGATTAAAAGCCTACATATGGGTAGATCTCAGGCTTTGGAAATGTACTATTGATGTTTCTGTTTTGTTTTCCTTCTGTAGCTGTGATAAAAACCAAAAGCAAATTGGAGAGCAGTTTATTTTGTTATATAGCTCTAGGTCACAATCAGTCATTGACAGAAGCCCGAGTAGAAACTTAAGGCAGGAACCGGAAAAACACAGCCATGAGGAAATATTGCTTCCTGGTTCACTCATGGGCTTATGCTCAGATAGCTCTATTTAAAAAATTAAGAGTTTTTCTCTTTTTTTATTGTTTTAATGATTTAGTCAAAATTTAAATTTAAGTGTATTTATCATATTCTTTTTCTCCCCCAAATCTTTTCAGATCCTCTTCCCCTCCCTACCCACTCGGCTTTAAATTATTTTTCAAAAACAGCCAACCAACAACACAATACAACAACAATAAAACCCTTCCAAAATTAGGAAAACAAAATAGAACATTAAAAAATTAATAAACAAAAAACCGCACCAAATGGTGGCCAAATAAAAACACACATAAAACCCGTGGAGTCCGATGATATGTTGATCAACTACTCCTGAACCTGGGGACTGTTCTGGAATAGTTGATAAGAAAGCAGATTTCTCTAAAGCAGCATGAACAAAGCTCGTGTGAGCTCATGTAGACTGAAGTAGCATCCACAGAGCCTACACAGACATACACCAGGTCCTCTTTAAACATATTATGACTTCCAGTTTAAATTTTTTATGAAATTTCCATATATTTTATGGGAAATATATTCCCATACATTTTTTGAAATATATGGGGCTCCACTTCTTGTGCCTTTTCTTAGACTCTTTTTCTTCTATTGGTTTGTCTTGTCCAACTCTGCTACTACTTTATCTTATTATATTTTACTTTGGTATGTATTTTTAAAATGAATGAATGAATGAGTGAGTGAATGAAAAACAGCCATTTGCGTGAAGTTCAACAACTGAACTGTCACTTACAACTGCTGGAGAGAGAAAAATCAGTTTTCTCTAATAAAGTGACACTGGATCACTACTCAGATAGCTTTTCTTATGTAGCCCAGGACCATTAATCAAGAAAGGTACTGGCCATAGTGAGGTGGACCCTCCTCCATCAATTAATAATCAAAACAATCCCTGACAGAAACAACCAAAGAACTTCTTGATAGAAATTTTTTTCAGTTGCTACTTCTCATCTTGAATAACCCAAAGGCTATGCGAAGTTGAAAATTAAGGTAAATAAGGACAATGTTTTGATAAATGGGTATGTAATCAAAGTGTCTTCTACATATTTATATTTATACCAATAGAGCAACACAGCTCTCAGCCTTTGTCAGAGGATCCATCTTTTACAGTGGATGTTAGTAAAAGCAGGACTTGTAACTAGCCAAACTGTCAAGAATAAAGTGAATTTTGACTGCTTGGCCTTGAACAGGACATCTATGTTACCACCCCAAGACCAGGGAGCATTGCAAAACGGTGTGGAAAAGGACTGTAAAAAGCATAGGATAGGGAGGAGAGCTGTACAGTTATGCTTTATGTACATGACGTGGCTGTTTTAATTGTGAACATAAAGCAGCTATGACCACCTGCATAAAATATGCTCAAGAAAGAAGATAGAAAGAAAATAATGAAGAATAGGAGAAAGACAATAAGGAAAAATAGGGACACGAGGATCCGAGAGGAATGATGTATTTTAAGAAAACTTCAAATCTTGAGTTCAAGTCTATTTTGATTTGTATACATAGAACATATTCATGCCATCCCATCTTTGAGATGGTTATTGGGATGCACTCTCCTGTTCTTGTTCTCACAGCTTTGGAGTTTGTAAAAGTTAATTTGTTCTATAGCTTATATTCAGTTTTCCTACTTTTTAATGTGTAATTGATTTGATGATTGTATCAATTGTGTCTTTTATGAATATATTCTCAGTTTTCCTGAACATGGGCTTAGAGAAAGAGAAATTCATTAGCATGACAAGTTAGATCACCTGGAATGGTCAGTGGAACACTGAGTAATGTTTCATACAATGACTATTCACTGAATATAAGTTACCAAGTTGGGCAAGTACCCAAGTTACTCTTACTTGTAAAAATTCTTCAGAAATATTTCTCATACTTTAACCTTACAAATGACTCTCTGAACATTTCTGGGATTACATGAAGAATCACTTGCTCTTCGATTTGAGAATTAAAGTTGGCAGTGGCAATGATACATGACAGAATTTTGCTCATTCAGCCCATTAGTCTGCAAATTTGAAATCACTTTGTTGACTCTATTTCATCACACGCCATTTACTTTCTCATTCACAGCTGCCATGTGCTAGCATATACATTAGGTACCTATACTTAAGTACCATGTCAACAGTTTGAAAAGAAGAATATATACATCAGCTTTAATAGTATATTCCAACTTGTTTTCCATGTGATTATATGTTTAATTTTTTATAAAATATATCACAGTCCCAATCAGTTAACCATTTACATACAGACAGCACGAGAAGAGATTACAGTTCTTAAATTACATAGACATCATGACATACATATTAACAACTTTGTACCCTGAAATAAGCAATGGCTTTTTAAAAAACTGTTTTGTTCTTGTGTGACCAAGTAAAAAAGATTTTTAAAAAGTGGGTAATATAAGCAGCATTCCATTTGTGATGGTTTGTATATTCTAGGACCAGGGAGTGGCACCATTTGGAGGTGTGGCCTTGCTGGAATAGGTGTGTCACTGAGGGTATGGGCTTAAGACCCTAGTTGCCTGGAAATCAGTCTTCCACTAGCAGCCTTTGGATGAAGACATAGAACTCTCAGCTCTGCCTGTGCCATGCCTGCCTGGATGCTGTCATGCTCCCACCTTGATGATAATGGAATGAACCTCTGAATCTGTAAGTCAGCCCCAATTACATATTTTATATAAGACTTGCCTTGGTCATGGTGTCTGTTCACAGCAGTAAAACCCTAACTAATATACCAATGAAGTAGGAATGGTTTCATATTTATATCAAGTATTAACCATCTTGTAAACTGTTTAGTATCTAACTTCATCAAGAAAGGCTGAAAACTAATTTCCATAATTTAACAACACCCACATCCCCCTCTCTATTCTTTAACAGTGAGAATTTTCACAAGGAGTGAGAAAGGCATTTCTAAAAAGTAATGTGTTGCTAAGAACACTTCAAGGTGTTGAAAAATAAATCACCAACTTACTTTTGTTTTAAATGATTAAAAACTTCTGAGTCTTTTGCCAAAATTAACATACCTGGAACTGAAAAAAAATGGTTAAGAGTGTATACTGAACTTACAGAGGACCTGGTTTGATTCCTAGTACTCATGCTAAGTAGCTCACAAGCACCTGTAAACATAGATCCAGAGAACTTCAAGGCACCTTTTGGCCTTTAAGGATATCCATACTTGATCGTTGCTCCAGTGCATGGCCGGGGAGAGGGCTGCCTGCAGAAGTAACACAGCTTCTGGGAAAGATCATTTTCTAGCTCCAGTCATCCAGCACCTTTCCTGCCTGAGGAGGAGTGTCTGCCCGGGAGGGGTCTCAAGGCCTGAACCGGTAGGAGAGCCATCTTTGCTCTGGTGACCTGCCTGGGAGAGGGCGGCCTGCAAAAGTGACACAGCTGCTAGGACAGACTCCATTTCTGGCTCCAGACATCCTGCACCTTTCCCCCCAGAGGAGAACTGGTAAGAGAGCCATCTTTGCTCCAGTGCGTGGCCAGGGAGAGGGTGGCCTGCAGAAGTGACATAGCTTCTGGGAAAGATCCCATTTCTGGCTCCAGTCATTCAGCACCTTTTCCGCCTGACTAGACCACCAACCAAAGAAAGAGTGTACAGGGAGAGGTCCATGGCTCTAGATACATATGTAACAGAAGATGGCCTTGTCTGACATCAATGGGAGGGGAGGCCCTTGGTCCTGTGGAGGTTTGATGCCCTAGCATAGGGGGGATGCTGGAGTGGTGGGGCAGAAGAGGGTAGGTGGGAGAGCACACTCATAGAGGAAAAGTGGAGGAAGTAGAGGCCAAATATGGGATTCATGGTTTGTGGAGGGATAAGGAGCAAGGGGAATATCATTTGAGATGTAAACAAATGAAATGATTAATAAAAGATAAATTTAAATAAAAAAAGAAAGTAAAATTATTTTTTTTAATATTTAGAATACTTTTATTTGATAGGTAAAATTTAGCTCTAAAATTGCATTTTTTATTTTATTTTTTATTGGATATTTTCTTTATTTACATTTCAACTGTTATCCCCTTTCCTGGTTTGTCCTCTGAAAAACACCCTCCACCATCCCCTGCCCCTCCCCCTGCTCACCAACCCACCTACTCCAATTCCTGGCCCTGACATTTCCCCACATTGGAGCATAGAGTCTTCATAGGGCAAAGGGCCTCTCTCCCATTGATGTCCAACTAGGCCATCCTTTGCTGCATATGCTGCTGAAGCCATGAGTCCCATCATGTGTACTCTTCAGTTGGTGGTTTAGAAAGTAAAATTCTAACCAAGATTTTCTGTTTACTAACCTGGGCTCAAAACCACCATGTGGTAGTTGTTGCATATTACAGAAGATTTTTTAATATCTGATTTGTACACTTAATCTCTGTGTTGGTTTGAATTAAGTATCTCCCTTAGTCTTGGACATTTGTAAAAATGTTTATATATTCTTTTCTAATAAGAGACATAAAGAAAGTGGATCCAGATGGGGAAGGGATGCAGAGAGACTTAAAATATTTTTTAAAAAAACTAATAAAAGAATAAAAATTAAAAAAATATCTACTGAAACATAATTATTTAATAAAGAATATTGTTGATCTTTGCTCCGGCGCACTGCCAAGGAGAGGGCGGCCTGGGTAACCAACACAGCTTCTGGGAAAGATCCTGTTTCTGGTTCCAGTCATCGAGCACCTTTCCCGCCCCAGGAGGGGTGTCTGCCCGGGAGTAGTCTCGGGCCTGAACCGGTAGGAGGGCCATCTTTACTCTGCTGCACTGCCAGGGAGAGGGTGGCATGCAGAAGTGACACAGATTGTGGGAAAGATCCCATTTCTGACTCCAGTAATCCAGTGCCTTTCCCACCGGAGGAGGAGTGTCCGCCCAGGAGAAGTCTCAAGGCCTGAGCTGGCAGGAGAGCCATCTTTGCTCCGGTTCGCTTAGGCTCCAGTCGGTGCTAGCAAGAGTGTGGACCGCAGAAGCTACACAGCTT
>NC_034596.1:61547764-61554004 GCF_900095145.1 Mus pahari
CACTCCAGTCAGAATGACTAAGGTTAAAAATTCAGGTGACAACAGATGCTGGTGAGGTTGTGGNNAAAGAGGAATACTCCTCCATTGCTGGTGGGATTGCAAGCTTGTATAACCACTCTGGAAATCAGTCTGGAGGTTCCTCAGAAAACTGGACATAGTACTACAGGAGGATCCAGCAATACCTCTTCTGGGCATATACCCAGAAGATCTTCCAACTGGTAATGAGGATACATGCTCCAATATGTTCATAGCAGTCTTATTTATAATAGCCAGAAGGTGGAAAGGACCTAGATGTCCCTCAATAGAGGAATGGATACAGAAAATATGGTACATTTATGCAATGGAGTTCTACTAAGTTAATAAAAACAATGAATTTATGAAGTTCTTGGGCAAATGGATGTATCTGGAGGATATCATCCTTACTGAGGTAACCCAATCACAAAAGAAGTCACAAGATATGCACTCACTGATAAGCGGATAGTAGTCCAGAAACTGAGAATACCCAAGATACATTTTGCAAAACACAAGAAAACCAAGAAGGAAGACCACCATGTGATACTTCATTTCTCCTTCAAATAAGGAACAAAATACCCATGAAAGGATATAAGTACAGAGAAAAAATTTAGAGTTAAGATGAAAGCATGGACTATCCAGAGACTACCCCATCCAGCAATCCATCCCATCATCAGCCACCAAACCCAGATACTAATGCACATGCCAGCAAGATTCTGCTGAATGGACCCTGATATAGTGGCCTCTTGTGAGGCTATGCCAGTGCCTGGCAAACACAGAAGTGGATGCTCACAGTCAGCTATTGGATGGAGCACAGGACCCCCAATGGTGGAGCTAGAGAAAGTACCCAAGGAGCTGAAGGGGGATGCAACCCTGTAGGTGGAACAACAATATGAACTGAACAATACCCCCTGTGCTCATGTCTCTACCTGCATATGTAGCAGAAAATAGCCTAATTGGCCATCATTGGGAAGAGAGACCCCTTGTTCTTTACTTTATATGTCCCAGCACAGGGGAAGGCCAGGGCCTAGAAGTGTAGTAGGTGGATAGGGGAGGAGGGGCGGGGGAGGGTATGGAGAATTTTCAGGATACCATTTGAAATGTAAATAAAGTAAATATCGAATAAAAAAAGGATATCCATACTTGTTTGCATATACCTCCACAGGGACAAGCACATATACACATACATTTTTTAATTATACAAATATTCTTACTTAACATATGTATGTAGTTATTCTTTTTTATTCAAGTGAAATTAAAGATGATAGAAACATTCTTCCATCAACCTGATATAAATATATGAAATCTTGCCATCATAGTAATTCAGTTATGTTCATCTTCCACAGTCCAGTTTGTGGCACACAATAACTCATATGTCTCATAATATAAACTGTATTCAATCCCCACCCCTCAATTCTCCATCGTCAGCCCTTTACAGCATCCATTTAAAGCTGATGTTTTCATTATATCACCAGCTCAAACTCCAAAACCTAAATTTAGTTCAGGCACAAGTCAATAATACTGGGGTTGGGGGGGAAAGTTCCCCTCCATTTGTTAACCTAGGAACCTAATGGCCCAGTTCTCCCTCCTCCCCGCTATCCAATAGAGAAAGACAGCAATAACACTCAGATATTTATTTTGGCTCCAACATGGAACAAAAGAAGACTAAAAGAATGTAACATCTCTGAAGAACTACAGGGATGGGGTTGGAGTTTCCTGGGCTGTGTGTCAGGGTTGGTGCAGTTTGCAGCAGTGTTTTTTACACTTTCCTCTGGGTTCACTGAGGGTTAGTTTGAGGAAAAACAGTTTGCTCATTCTGTTTCCTGCTAGAGTCCTTCAGGGATGTGATAACCTCCTCTCATTTTGCACTCCTCTGTCTCTTTCCCAGTATATCCCCTCACTGTGTTAAAATGCCCTGACAATGCCTCTTATGAGAGAAAGGGTTTATTTTGGCTTGTGTTTCCAGAAGGAGACAATGGGGAAAAATACAGGGCAACAATCATGCCAGCCATAGTGGCAGGCACAAAGACTAGTTGATCACATAGCAGCAACACTCAGGAAGCAGAGAGTGACCAGGAAGTGCAGTTAGGCACTAGTACCTCAAGACCCACCTCACAATTACCCATGCCCTCCAGTGAGACTTCACCTCCTAAAAATCCCCAGTTTTCCAAAACAGTGTTCTCAGTTAGGAATCAAATGTTCAATCAGTCTTTGGGGACATTTCACATTTCCATCCCAACTGTGACCTTCATCCCACCCATGTGCTAAAACGTTTTTCTCCACGACCTTATCATAGCAACTTTTCCCTTGTGATAAAACACCATTGACAAAGCAATTTATTTATTTAATTTTTAAATTGTATCTTTTTTTTAAATCTTTTTTTATTATTTTCTTTATTTACATTTCAAATGCTATCCCAAAATTCCCTATACCCTCCGCCCGCCCCTGCTCCCCTACCCACCCACTCGCACTTCTTAGCCCTGACCTTCCCCTGTGCTGGGACATATAAAGTAAAGAACAAGGGGTCTCTCTTCCCAATGATGGCCAATTAGACCATTTTCTGAGACATATGCAGCTAGAGACACGAGCACAGGGGGTACTGGTCAGTTCACATTTTTGTTCCACCTACAGGGTTGCATCCCCCTTCAGCTCCTTGGGTACTTTCTCTAGCTCCACCATTGGGGGTCCTGTGCTCCATCCAATAGCTGACTGTGAGCATCCACTTCTGTGTTTGCCAGGCACTGGCATAGCCTCACAAGAGGCCACTATATCAGGGTCCATTCAGCAGAATCTTGCTGGCATGTGCATTAGTATCTGGGTTTGGTGGCTGATGATGGGATGGATCCCCAGATGGGGTAGTCTCTGGATAGTCCATCCTTTCATCTTAGCTCTAAATGACAAAGCAATTTATAAAACAAATATTTAATTGGGCTTATGGTTTCTAAGGCTTAGAGTCCATGATGGCAGAGCAAAGGCATGGCAGCAGGAACAATGACAGCCCACATCTTGAACCATGAGCAGGAAACAGAAAGAATTCTGAGAATGACCCAAGTCTTTTGAAATCTCATAGCTTGGCTCCCAGTGATGCACCTCCTCTAAGAAAGCCACACACTCTTAATCCTTCCTGAATATTTCCACTAACTGGATTCAAGTATTCAAAGAAGTGAACCTATAGTAGACGGTTCTCATTCAAACCACCACAGTCTTCCAAGAAAATCACTGATTCCACTCCATTAAAGAAAAGCCTCAGAATTAAATCTCAGAAATAACATTATTTGCCTTCCATTTTTCAGCTGAAGTGACTGATAGACACAGTTCTTTTTATTAGATATTTTCTTTATTTACATTTCAAATGTTATCCCCTTTCCTGATTTCCCCTCTGAAAACACCGTATCCTGTCCCCTTCCCCCTGCATACCAACCCACCTACTCCTGCTTCCTGGCCACAGCATTCCCCTACACTGGAGCATAGAACCATCCACTACCTGGTGAGATTGTATGGTGAGTGAACTCTAAGAAGGCATCTGTCTTAACTCGTACATTTAGGATGCCAGACCAGTGCCTTTACACAGGGAATTTTACGTGGATGCCAGAGAGCTAAATTCAGGTCCTTGTGCTTATATGTCAGGTACCTTTCTAAGACATCTTTATAGATTACAGCCATAGGTTATTTTAAATATTTAAATGATATATATGAGTTATTTGTGTGTATGTGTGTGCTTTCATATACATGCAGAAGTCATGGGCAAGTAATAGGAGTTGGTTCTTCTCCCACACAGAGCATCTCAGAGAATGAACTCAGTTGTCAGGTTTGGCAGGAAGTGCCTTTACCCAGTTAACCATCTGTCCAGCCCTCATTCTGCTTTTAAAGTAAAAACATAACTTGAATTCCATATTAGATTAAATTAGAAGTTATATTACGTTTTAAGGGAATGCTAAATTATTTACACCTCTGTTTGAATTGCCTTTAGATGTGAAAGTTATTTTAACAGTAAATCACAAGGAATGACCAACTTGCAGGAAGAAGTCATCAGTAAAGGCAGAAGGTTGCATGTGCCCTGTGCTACATGTTATTGTAGAGATTAGACACAAATACTCTTTGTTGGGATAAATTCTGTTGTTTTGTGGTGCATTTAAATGCTTTGCTTTCTTTGTGGTAATACTGGAATCTACTGTACATGGTTAGGTCATGTACTGTCCACCCATCCATTGTTAGCTTTTCCATAATCACAATATATCCAAGTATTAATTTCCCTTTAACACTCTACAAAATGAACTTCAAATAAATTTAGCACAAAGTATGTCTTTCACCCTAAGGATGAAAATAAGGTTTAATTTTCCTTTTTTCTAATGACAATGTGAGAAAGAAATCCATAATCAATAACCTATAACTTATTCAATTGTCTATAAGTTAAGCAATCATTTATATATATTACTAAAATTATATAAAATAATTTTAATAGTTGATGAATGAGACAAATAATATAATTATACTATCTTTGCTGTTCAAATAATTATCTATAGTATTGGGGCAATAAGTTATTCATACTTATTGGGTACAAAATGTTAACTTTAAAAATAGATCTAAATATCAATATCTAAAATTAGAATATCACAAATTATAAACCCAAATGAGCAAGAGGAGGAACAGTGGGTCAATAACTGTCATAGGTGTGTGCACTAGTTACAGTGTAAATGAAAAGTTAATTTGCTGCATGTTTAACAGACTCTCAGTTCTAAAAGCAATCCATCATCAGTCACAACATCTTTCAATATGGCTTTCTGTAGATGCACCTGCTTGTCTTTTCATTTCCTTGTTCAAGAGATCAATATAGGCCCTGCCATGGTTGACGAGTGAGATGTCAATGGATCCAGTGCTATTCATGCTTACGGCTTATAGGGACACTAGCATTCTGACAACCAGAAGTTCAATGACTTCTACTTTTCCACTGAAAAACTCTTGGCATACTTGATCACTGAAAAATCAGATTAAAAATCAGGGTTAAGGTCAAGTAAATAAGATTCTACCATCTCAGACAAGAAGGGTCATTTGTCTCAGTGCCCCTCAGACCTTTATGGTAAGGCTTTGGCCTCTAAAAGAGGGAGAGATGTGCAGGCAGGAAAGAAGTTGCAGCACCTTTTTCAAGAGCTCTCATCACCTTAAATCTGCAGGAGATCTTTTAAAAATGAAAGCTCATGGATTTCCTGCTCTAAATCAGCCAGACTCTCTGTAGATACCTCACCAGTATCTCTAGAGCCAAATATGAGAACTGTTCTTATAACTATATCATGTTGCTGAAGTAGAAGTTTCTGGTTATGTCATGTAATACAGACCTGCTCTCTTGCTGAGGCAGACTCACTTGGTGTTTTGCTGAGGCAAAACCCATGGAAAGACACGTGATATTTGGAGAGTATAAGTAGAATTCAATAGACAGTGATGGGGGGCTTGCAATGCTTAGCTGGTTTAGAGTCTTCACTGATCTTCACTCCATCAAGAGAGGCACCACAGAGAACTTCTCTTGGCATCCCTGCTGGTTCTGCTGACTTGTGCTGATTCGGTGGAGACCTTGCTGTTTCTGCTGGATCATGCCACTGCTGTTGATTTGTGTTTGGTATCCTGACACTACTGGACTGGACTGCTGATATCCTTATGGATGGAGATTGGAATAAACCCAAAGAACTACTTCTACACAGGCACCCCCCCACCTTGTCCTATTTGCCATCTTTTCTTCCCTAATTTTGAACTGTGGGCTAGAAGAGGGTTCAAAGCACTTGAGAACTCTTAATAAAAGCAGGTTTTGAGAAATTTAAGCCTATATGCTACGTCTTAAGCTTAGGCCTCAGAATTTCCAGATGAAACTAGTTACTAAATACTGAGATTGAGGCTACATGACTCTAATTATGGAAGGAGTTACAAACTCTAGCAGGCCTTTATTAAGGTCTGTTCCTTCTAATATTAATGCAGTTTTACATGTTTTGTTAGGATTTGAAAATTTATTTTAACATATATATATATAGTTTGGGTTTAAGCATACAACTTATAAATTGAATGAATGTGTGTATGCATGTCTATCATCTATCTATCTATCTATCATCTATCTATCTATCTATCTATCTATCTTTCTTTCTTTTTTTTTTTTTATTATTTTCTTTATTTACATTTCAAATGCTATCCCGAAAGATTCCCATACCCCTCCCCCCACCTCTGTTCCCCTACCCACCCACTCCC
>NC_034596.1:61554584-61564677 GCF_900095145.1 Mus pahari
AGTGACTTCTTTTGTGATTGGGTTACCTCACTAAGGATGATATCCTCCAAATACATCCATTTGCCCAAGAATTTCATAAATTCATTGTTTTTTATGGCTATCTCTATCATTTATCTTCTATCATCTATAAATGTGATGGTTATTATTCACTTACTCTTGAAAATCTAAAAATCCTTCTCGACTTATTTATTTGTGTGAATCCCTCACTATAATTCAAACCTATCAATATAGATCCTACAAAAATCTCTAACCTGTAAGATCACTCCACCATTTGCTAACTACAATTATGAGCACCCTGTCACATTTTGCTTGTCTAGCAGAGAGTTTCTAAAGAGAGTTCCCACGTCTGACTTTGCTTTCCACCGGACTTGCCTAAAATTCATTTATTGTCTTCTGGTAAAATCACTTGACATCATTCCACAGTTTTTCATAAAATCTTGGTGAGTGAAGACTCATCAATAACACATTCTAAAATACTACAGTCTTTATTAGCTTCAGATACCTGTGTCCTTTTCTCTACATTAAATAAAGAAATTTACTTTACATGTGTATGTGTGTCTGTGCACCACATGTGTACTTGGTGCTCTTGTAACTAAGAAGAAGGCCTCAGTTCTTCTTGGGCTGGAGGCCACAGAAGATGTGATCACGCACACAGATGACTGTGAGCCACTATGTGGATGCTGCAATCAACAGATCCCCTGGAGGAACGAACCTCTCTTTACTGTAGGAACTTTCTCTTACCTCCACCAGCTTGAGCATAGTTTCCTCAAACAAGTATCATCTTACACCTATGTTAAATTTGTTAAAAAATTATACTTAAGTGTAATTTATTTTCTCAAATATTCTTCTTTAATTCTGTACAGACCTGTATTCATTTAGTTATCATGTATATTTATGATCATAACTTGTTTAGTACAGAAGCTTCCTTGGGGATTTTTTCCCCCTGTGGCAATTCTTTCACATGGTCAGATATGTACTTCTGTTTCTTTCCATTCTTGTATGAAGTAAACTTTTGAATTGTAAAGCTACTTTAAGTATTCAGGGTTTGAACATTTTCCTTCTACACAGAATGGTTTAACCTTTTTATTCTTGACTCATTTTTGCTTTGGAGAATATTCATTAACTTCACACTAGGAACTGAATATTAAGTAATCTTCGAAATGTACAATACAATTAATTCCCCACCCTCTGACGTCTGTGAACAGATAAGTTAGAATTTTAAGAAGGCTGGGAAGAAGTGTGGATGCACCTCATGGTCCTCATGGAATGAGGAATGAACTCACACCACTCCCTTCAGAATCTCTGCTTAATTGCCTCATGGCTTAAGAACTAGGGAATCTTAATTTTTCATTCAAATAATTTTATGCTATAGCAGACTTATGGCATATTTTATATTTTTCATAAAATAACTTTATTCTGTGTCTTGCCATAAATCCCTTTATATGTATGTATATATACATATGACAGAATTCTACATAAAAGCACAATATATATATAGTAAAATGGCAAAATAGATAATACATGAATGCATGTATGTAATCCCTAGAATACACCTATGGAGACATGAAATTTATAGACATATTTAAGACTGTTTTAGCTGCTGTGTAGTGAGGAGTTGTTCTTGGCATATATTTTGCCAATGACTTGCTCCATGACTAAGCTTGATACATTTATTAATTCATGTTCATACCTTGTGAGTCTAACACCATATAACCTCTGATTAATTTTCAATATGTACATTAAAGTGCTACATTCGTTTTTCAGACATGACCAATAAAGAAAAAAGCTATTTGCCATCACAGATGAATATAAATTTTCACATTTTTTATTTGGAAAACTATGGCATGCTGTTGTAAAGTTACTTGCTTAGAAGCACACATTAGAATATGGTGTATCTGAGAAATTCAATGTTGTACTCAGTTCTGATGCTGTGACTCTTGCCCTTGACTATGTTGCTGGAACGCATTTTGTCAAATGTTATTATTTTAGAAAATAAGGATTTTTCTCTCTGTAAAATGTTGTTTTGTAATTATCTTTAAGGTATTACACAAACATACACATACACACACACACACAAACACTTGAACATTGAATTGGTCAGCTGATAGACAATTTAAATGGTAACAGAACACATACATAAACACATATGAAATCCTTTGTATGAAATCCTATGTATGAAACCCTTTATTTATTTTAAGGGTTGTTGGTTAGAACTTCAGTCTTTTCAGGTTATTTCTAAGTGATGATCAAGAAAATGCTTTGTTAAATTATAACACTATCTCATTTAGCTTCATCTGTTAATATTTTTGTAAGAAATCCATTTTATAAATACATTGTTTTAGGATCAATTTGTTGAACTGGATTATAATTTCAGTAACAAGCAGAAATGTGACACTGGAGTGAAAAACAGAAAAAGAGGATGGAATCTGGATGGGAGGTTTGTCCTTGTGAAGGCCAGAAGGCTGAGGCACTGGAGGCTCTTTACAAAATGATTCTAAGTCCAAATCACACTGTCTGGTGCATTTCCCGAAGGCTTCGCAAAAATGTGAACATTCACCGTTCTGAACTTTATCCTGATCTTTAAATGTAATACCCTAATGTGAATAATCTTGAGAACGTAAATATGTTGGCAGCTTAATGCCTGACATTCCGTTCTCATTGTCTGTATTTTCTTCTTACCACTGATGCTCGAACATAATTATAAGTGCTGCCTTAGAAAGGCTCTATTCAAAACCCACAAAAAGCTACTTTGCATTAGAGAATTAAAAAGCCATTTGCTTTAGAAAACAGAGAACTAACTTTGATTTTTAAATGGTCTCTGCAAAGCCCCTAACACATTTAAGAGAAGGATATCTACAGGGACTATTTGGTAAATTATTACATGAAGCGTCTATAGACTTCTCAGCTCCTTGTTAGTGCATTTAGCAATGTAAAAGTCTAGTATAGACGTTATTTAAACTTACAGCAGAAAAAGATTCATTTTGAACAATAACAAAGGAACAATATAACAGTAATGACTTAATGGGTAGCTTGACTATTAATTCAAAATAGTGATGTTTTATAAATGGAACTTATAAAAAAAAAAAAAGCACTCACCAATAATTCGGTTTCATGCTTACAGGAAATATAGTTTAGTGAGTTTTATATAAAACTTTATTTTCTGAGTTGCTTTTCATAGAGATACTATGCCAGTTAGAAAATACTAATAAACGCCATTATCAATCAGAATACCTTTTGTATGAAGCTTTTCTTAACAACCATATATTTTATATACCCAGTTTTCTCTTTTGTGTGTTTTTTGTTTTTGTTTTTGTTTTTGTTTATTTCTGAGACTGGGTTTCTCTGTGTAGCCCTGGCTGTCCTAGAATTCACTATGTAGACCAGGCTGGCCTCAAACTCAGAAATCTGCCTGCCTCTGCCTCCCAAGTGCTGAGATTAAAGGTGTGTGCCACCACTGCCTGGCAGTTTTCTCTTTTTATTTGTATAAAATATATATTGTAAGAATTTTTATGAATGATTATTTGTAAATAGTCCTCTAAAATAGTTTCAGACAATAATATTTATTATAGAATAATCATATATTCAAATTATCTTGAGAGAGAAGTAGATGAAATATTCCAAAAATTCAGGAAATGTACTTGAGGGAAAATGCACAGTATACTTAAAATTGATAAACATTCTTTAGGACCCAGGGAGTAATTCCTGTTTCTCTCTTGTGACCCAAAGGTATTATGCAGTCAGTAAGGAGGAAGTGAGACTCCTGGGACTAGCCTTACTTAATCTTTTAGAGTGTTTATCAATTTGCTTTATTTCATATTAGATTTAAAAATCAGTAGGCTACTAGTCAGCCTGTGACAACATTTACACAAGATAATTGGTAAAACTCAATAATAGGTTTGTCTCATTTATGATCTCAGAAGAGTAGTTATAATCTCAAAAATTTGATTTATAAGTAACCTTGATATTATTCATTGGATGTAAAAATAAAATGTTTATTTCAAAGAGGAACATACTGTTTTGTTTTACAATATTATGATAATATATATGCAAAGCACAACGATATGGAAAATAGAAGATACTTTTCTGCAATGAAAAAAACAAGACTTGAAGCCAGACATTTCCGGGTTTAATTTTTAGTTCCAGTATTTAAAACCGTAATGCCCCATGTAACTATTATTTCTATATGCATTTTAAATCCATAACTGAGATTAATATTACATTTAATTTATTATTTATCTGGATATTTTATGCTATCAATCTTAATTTAAAATCTAAGAAATATTTCATTTCAGTAATTATATGCTCAAAGATTTAATAGCTTTGTAACATTCTTTTCATTTTTTCCCTATATCATGTTTCATCACAAGTAGACATTGACATCACTCTTTTTTATGTAACTATACATACATTCAGCTTTCAGTATTGTTAATGTTTGTTCTTCAGTCTCTGTCTTCATCCACATGCATTACAATTTGTATTTGTTTGTTCTGAGTTAGTGTCTTGGCAAACCTGAAAATATTGATGATTCTTGATAAAGGTCTAAGCTGCATGATTGTAGATGCACCTAAGGATGGCTGTGGTGCTTCCACCTGGCAAGGTTTCATTAATAGGGTTTTTGTTTGTTTGTTTTTATAATTAGGATTCTTTTTCTTGCTTATAAGTACAATTATAAATTCATTAGAGATACAGACCTCTTAAAAATAAACTTTCTTCAGATATTTGCAATTTTTTTTCCTAGTTAAGAATTGGGAAAAGAATTTTATTCTCATTGCCCAGTTGTATACATGATGGAGTTTGACTAATGCTATTTAATTCTTTTTCTCAAGCTATGTTTGATCTGAATTATGGCTAGAATGTGCATTACAAACCAGTTTTGAGTTTTGGGATTTTTCAGAGATATTAGTTATTGATAAAATAAAAATCTGAAAAATTTAAAAATTAAAGTATTAATTATTTAACATTATTTAATATATCTTAAGATAAATATTTCATAGTTATTTACAGTAATAGCTAAATAATTCTTTTTGTTTTCTTGTGGGAGGGAAGCATATGTTCTACACATGATCATAGTATTATTTTTACAATTCATTATCATGGAAATGATATAGAAAACCAGAGATCAATTATTGCTTATTTCAGTGATATAATAATCTGTCTATCATGGATATTTTATAATGTGTTGTGCACACAATAATCCTGATTCAAAAGCCTTTTTTCAAACCTTATTTTTAATGATGGTTCTTAAATGCTTCAACCTCCCTTATAGTCCACCACTTACAAGGGAGTGGAAAAGAAAGGATATGGGGGAAGTGGACCTATTTAGAAAGGTTCTTTGAAGCAACTCCTGCCAGTGTTGTCTGAAAATCAGCAGTTCAGTTCTCAGGCTAGTAGTGGCAGCTTGATCTACTTGCAAACACTTCACAGTTGCACCAGCAGTCCAGTTTGGTAGAGTCGGGATAGCAAACACAAATCAGCAGCCATGGTACTACCTAGCAGGGACAGCCAAGCCTCAGCAGGAGGGACATGGAGGGAAACTATGCTGTGCCTCTTTCAGGGAAGCAAAGAGCAGCAAAGACTCAAGACTCACAAGTGTTGCATAACTAGCTGTGACAGCAAGCCAAGCTCCATGGAGTCCTATTTATATGCTCCAAACATCACATGTCCTCCACGTGCCTTCCCTCAGCACATGTTTTGTCTCAGCAGTCCATTCAATCAGCCCAAATTTGAGGAGTCCTGACAAATGCAGTTCAACCACGCAATGTAAGACAGACTAATACATGTGTGTTGTTAGCAAAGAGTCCTTTATCACTTGTCCTTTCACATGCTTGCTTTAGCAAAAAATCCTGTGTCTGCTTCAGGTAAATGTTCCTTCATGAGTCTGCCTTAGCCTTTCACCTGTGTTTACTTCAGCAACATTCTTCATGTGTTTGCCCCAGCAAAACATCATCCAACTTAACTGGCTTTCCAAAGAACTCTTAAGTTTGAACTCCATTTGGCTAGCATATTATTTTTTATCTAAGTAATTTTTTATAGAAATTAAAATAAGACAAAATTCCTCTTCTATCTACATTTTCATGCTATATAAATGTTTGTTTATTATACATTTATTTCTTCTAAGCCTTTCATGACTTACCTTATTACTTTAAAAAATAGAATAGATTTTGTTATGACATGTCTACTTTCTGAGAGAATTATTGCATTAACAGTTAATAGCAACTAATGAGATATCATTGGTGGAAGCCTATGTAAACATAGTTGTATTATATATTGATTCATCAGATAAAGCACAGCACTAAGTAATAGAGAGGAGAGAGAGAGAGAGAGAGA
The DNA here is from genome assembly GCF_900095145.1 of Mus pahari. NCBI lineage: Eukaryota > Metazoa > Chordata > Mammalia > Rodentia > Muridae > Mus > Mus pahari. The sequence continues at coordinate 61,560,912 of NC_034596.1, forward strand.
GAGAGAGAGAGAGAGAGAGAGAGAGAGAGAGAGAGAGAACACCAACTTTCTAGTATGACACTATCTTTTTTGCTTTGGTTCTTCATCTATTTTGCTTTGGTTCTTCATCTAAAGCAAAGCTTTGTGAAACAGAAGAGAATACATCAAAGAAATCAATAAGGAAATTCAGTTTAGATGGAAAAAGATCATTTGCTATTTCACTCTTTATTTTAAGTTCTTTGTGGAAAGTGTACATGGACTATAAAAGAATCCTTAGGGCAATATGAAATGGTTTTCAGGGAAAGTTATAATGGTGGGGTTGTTAAAATTCTGAGTAAAACATTTGGAAATGGAGACCATGTATGGTATAATAATTTTTCAAAATAATGGGCAAGATGACCTAATGAGACATTTCCATTTCCAGAGTCTGTGAACCCTATAGTTTCATTGCACAAGGCATAGATTTTTTTCCCAATGAGAGTTGTATGGCAAAATCCCATACATTGCTTTGAAATTCATGGACCAGTATTCTAGACCATAGGGTAATGGTGTGTAAAGGCAATCTAAAGCACAATAAAATTGGACTTCTGTGTATAATGGAGGCAAAATATAATTTTATTGTCCAGTATAAATTGTATATTGCATAGAGATGAACCCATGTACTGCCCATTTAGAGAAAACTTAATTCTTTTCTGGAATTAATAAGTGCTTCATTGATTAATACCTATTTCATATGTGATGTGAATAAAATAACAAAACGTTAAACTCCAAACTAATAATAGCAAAATTTGATAGAGGAAAATGGTTGATCCTTTGCATAAATACTTAATATCTCAAAATTCTAATTTCTTATACATTTTTAATCTTTTTACATTAATATAATTTAAGTCTTATATTTATTCCAGTAAAGACTTTATTGTCTTTTTATGAATCTATTTTCTAACATATTTTATCAAGCAATGAGCATCAAGTAACATTGTCTTATTATTCAGACAGTCCTTCAGAAATCTATTAAATTACCTTTCTTGATCACCAAATATGTTTGTAACATATGTCTAATTTTTCACAACTATCCTATCAAATAAAAATTTTCAAGTCTCATTCAAAATGACAGTAATATTATTATAATAATACTCTAAACACACCAAGAATCTACATTAGTTTGTATTTGTTTTATTTTGTTTATTTCTTCACATTGTCTTTACGTGCACATGCACTTTCCATTATTTTTATATTTTTTTCAATAGGGTATTTAAAAATAAGTTGGAGACATTAGTGTTCATTATTACTAAATTGTTTACAAGGATTTCATAGTAAGAAAGATATTTTCCTTCTTAGTTACAGTATGAATTTGAAATAATAAATTTTAAATCAATGTTATATTTTGAACTAATCTTTTACATACTCCTATTTTGTAATACCAGTTTCCTTAATTTGCAGGACTGATTGTGATACAGTGCTAGCCTTACTACACCTCATTGGATGCTAAGCATAATTTTATTGTCCAGTTTAATATTGTTCAGGGAGCCCATGTACTGACTATTAAAAAAACCACTTAATTATTTTCTATTACTAGGGTTTCTTTTGACAGTCATCTTTAATTGAATAGTTTACTCTAGGATGTCCCTGTTTAAATAATTCTGGTTTTGTCTGACTATATCCAAATTTAGTATTCTTGCCATTCTGGAGTTTTCAACAAAGGGAGGAATATTTACATGACTATTTTATGACATAGCAAAGTAGGATCTCATGATTTTATTAAAGCTAAAATTCCATTCTCTTATAAAATAAATCAACTTTTCTAGCACATACAGTAGGAAAAATAGTCATGAATGAATAAACCTATAGCTACAACCTCACCTACCAATGAAATACACACTGCTTTCCTCCTTAAGTGATGTTTAAGTCAGTGCAAAAAGACAAATAGAAACAAATCAACACAAAAAATGAAAGGAATTCTATTTCATGAATAAAATCCTCTGTGATCAACAAAGAGGTAACAAATGGTAATATAGTCAATATCTAAAATAGCCAATATATAAGATTAATTATATTTCTAAATACCAACAACCAAAAAAGTGAAAATAAAACTAATTCCCAAGGTAATTAAGTTTACAGTAGTGACAAATAAACTCATTTGAATATAGATTTTTTTTCATGTAGCCAGTTTGGTTTGGAGCTCACTATGTAGATGGGTTTGGTTTTGAACTTGCAGCAATCCTCTTGCCTCTACCTACTGATTGTGGAGACTATATTCACCACTATATATAACCCAACCATAAAATTCTTAGGAGAAACGAGTCAAAGTCCATGTCAGTGGCAAAAAGAAAAGCAAAATATTTCTGGCTATATTTTCAGAAACCTTATAGAAATATGTTCCACTGTGCTAAAAGAAATCCATATCCCATATTCCCCAAACACATTGAAAGTAATCCAATAATCTCAGTTCAAATTCCAGAAATTTGAATTCTTAATTTGAATTTTCAAGTTGGATATAGCACATATATATCCTCATGTCCTTGTAAATTCATCAGATTAAGAATATTTGAATTATTAAAAAATAACATTGGTGAAAGCTGCTTAATTTCAAAAGTCACTGCAGATGCCTGGGTGTCAAGAGTGTAGGACAGAGGAGAACTAATGAGGACTATGGCTCCAGCAATAGTCACATGCATATATAATCAATGGAGAGTCAACAAGAGTATCAAAATAACAATGGGGAAACAAAATCGTTATAGCAAGTAGCTCTGAAACAACTGCATATGTGAAAATAAAGACAAACTACACATCAAGTCTCGAAGGGCATTAGTCTTCTTAGAAACAGAAAAAAACACACTGAAGAGGATCGTGCCACGTTAAATAGATAAAAAATACATTGCAAGCATTGTCAGCCTGTGCAGTCTGCTCTAAAAGACAATGGATCTCTTACAAACCACAGAATCCTCATTTCTCAATGTTTAGGAGGCTAGGAAATCCAAGATCAAGATGTCAGCAAACTCAGTATGGACTGTGAGTACATTTTCTGATTTATGGATAGCTTTCTTCATGTCATAACCTCATTTTGTAGAAAGGAAGAGTTATTTTATTTATTGATTTGTTCCTTTTTGAGACAGGGTATTGCTATGAAGCCAAGCCTTATTTTAAACTCAGATCTTAGTACCTGAACCTCCAAAGTGCTGAGATTAAAGTGTGTACCACACAAACTATATATTAATAATCTTGTCACATATTAAACATTTTTACCATTTATTATGTGCTCTGTACTAATAGTTAAAAATCCAGAGGAAAGTGAACAAAATGATATTTTAAATAGTAATATTTTAAAAGGTTAATTATTATGAAGATTAATGCAATATAACCTAAATAATAGGTAATAGACATGAAAGAGATACATTTATTTTTTAGTTTTTCAATTTTTATTAGGTATTTGATTCATTTACATTTGAACTGCTATCCCCAAAGTCCCCTATACTCCCACCCCTGCTCCCCTACCCACCCACTACCCCTTCTTGACCCTGGTGTTCCCCTGTATTGGGGCATATAAAGTTTGCAAGACCAAGGGGCCTCTCTTCCCAATGATGGCTGACTAGACCATCTTCTGCTACATTTGCAGTTAGAGACACAAGCTCTGGGGGTACTGGTTGGTTCATATTGTTGTTCCACCTACAGGGTTGCATCCCCCTTCAGCTCCTTGGGTACTTTCTCTAGCTCCTCTATTGGGGGCCCTGTGTTCCATCTGATAGCTGACTGTGAGCATCCATTTCTGTGTTTGCAAGGAACTGGCATA
>NC_034596.1:61564688-61580053 GCF_900095145.1 Mus pahari
TTGTTTCTTCAGACTGTTTGCTTGAAAAATTGTTTTCCAGCCTTTTGTTCTGAGGCAGTGTCTGTCTTTTTCCCTGAGATGAATTTCCTGTAAGCAGCAAAATGCTGGGTCCTGTTTGTGGAGCAAACCTGTTAGTCTATGACTTTTTATTGGGGAAGTGAATCCATTGATATTAAGAGATATTAAGGAAAAGTAATTGTTGCTACCTGTCCATCTGTTGTTAAAGTTGGCATCCTGCTCTTGTGGCTGTCTTCTTTTAGGTTTCTTGAAGAATTACTTTCTTTCTTTCTTTTTCTAGGGCGTGGTTTCCATCCTTGTACTGATGTTTTTCTGTTATTATCCTTTGAAGGGCTGTATTCGTTGAAAGATANTNTGTGAATTTGGTTTTGTTATGGAATACTTTGGTTTCTCCATCTGTGGTAATTGAGAGTTTAGCTGGGTATAGTAGCCTGGGCTGGCATTTGTGTTCTCTTAGGGTCTGTATAACATCTGTCCTGAATCTTCTGGCTTTCATAGTCTCTGGTGAGAAGTCTGGAGTAGTTTTAATAGGCCTGCCTTTGTATGTTACTTGACCTTTTTCCCTTACTGCTTTTAATATTCTGTCTTTACTTAGTGCATTTGTTGTTCTGATTATTATATGTCAGGTGGAATTTCTTTTCTGGTCAGGTCTATTTGGGGTTCTGTAGGCTTCTTGAATGTTTATGGGTATCTCTTTCTTTAGGTATTGGAAGTTTTCCTCTATAATTTTGTTGAAGATATTTTTTGGCCCCTTAAGTTGATAATCTTCATTCTCATCTACTCCTAATATCCATAGGTTTGTTCTTCTCGTTGTGTCCTGGATTTCCTGGATGTTTTGAGTTAGGGTCTTTTTGCATTTTGCATTTTCTTTGATTGTTGTGTCCATGTTCCCTATTGAATCTTCTGCACCTGAGATTCTCTCCTCCATCTCTTGTATTCTGTTGCTGATGCTTGCATCTATCATTCCTGATTTCTTCCCTTGGGTTTCTATCTCCAGAGTTGTCTCCCTTTGGGTTTTCTTTATTGTTTCTTCTTCCATTTTAGATCCTGGATGGTTTTGTTTAATTCCATCTTCTTTTGGTAGCATTTGGTAGTGTTTTCCTGTAACTCATTAAGGGATTTTTGTGTTTCCACTTTAAAGTATTGTATCTGCTTACCTGTGGTTTCCAGTATTTCCTTCTTAAAGTCCTCCATCATCATCATGAGAAGTGACTTTATATCCGTGCCCTGCTTTTCTGGTATGATGATGTATCCAGGACTTGCTATGNTGGGAGAGTTTGGTTCTGATGATGCCAAGTAACCTTGGTTTCTGTTGCTTCTGTTCTTATGCTGGCCTCCTGCCATCTGATTAACTCTAGTGCTTGTTTCCCTCAATATATCTGATTGGAGCCTGTCCTTCTTATAATCCCAGTTGAATCAGGACTTCACAGAGTCCAGATTTCTCTGTGGTTCTTTGATTGTGGGCTCCTGTGAACCTGAGATTCTGGGTGTGTCTGAGTTCTTGGCAGTCAAGCTCCTCTGAGACACNCAAATACTAGTGTGACCCAGCTCCTGTTATACTGGGATCCTGTTGTCCTAAGATCCTGGGCGTGTTACAGTGTGTGGAAGTGGTGTCTCCTTTGAGGACCGTGGAGTTTTCTGGTCTGTTTCAAACCAAGGTATACCTGAACTGATGAAAAGGAACCTGAGTCTCTGGTCAGGAAAGGCTCTGGTGTCCTTGCTCCTGCTGTCACAGGCCCGGTACTATTGGATTGGAGCAACTGTTGTGTTCTACTCACCAGTGATCCTAAGATAGCTTGGGCAGTTCACTAGGGACCATGTGGGTATCCACCAAATCTGTACCCTAGGTGACCCGGTGCTGGTGCAGACAGGAAGGGGCTTGTGCCCCTGGTCAGGCCGGTTCTCTGCTTCCCCAGTGCATGATTGGATTGGAGTAGAAGTTGTGTTCCACTCACCAGTGATCCTAAGATTGCTTGGGCAGTCTGCTAGGGACCGTGGGGGTGTCCACCGAATCTGAGCCCTAGGTGACCCGGTGCTGGTGCAGACCAGAAGGGGCTTGTCAAAGAGATAGTTTTATATATCACGATTAGGGAAATCTTTTGATTTTATATAGATCACAGAACATAAGGGGGGATATCAAAAAGATTATTAAAAGATTTAATAATAAGATAAACAGCTGCTTGTAGTTGTGTCCAGTAGAGAAGCATCATGTTTTGATTTGTAGGATACCACCAAAGGAATAACTGAATGTGTAACAAGGAGGCAAAGAGATGATAGACTTTTGGGGTTGTGATTTTTCTTGAATGAAGAAATAAGTGATTTGTGTCAAGACTAAAAGAAGGAGAAAGATAACAGGGAATGTCATTACATTTATATCCTGGTGTATGTATTAGAAAATGACAGTACATATGTTTGGCTAATATCATTTTTAAAACAAAGAGAATTCACCTCATAAAAAAATTGCAAAATTAGAAACCATTGTATATAAGAACTGGATCCATAAAGAAAGGAAATTGGAGGGATTGGGGGAGGTGAAATCATAATCAAAATATATTCTATGGTTTCTTTTAAAAAATAAAAATAAAAGTCTTATTTAATTAAGAATTTCAAACCTGGGTGGGAGAGGGGGGGAGAGGGGAAAAGGGGAACATGATCAGGTTTGGAGGTGGGGAGACAGGAGAGAAGCCCTGAGGGCCAGCAGAATGGTGGGAGGTAGGGTGATCCTCTAGAAAGTACCAGATACCTGGGAGGTGAGAGACTCTCAGGACTCAAAGGGAGGGACCTTAGATGAAATGCCCACCAGTGGGGAGAGGGAACTTATAGAGTCCACCTCCAGTAGAGAGACAGGGCATCAAGTGGAAGGATGGGGTTGCCATCCCACAGTCAAAAATTCTGACCCAGAATTTTTCCTGTCTAAAAGAACTATAGGGACAAAAATGGAAAAGAAACTGAGGGAAAGGAGGGCCAGTGACCTACCCACACTGGGATCTAGCTCAAGGGTTGGCTCCAAAGCCTGACAATGATGCTATGATGTGCTTACAGACAGGAGCCTAGTATGGCTGTCCTCAGAGAGGCCCTACCAGCAGCTTACTGAAGCTGAGACAGATATTTACACCTGACCATTGAACTGAAGTCGTGGGCCCCTGTGGTTGAACTAGGGAAAAGCTGGAAGAATCTAAGGAGGAGGGCGACCCCATAGGAAGACCAGCAGTCTCAACTAACCTGGACCCCGGGATCTCTTAGACACTGAGCTACCAACCAGACAGCATACACTGGCTGATGTCAAACATTTCTAAAGAGCACATGAGAAGCCCTTTGAAGAGAGCCCTTAATACTTCTTTTTAAATTTCATTTATTTGTTCATTTTTTTTATTTATTGTGTGTCATGTGTAGCTTTAGTGTGCAAGTGTGTGTGTGTGATATGTTAGTGTAATATGTGTGTAATATAATTTGTGTGTGAAGGTTAGAGGACAACTTTTTGTGTTAGACACCCAATCCACCTTATGTAAGGGTGGGCATATTTTTGTTCAATTAGCTGGTTCATGATGTTCTAGGATTTTCTCCTCTCTCTGGTACCCATCATAACTCAGGCTACTAGAAGTAAAGATGCACAGTGCCATATCTGTCTTTAAGTAGGTTCTTGAAATTTGAACTTTTTCCCTCGTACTTGTGTAGCAAGTACTTTACCATCAAGCCACCTCCAACCCATGTTAACGTTTCTCAACGTTGGAGAAAGCTTAATATCAAAGGATGGAAAACACTCTAATAAATTAAGGAGGCCCTTTTCAAGCTGTTAGTTCTTAAAGTTGAAAACTTGGCTGGTAATTATATATGGGCAATGATATATGGGTATACAGTTAGACGGTGTACAAAACTTTGTCCATGTGCCAAATTCTGCATTAGGTAGACAGATTTTCTTATTTCTGTGTTTTGATCTTTGGGGAAATGGAACAGTGGAGCCTCTGAAATTACTTGTGAGAAATTTATATAACAGTTGTCAACTTCAATTTGTATGTTTTTTTTTCAAGAAGAGGCTCATGAGAAGGATAAGTGGCTACCAGAAAGTGGGACCCAGGAGAAAGGAGCCTGGTGATGAAAGTCATGGAGTCTTTGAGAGTCTTACAAAGGAACGAGGTGGGACCTGCCATCCTGCCACTAATAGAAGATCTTTAGACTGAGTAAGATGCCTGCATGCTTGGCATTGAAAAGGCTTGGAGTGAATTAAGAAGAAAATCCTTGCTAATAAATCAGAGGGTTGTGACTTAGAGGGACAGGAAGTAAATTATTGTGACTGATAGAAAATAAATATAAAAATAGACAGCATACCATTGCAACATTTTAGCATTTATTCAAGTATTTGTTTTTGCTTTTACCTCCAGAAAGACTCTAATAATTAAGCTTTCATGATAAACTGTATTTTAAAAGTAAAAATATTTTCAGAGTCTGGCTCTATTTGTTTGAAATTTGAAATTGGGAAGAGCATTAAAATATTTTTGATAAAAATCTATTTCAACTTCTGTTATTCAATTAAAGCAGCAATATCTAGAGAGTATAAATTATATTACAATTTTATTAAAACTGTGATACTTATCTAGAAAAAGATGTGCTAAGGGTGAAAGTGACCCCTTCAAGTCATGTTACTTCATAGAGAGTCAAAAGAATAAGAAACCATGCCTGGTTTACTTAACCATAAGAAGACAAGTAACCCAGGGGGGTGGGGGGAAGAGGGTATATGCTGCTCCGAAGGCTCATCCATCTATGTGGAAGAGGATGGAATAAGTGCCAGAAGTAGTGGATAACTGGAGAGAAACAGTGCTTTCTAGACAGTATAGGGCTGCTATACATCTGAACTCACAAAGACTGTCAGCATGTGCAAGACCTCCACAAGTTCAAGTCAGACAAAAATCCCAGGACTGAGAGAATGCTATGGACACCAAGTTAACCTTCTGCCTGAGAATCTATTTTCAGTTGATGACTGCAAGGTGAAGGGATATCAGTTTCTTCAATGGACTATACCTGGATATATCATTCACAGTCCTGGACAGGCTACATGCCCAGTATCATTGGGCGTCACAAAATAGTCTTGAGTTTTTGTGTGCTGTTTTCTTTTCCCAGTTTTGTTACTTTTTGTTTTATTGGTTTGTTTGTTTGCTTTCTTGCTTTGATCTCTAATTTTTCCTTTTTTTCTCTTTGTGAAAGAAAGAAATATCATGCTGTTGGGTGGGTAATGAGGTGGGGGAGAATCTGGGAGGAATTACAGGAGGGTAAAGAATTTGATGAAAACATATGGCTGAAAAATTTTAAGAGAAGAAGTGTAAAAAGATGGAGTGTAGACTAAACTGAGAGTCTCAAAAGATGAAACACAAATGACTGAGAAACACTTTAATGTTCAACATCCTGAGCCCTTAAGAAAAAGCAAATCAAAACTACTCGGGGTATTGTCTTACTCCAGTCAGCAGAGACAAGATTAATAACAAAAGTGAGAGACACTTTTACAATAGTAGTGGGACTGCAAACTATACAAGCACTATGGAAGTCAGTATAGAGGTTCTTCAAAAAGTTGAATATAGAGCTGCACAAGATCCAGCTGTATCATTCTTGTTTGTTTGTTTGTTTTGTTTTTGCAAGACAGGGTTTCTCTGTATAGCCCTGGATGTCCTGGAACTTATTTGTAGACCAGGCTGGCCCTGAACTCAGAAATCCACCTGCCTCTGCCTCCCTGGGATTAAAGTGCTGGGATTAAAGGTGTGCGCCACCACTGCCCGGCTGTATCACACTTAGCTATATATTTTAAGGAATTTCCATGTTCATTGGTGCTCTATTCACAATAGCCAGAAACTTAGAACAGCCAGGATGTCTAATAATTGATGAATAGATAAGCAAAATGTGGTACAGTCACACAATGGGATATTGATCAGCTCTTAAGACATATGAAATTTTCAGGTAAATGGATAGATCATCCTAGGGACAGTCGCCCTGAGGGTGTAACTCAGACCCTGAAAAATATTACATGTATTCTCTTATATGTGCACGTTAGCCCTAAATAGATAGCTATTGATAGAATATTGATGTGTGTGTGTGTGTGTGTGTGTGTGTGTGTGTGTGTGTGTGTGTGATTTAAGTGGAGTTACTGTATAATAGGGAGACAATACTCAAATATTGACATATGACACCAAAGTAATGCCTCCAATATCAGCAATAGATTAATTACATCCTGTTAAGTCATTGATCAAGGACCTGGCCTGTACCCAACTAAATTCTTTACTCCTATTAACTATAATTTCTAGTGCTGAAAGGTACTATACATACTACCAGAGGAAAAAAAAAGACATTATCAATGCCATTCAGCTTCCAACTTTGTGAGCTGCTATAGCTCTGCCCTCAAGATACATTTGCTGGAACAACAGTGGTACACACATTACAGGAGTAAATAGCAACCATTTAATTGAGTTTAAGGTCAGCTCTATGAGAGGGAACCCATACCTGAGAGTGTTAATGAAGCTAAGAAGCTAAGGTTAGATAGGTCACAGACCTATGAGAAAACCTACTATTATTCTGTTAAATAAACAGAAAAATAATGACTCTTAATGGCATCCTGCTATGCATATTCAACTGCCATCAAAGAAGCTTTTGTATATTGTAATTAATAAAAAGATCCCACAACTAGACAGATGCAGAGGCTTTGGAGTCTTGATGCTTAAATGGGTTGCCAAACCTCTTTCCTCAAGACACAAGGGATCAGTGCAGGAAAGGATGAAAGACTGTAAGAACCAGAAGTGGTGGTTGACTCCAAGGAAACAGCATTTTCAAGACACAACAGGATTGATGAATACATAAACTTGCAAAGACTCTTGAAATCTTTCTGCCCTACTTCCATGATGTCCCCCAAGCTGGAATTGTATTGTACAAGGTCTGGGAACCACATAATTATCAAGTCAACTTTTTTCTTTTAGCGGCAGTACAATGTGATTCATTGTAAAGTACTTGGTTTAATAATTCAGAAAACAGGTTCAAAGAGAAATATCACATTCGCAAGCTAAGTTCCTTAAGAAACTCAAGGAACAAATCATTTATCTTTGATCTTCTAAGCGTCCATCTTCTACAACAGAGATATTAATGTACAGTTAGCAATGGGGTAAGCATGTTCATGATGGAGCATTGAGCCTTCACGAAACCAAGGGCCTCTCCTCCTGTTAATGCCCAACAAGGCCATCCTCTGCTACATATATAGCTGGAGCCATGGGTCTCCCAATGTGTACTCTTTGGTTGGTGGTTTAGTCTCTGAGACCTCTGGGGGTCTGGTTGGTTGATATTGTTGTTCTTCTTATGGGGTTGCAAACCCCTTCAGGTTCTTCAGTCCTTTAACTCCTCAATTTAGGACTCTGTGCTCAGTCTGGTGGTTGGCTGCAAGCTTCTGCCTCTGTATTTGCAAGGCTCTGAAAGAGCCCCTCAAGAGACAGCTATATCAGACTCCAGTCAGCAAGCACTTCTTGACATCTGCAACAGTGTCTAGGTTCAGTGTCTATATATGGGATGGTTCCCCAGGTAGGGCAGTCTCTGGATGGCCTTTCCTTCAGTCTCTGCTCTGCACTTTATCTCAGTATTTCCTCCCATGAGTATTTTGTTCCCCCTTCTAAGAAGGACTCTAAGAAGCATCCATACTTTGAGTTTCCTTCTTCTTGAGCTTCATGTGGCCTGTGAATTTTATCTTTGGTATTCTGAGCTTTTAGGCTAATATCCACTTATCAGTGAGTGCATACCATGTGTGTTCTTTTGTGACTGGGATACCTCACTCAGAATATTTTCTAGTTTCATCTATTTGCCTAAGAAATTCATGAAATCATTGTTTTTAATAACTGAGTAGTCCTCCACTGTGTAAATGTACATTTTCTATATCTGTTCCTTTGTTGAAGGACATATGGGTTCTTTCCAGCTTCTGGTTAATTATAAATAAGGCAGCTATGAACATAGTGGAGCATGTGTCCTTGTTATATGTTGAAGCATCTTTTGGGTATATACCCAGGAGTGGTATAGCTGGGTCCTCATAGTACAACCTGAGGACCCAGCTATACCACTCCTGGGAATATCGACTTATAACTTATAGACCATGTTTGTCTTTTGGGGCCTACGTTACCTTGTTCAGGATGCTTTTTTTTTCAAGTTCCATCCATTTGCCTGCAAATTTTATCATATCATTGTTTTTAACAACTGAGTAATACTCCATTATGAAAAGCACAACTTTTGTTTTAATACAAAGAGAAGTCCTCCAGCTGATAAACACCTTCAGCAAACTGGTTGGATACAAGATTAACTCAAGAAAAATCACTGGTCCTCTTACAAAAAAAAAATGACTAAAGTGCTGAGAAAGAAATCAGAAAAAACCCAATGCTCTTCATAATAGCTACAAATAATATAAAATACAAATAATATAAGACCTGTATGATAAGAGCTTCAATTTTTGAAGCAAGACACTGAAGAAGATATCTGAAAATGGAAATGGAAAATCTCTCACATTCACAGGTCCGTAGGATAACCAAAAATAATCTGCAGAATCAACGCAGTTTCCACCAAAATTTCAACCAATTCTGTACAGACATTGAAAGAATAATAGTCAACTTCGTATGGAAAACCAAAACTAACCAAACAAACCTAGCACAGCCAAAACCACCCTGCCCAGTAAAAGAACTTCAAAGGCACCACCCTGACTTCAAGCCCTGTTACAGAGCCAAAGTAAAAATAACCACTTAGTAATGGCATAAAAACAAGTTGATCAATGAGACCCTTTCTTCTCTTAAAGAAGGCTAGCTCCTTTTCCTTAGAGCTCCCAGTTTACCTCTTATCCCTGGAGATCAGGCATATAATTTGCTGTGTTTTCCTATTGCTGTCTAAGTAATCTCAGAGACTCAATAAAAAAAATGCATGGTAACCAATATTTTTGCAATATAAGTAATCTGCAGAAGTACACAATAAGCTGAACTTCCACAATTCTAGGACAACAAATCAGTTCAATTATAGAGCTTGGCATTCTTTTTTTTTTTTTTATCTATCATCTATCTATCTATCTATCTATCTATCTATCTATCTATCTATCTATCTATCTATCATCTGTTAGTTAGTTTATTTGTCTATTTATTTATTTATTTATTTATCTATTTATCTATCTATCTACCTATTTATTTATTTATTTATTTTACACTCCATATTTTATTCCCAAACATCTACCCTCTGACTGTTCTACATCCCATACCTCCTCCCCAACCCTCTGTCTCCAAGTAGATGTCCCCACCCTGCACCCCACCTGACCTCTAAATTCCCTGGGGCCTCCAGTCTCTTGAGGGTTAGGTGCATCATCTCTGAATGAACACAGACCTGAGAGTCCTCTGCTGTATATGTTTTGGATGTCTCATATCAGCTGGTGTATGCTGCCTGGTTGGTGGTCCAGTGTTTGAGGATTCTCGGGGGTCCAGATTAATTGATTGCTGGTCCTCCTACAGGATCGCCCTTCTCCTCAGCTTCTTTCAGCCTTCCCTCATTCAACAACAGGAGTCAGCTGCTTCTGTCCATTTGTTGGGTGCAAATATCTGCATCTGACTCTTTCCGCTGCTTGTTGGGTCTTTCAGGGGGCAGTCATGTTGGGTCCCTTTTTGTGAGTGCTCCATAGCCTCAGTAATCGTAGTAGTGTCAGGCCTTGGGAACTCCCATTGAGCTGAATCCCACTTTGGGCCTGTCGCTGGACCTTCTTTTCCTCAGGCTCCTCTCCATTTCCATCACTGTAATTCTTTCAGAGAGGAACAATTATGGATCAGAGATGTGACTGTTTTCACTGTTCTGTTTTTTTGCCTTTCCAGATGAATTTGAAAATTACTCTTTCCATGTCTTTGAAGAAATGTGTTGGGATTTTGATGGGGATTGCATTGAATCTATAGATTACCTTTGGCACAATGGCCATTTTTACTATGTTAATTCTGCAAATCCATGAGCATGGGAGATCTCTCCATTTCCTGAGATCTTCTTCCATTTCTTTCTTGGGAGACTTGAAATTATTGTCATATAAGTCTTTCACTTGTTTGGTTAGAGTTACCCAAAGATATTTATTCTATTTGTGGATATTGTGAAGGGAGTTATTTCCCCAATTTCCTTTTCAGACTGTTTATACTTTGTATAAAGGAAGGCTACTGATTTATTTCAGTTGATTTTATATCCAGCCACTTTGCTAACGTTGTTTATCAGCTGAAGAATTTCCCTGGTAGAATTTTTGGGGTCACTTATATACATTATCATATCATCTACAAATAGTGATAACTTTATTTCTTCTTTACCAAATTGCATCCCTTGATCTTTTTTTGTTGTCTTACTGTTCCAGCTAACACTTCCAGTATAATATTGAAAAGATAGGAGGAGAGGGGGCATCCTTGTCTTGTTCCAGATTTCAATGTGATATCTTCAATTACTTTTCCATTTAATTTGATATTGGCTGTTGTTTGCAGTAAACGGCTTTTATTATGTTTAGATATGGGCCTTGAATTCCTGATCTCTCCAATACTTTTAACCTGATGGGATGTTGTGTTTTGTCAAATGATTTATCTGCATCTAAGGAGATGATCAAGTGATTTTTTTCTTTGAGAATGTTTATATAGTGGATTATGTTAATGCTTTTTGTATATTAAACCAACCTTGCATCCCTGGGATGAAACCTACTTAATCATGGTGACTGATGGTTTTGATGTGTTCTTGGATTTGGTTTTCAAGAATTTTATTGAGTATTTTTGCATCGATATTCATAAGCGAGATTGGTCTGAAGTTCTTTTTTTTTGGTTGGGTCCTTGTGTGGTTTAGGTATCAGAGTAATTGTGGCATCATAGAGTGAGTTAGTTAGTGTTCCTTCTGTTACTATTTTCTGGAATAGTTTGAGGAAGATTGGTATTAGGTCTTCTTTGAAGACGTGGTAGAATTCTGCACTAAATCCATTTGGCTCTGGTATTTTGTTTGTTTGTTTGTTTTGGTTTTTTGAGACAGGGTTTCTCTGTGTAGCCCTGGTTGTCCTGGAACTCACTCTGTAGATCAACCTGGCCTCGAACTCAGAAATCTGTCTGCCTCTGCCTTACAAGTGCTGGGATTAAAGGTATGCACTACCACTGCCCGGCAGTTGGGAGGTTTCTAATGAATTCTTCTAGTTCCTTTGTCTACATGGGCCTGTTGAGATAGTTTTCCTGCTCTTTATTTAACTTTGGTATGTGGCATCTGTCTAGAAAACCATCCATTTTGTATAGATTTTCCAGTTTTGTTGAGTATAGACTTTTACAGTAGGATCTGATTTTTTTTTTTTTTTGAATTTCCTCCATTTCTGTTGTTATGCCTCCCTTTTCATTTCTGATTTTATTAATTTGGATACTGTCTCTTGGCCCTTTAGTTAGTTTAGCTAGGGGTTTATCTATCTTGTTGATTCTCTCAAAGAACCCCCTTTTGGTTTTGCTGACTCTGTATTTTCATTGTTTCTGTTTGGTTGATTTCAGCCCTGATTTTGACTACTTATTGCCTTCTACTCCTCTTGGGTGAGTTTGCTTCTTTTTGTTCCAGAGCTCTCAGGTTTGTTGTTTTTAGTGTGACATCTCTCCAGTTTCTTTACCAGGGCACTTAGTGCTATGAACTTTCCTCTTAGCACTCCTCTTCTTATATCTCTTGAGGGTTGTTTTGTGACTAATTATATTGTCGATTTTGGAGAAGATACCATGAGGTGCTGAGAAGAATGTACATTCTTTTGTTTTCAGGTGCAATATTCTGTAGATACCTGTTAAATCCATTTGTTTCATAACATCTCTTAGTTTCACTGTGTCTCTGTTTAGTTTCTGTTTCAATGATCTGCCCATTAATGAGAGTGTGGTGTTGAAATTATCGTGTGGGGTTCAATGTGTATTTTGAGTTTTAGTAAAGTTTCTTTTATGAATTCGGGTACTCTTGTATTTGGGGAATGGATGTTCAGAATTCAGACTTTCTCTTTGTGCATTTTCTTCTTGATGAACATGAAGTGTCCTTCATCATGATTCATAACTTTTGGTTGAAAGTCTATTTTATTGGATATTAGGATGGCAACTCTTGCTTGTTTCCTGGCACCATTTGCTTGGAAGAACTTTTTGCATCCTTTTACTCTGAGATAGTGCCTGTCTTTGTTATTGAGGTGTGTTTCTTGTATGCAGCAAAATGCTGGAACTTGTTTGCGTATACAGTCTGTTAACTTACGTGTTTTTGTAGGTGATTTGAGTATATTAATATTGAGGGATATTAAAGAGAGATGACTTGGTTCCTGATATGTTTGTTTTTTTAGGTGGCCTTATATGCTTGTGGCTTTCTGCTTCTGACTTTCTTGTGAGATGCTTAATATCCTGTCCTTTCTTTGGTGCAGGTATCTTCCTTGTGTTGGAGTTTTCCTTCCAGGATCCTCTGTAGGACTGGGTTGGTAGATAGGTACTGTTTTAATTTGGTTTTGTCCTGGAATATTTCAGTTTCTCCATCTATGTTGATTGAGGGTTTTGCTGGGTATAATAGCCTGGGCTGGCATTTGTGTTCTCTTAGAGTCTGCATGACCTCTTACCAGGCTCTTCTGGCTTTCATAGTCTCTGTTGAGAAGTCAGGTATAAGTCTGATAGGTCTACCCTTGTATGTTACTTGGTCTTTTTTCCTTGCAGCTTTTAATATTCTTTCTTTGCTCTGTGCATTTAGTGTTTTGATTATTATGTGATGAGAAGATTTTCTTTTCTGGTTCTCTTTATTTGGTGTTCTATAGGCTTCTTGTACAAGAAGTACCTTTGTGGCCATCTCTTTAGGTTGGGTAAGTTTTTTTCTGTGATTTTGTTGAAGTCATTTTCAGGTCCTTTAAGCTGGCAATCTTTGTTCTCCTCTATTCCAATTATCCGTAGATTTGGTGTTTTCATTGTGTCCTGAATTTCCTGGATGCTTTTAGTTAGGAGTTTTTTATGTTATTGAATGTTCTTTGACAGTTGTTTCACTCTCTTCTACTGTATCTTCTACACCCGAGTTTCTCTCTTCTATCTCTTGTATTCTGTTGGTAATACTTACATCTGTAATTCCTGACCTCTTTCCTAGGTTTTCCATTTCTAGGTTTGCCTCCATTTATGTTTTCTTTATTGTTTCTACTTCCACTTTTAGGTCTTGGATTGCTTTATTCAATTCCTTCATCTGTTTTCTTGTGTTCCTTTCAGTGAGTTATTGATATCCTTCTTAAAGGACTCTATTATCTTCATGTGATAGGATTTTAGGACAGATTTCTGATTTTCAGGTGTGTTGGTGTATTCAGGGCTTGCTGTGGTGGGAGAACTGGGTTCTGATGATGCCCACATATTTTGGCTCCTGTTGCTTATGTTCTTGCCCTTGCCTTTTTCCATCTGGATATCCCTGGTGTTTGTTGGTCTGGGTGACTGTATGGAGTTTGCCTCTTTTGTCCTTGGGTTGCTTCAGGTCTCCTGGTAGACCTGTGGCCCTGGCTGTATCAGACCACCTGTGTGGCCTTCCTACTGGGGGCTCTTCACAGAGGCAGAGAAGCTGCTGATCTGTTGCACTGGCTGCAGTAGATCTCCTGAGAGGCCTTCAGAATGTTGGGTCTTCAGTGGAGCAGTGCAGGTGTTGTCCAACTGCCCTGAGTACAGTCGATCTTCAACTGCTCTTAGAGCAGTGGATCCCCAACTACTCTGAGTACAAAGGGTCCTCAACT
This sequence comes from Mus pahari, assembly GCF_900095145.1. Lineage (NCBI taxonomy): Eukaryota > Metazoa > Chordata > Mammalia > Rodentia > Muridae > Mus > Mus pahari. The sequence continues at coordinate 61,578,433 of NC_034596.1, forward strand.
GGTCAACTGCTCTGAGTGCAGTGGGTCCAACTCCTCTGAGTGCAGTGGGTTCTCTAGGATGGATCGGGATATGGTGTCATCACGGGAGCAGACCAATTAGGGGTCTGCCCCAGTAGCAAGGACTGGGCAGACAGAACTTGGTATTCTTATCCCAAGTTGGGTACCCAAGTGGTCTGTCTTCTGGTGTGAGATGCAAACATATCTGTTCATTCCTTGAATACCTTCATTGAGTCATTATTGAATAAAAAGTCATATTGACCTTAGAACTAGCATGGTATTGAAAATGTTCACCATTTTCTTTACTTATTATAAGGAACATTTAATACAGAACATATTTTTTATGAATAATAACAGAATGATTATAAGGATTGTCTGAAAGGAGAAACTACATACATTGAAATTTTCTTGAAGAACCCAATGTTCTATACAGTAGAAAATCTTCTATTATAACAATATAATGCCTATTTCAGAAAATGGAAAATAAAAGATAATAATGCCATAGTAATTTCTTTGGGACTAAACTGATTTATCTCAAAATGTTGTCTAATTGATTGCTAATAATAGCTTATATCTCAAGATGTTCATATCAAGTATATACTTTTTAAAATGTGTACTTTTAAATGTTGATTAAAATAGTGACTGCATTCAATTTTACTTATCTTAATTTTATAACTGGGACTAAGTCTCTTTGACATCAATCCATTTAATGGGGAAATATGATGTGATGAGCTAAGGTAAATAGAAGAAACTATGCAAATAAAGTTATGGAAGATGTGTATTATTCATTGTTCATCAAGGAATAGATGGTAGCACTATTCTTTTCAAATGTATGTTATTCCACATTATTTGTCTATGTCTGTAGTTTTTTGCTGTTTGTGGTCAGAAGCAGGGATGATATGCTGTAACTAGATAGTGTTTGGCAATTTTTGTTCTCCATTAACTATCTTTATTTATTTGCATATGGTGAATACACACAGAGCTTCTGAAATTTATAAGAACAGTGCTATAAACATAAGCTAAAATGAAACAGGAAAAACCATTTAAATTCTGTAAAATATTTCTCATATTCAAAACAGTCTTTGTACAATGTAGTAGATATAAAATTCTTTATATTCTAATGTTTTGGTTTATATTGAACCTTCAAAGTCTAGTGTGTTTTTACAGTTCAAATAAATCCCAGTGTAGACTCACACTGACACACAGGATTTTTCTAGGATGAGCACTAGGGAAGGCACATGAAGCCATTCAGGCTCTATTCTGCAAATCACATAAGTCCTTTGCCACATATGGCTTTGATCACTATTTCTAGTCCAAATCTCTGTGCTATTAATTATGTTAAAATTACTTTTTAAAAAATTGAACAAAGCTAGTCAGTCAGGAAATTTCATTTTAAAAAATTGCCTTAATGGAGCAATTAGAAAATTAAATTTCTTTTTCACATTTGAAATTAATTCAGTGTTGCAAATTGACTTAGTTTGCATTTCCACTAAGTCACACTACTGCATCCTGTTTGTAGAGGTGACACTGTAGAAGAACTCTCCTTGAAGAATAGCTTCAACCAGAAAGCTTCGCCAAAGGTAGTTATTTTTTTTTAAAGATTTATTTATTTATTATATGTAAG
>NC_034596.1:61580168-61622937 GCF_900095145.1 Mus pahari
ATATATATATATATATATATATATATATATATATATATATATATATATATATATATTACATTATATATAAAGCATGCTAATTGCCAACCCCACCTTCTCCAATGTCCTTTTCACCCATGCCAAAAGTCATCCTCCCCCACATCTTCTTGCTAATTTCTCTCTCTTTGCTACTACCACTATTTATTCTTACCTTTCTTGTTCATCAAATTCTGAAGAATTTATTTCTCAATGTTTAAGTCATCAGTGAATCTTTCAAATCTCAATTGCTGAAGAAACAATAGTTAATTTAGATAGAGAAAAGCTCCCCAATTAATGTGAATAGAGGATAATATTTTGCCTCCATACCAACATTTGGGAGTATTTAAAATATCTTCTCTCATCAACATGTTTGAAATGTACTTCTTTATGTACTTTATTTCATTAAGACAGGGTGTTTGCATTTTATCTTTAAGGCTATGTAACATACTAACTCACAATTCATGTGTATCATGATCACTGAAGGAAAATAATTCTGTTTTTCATATTCACTAGAGTGTTGTTTTACAGCAGCTACCTGGCATGAATTATATAATAATACATGTCTTTATTCTTCTCTTTCTTTTCACTTAAGCTGTTCTCAAGTGTTAATGTATCCTTCTTTTAAAATATTCAAGTCATACCTCATAACCTTAACAAATGATAGCTATAAGAAGGGACAACTCACCAGTTATTCCAAATTTCTAGACTGATTCGATATGATATAATGTTATAATTCCTTCTGGATGTTAAAGAATTATTTTTCTAACCTTACTATACTTATTTTCTTGTAAATTAGGATATTTCATAAATGTAAACTTAAATAAAATATAGTGATGTTAACAATAAGAAGCTGCATATATTACAATGTTTCGTCTTTTAAGTATCTCTGTCCAGAGAGACCTTCTATTTGTGCTTGGAGCTTATAGTAATATTTATCAACTGGGAGATACTGATATTTTTGCAGAATGGCTTATCATTTCATTGTGCTTTGCCACAAGTTACAGGAATGTTAGTGTCTTAAACCTAAACATTAAATGATAATAGCTGGTACCTCATTCTTTCTTTCCCAGTCATAAAGAAAATGCTCCCACACCCACCTTTCTCCCCTACATTTCCAACACATCTGGGTAGTACAGTAATCAACATTTTACCAGTTATATTATTTCTCCTTTTATCTTTTTATCTTAACATTCATCATATGTATCAGGAATGATTTTATGTGTTTATCTGGAATACATTGTTTAATGTATCTTCACAGTTCTAGGTTGGAAACAATTCAAGCAGCTTGTCCACTGTAACAAACTGGAATATAGTCAGGTTTCCGGTAAGTCCAGAAGTCCTATTCAGAGGTCAACATTTAAACATTGTTCCATTTGTATATTTTAAAGACAAATATATACTAAGAAAGCAATGATTTTCTGCTATTAAGTCATATTAGAACTGTTTTTACATTCACTCTAAGAGATTGCTAATTAGTTCTTTGAGAGTTTTGAGTTCTCTATCTGTTTTGATCATATTCATGCCCCCTCCCTAGATGACTTTATCTGCTGCCCATCCTTATGTCCTTCTAGTTTCTTTTTCTTTCAAGACAAATTTATGTGTTTCAAATATTCTTGGAAGTGTGGTCTTTCACTGGAGTTTAGTCAACTTATCAAATGGTGCAATCTTAAAGAAAATAGCTTCTCCCTCTCATAGTTACTAACATTCCCATTCACTCTACAGCTAAAGGTGAGATGATGTACCCAACTGCCCTTTACATCTGGGAATTTGGTATGACTTGGGCTGTCACTGGTTTTCTTCATATTTCTGATATTCTGCCCATCACATCTTCTACAATAATCCTTGAGCCTGTGATAGAAGAATGAAGAATATATGTTTCAATTAGAGTTGAGCATTCTGTAGTCTCTTGCTTTGTGCGCGTTGGACAGATATTGGTCTACGTGTTGATCATCTACTGCAACAGAAACTCCTATAATGAGGGTTGAGAAATTCACTGATCTGTGGGTTTAATGATATGTCATTAGGAATCAGTTTAGTTTAATACTATGTCCATTTGGTAGCATAGTAGTAGTTGTTCTCCCTTAAGTACTATGTGCTATTTATTTATAGGTTCTTGAACTTCACATTGTGAAGTTGGACTTAATCAGAAAGTGGTTATCATGCCTAGTATGTTCATTCCACTACTGTACCAGTGGGCATATTTTACCAGGACAGTCTTTTAGAAGCTTTCTGGGTACACAGATTGGTGTGATTGATGTTTGTTTTTCTCTTTCTGTAGTTTCCATAGAACATTCTGAAAACTATTTACTCAAGAATGTTCCTGTGGGTGGAGAATGGAACTTGGCCTAGCCTTGACCTTATGCAGGAGGGGAAGCTGTAAGGAGTGTGTGGGGCTGGAAAAGCCCTTGGGGTTCCTCATTCCCCCCTTTTTCTTGTACTAGTTCCAATCTTGGAGCTATGATCAGGGGTCTTGAGTAACTAATTTATATTCTTCAGGTCCTGAAAGTGTCTCATATTGTTAACTCAGGACCATCAGCTGTATTGCTCTTATTCTTTTATGAAAGCTACAAGCTTGTTCAATAAGCAAGATCCAAAGGTCAACAATAGCAGGGAAACAATTAGGGGTCCTAACAAGGTGGATATGAAGGTGGTTAACCAAGGGGAGGAGCTAAACCAAGACTCAAACCAGCCCTGACTCTGTTCTCTTTTTCTCTTCTGCTTGGCTAGCCCTTCTTTCATCTTGGCCATTGAATCTTTAATAACCCTGGAATGGTCTATATAAAAGCAACACTCCTCATGTTTCAACAAGCTGTAGAGCTTCAACTCAATATGAGCCACGTGCCATGTGGCACCTGCTCAGTGCCAAGTGAAGGAACAAACTGGTCTTTTGGTTTTCTTTTCCTCTCCAGTTTTAATGTTATGTAATGTATTTAAATCCTTATTTAAATAAAGCTTGTTTACAGAAATTAAACAAACAAACAAACAAACAAATAAATAAATAATAAAGGCAACACTCCTCAGCTAAGTAGCACATAGCCTTCCTTGCTGGGAAAAAGGTATGCCTAATCCCCTCCTGTTCTATAGTACTACTTCTGATAATGAAGTCAATGATTCTGGAAGTCAACTGATAGAAGTTTCTATTTTCTCTATATCTAAATCAATGGGTGCCCTCAAATTGTTGTAATTTATCCCTTGTAAGACCAAAGCATAGGTCCCAGTGGCTGCCCCGGCTGTCCCCAACCCCAGGTTTGGCAGATGGACACATGAGGGCTGCAGAGGATGGGGGAAAGAACAAGAATCCAAAGGTACCCACCAGGCAGTCATGATCAAGGAAGAATGATCTTGAGTTTGAGAGGATTGTCTGTCCTCTGTACCGTCCAGTGGGGGGTCCCTGGGGAGCAGGTTGTCTGCAGGTTTCACAATGGAAGCATGCACCCACGCCTTAATACCCTCCACCTTGAGGACTGTGAGAGTATTTAGCAGCACCAGGAAGGGTCCCTTCCACTGGAGTTCCAGCGACTGTGCCCAATGCCTCTGGACATAGACCCAGTCTTTAGTCTGGAAGTTGTGAGAGTATCTCTAGAGTCCTTGGGGCATATAAGGCAGACAGTTTGGGTCAAATCTTGTGTTGTATTGACTGAAAGGCTTGGAGCCTCAAGAAGAGGTTCCTATCAGTGAGATGGGATACCTCCAGGAAGGACCCAGTAGATACCAAGGGAGTTGGGGTACCAAACAGGATCTCAAAAGGGATCAGGTTACAATGTTAGGGGGTGTTCCAGGCTTGGAACAGGGCCAGGGGAAGAAGCACTACCCAGTCTGCACCACTCTACACGATCAATTTAGTTAAAGTCTTGTGGGGCACCACACATGGGGAAATAAAAGGGGTGGTTGAACCTACATACAGCCAGAGCTCCAGGGCTCTGAGCAGGCTGACTTGGGGGACTGCTGCATGCTCTCTATGCTGCCAGGGTGGGCATCTGGCTGTGGGAAGCCATGGGACCCCAGTCCACGGGGGTCACAGAGGCCAGAGACGACAGGTTCTTAGTCTTGGACATCTCAGACCGATGTATGTCATGGAAGAGCTGAGAATGGGCCCCTGGACAGACTCTGGCCAGGGTGCTGAAGGGGAAGGGGGAAGAGCTCTGGCAGTTCACCTTGGTGAGAGAGTTTGGCTAGCTCAGTGTGCTAGCTAGGTCGGTGGCTTGGGTTGACTGGTAGCCATGGCTGGAGCGTACTAAGGTCTCCCAGTGGGAGGTTAGAGTGAAGCCCACTCTATTGCTCTAACACAGTGGGTCTTGATGCACAGAGATGGTTTTAGAGCTTTATTGTAGAAAGGCAGTGAGAGGGAGAAGAGTAGGGAAGTAGAAGCCAGCCATGGCCATGTGGAGAGAGGGGGAAGTAAGGGGAGAGGAGGGGAGAGGAGAGAGAAAAGAAAGAGAGCAAGAGCTTAACATAGAGAGAGTAGGGGTTGAGCAGCCCCTTTTATAGTAGGCTGAGCTTTCTAGCTGTTGCCAGGTGACTTTGGGGAGGAGCATACCTGGCTATTGCCAGGTTAGCTGTTGGGGTGGAGTCTAGCCAGAATACCAGGAACGTGGGACATTGTCTACAGGACTGATAGTCACAGGATTATGGAGTTGAGGACTCCTGGTTTCAGGCGCCTGTGTCTGGGAACATGGCTCACTGTTCCATCCCTTGTAGAGTTTTCTACTGGGTCTCCAGAGTAAGCCTTGCTTGGCCAGAACACAGACTGTCTTTCGTGGTCCCACAAGGTCTCTTTCAGGGTTCTGTTCATTCTCTCTACCTGCTCTGAGCAGGTATACGAAATGGAGCTTCCAATTAGTCCTCAATGTCTCACCATTTTTGGTAAGAGCTGTGCAGTTTAATCCGTCCAGGTGATATAACATATAAAAAGAAATACAGATACATTCAAAGAAGAATGTTCATTTTAAGTACATATTTCTTCATAAAGATATTCTGCTTTTAATTTACTACCCTACTATATGTGCCCTTTGTTGAAAGTCACCTTGAAATGTAAAAACAAAAACAAAAAAGCAAACAAAAACTCAAACAGAAAACAAATAAACAGTAAACCCACCAAATATTACTAATACCTTTTTAAAGAGAACCAATAAGATTTCTTAAGAGAAGGAAAGGGGGAATGAAGGAATCATGGGAAATGAAAGAGGAGAATAAGAAGAAACTGAACCACCAACCAAAGAACATACATGGACCAAACCTAGGGGTCCCTGCACATATGTAGCAGATGTGCAGCTTGATCTTTATATGGGTCCCGAACAATTGGAGCAGGGATTACCCCAAAAGCTGTTGCCTGTCCATGGGATATGATCTTCTAGCTGGGCTTCCTTGTCTGGACTCAGTGGGAGAGGATGTGCCTAGCCCTGCAGAGACTTGATGTGCCACAGTGGAGGGATACCCAGGGGGACCCAGCATGCTCAGAGGAGGAGGGAAGGGGGTACGGAGGAAGGGGTGACAGGGGAGCAGTGATGAGAATAAAAAGTGAATAAGTAAAAATAAATAGTCAAAAAGAAAAGAAAAGAAATCTAAATTGCAATTAAATATTTAATGTTGCTAAAACTTGATGACTGACCACTTATGAGTAAAACACAGCACATTAACTCTCTAGTTTCCACAGTGTGTCTAACCAATGAATGTATCACTTGTTAAGAGAGGAGTACTTGTGAAAATGCCCATATCCTGTATTAATGAAGAAAAACAGCTGACTTACTCTCAGCTGAAGGGAGGGGAATTATCACTGAGCCCAGTGAATGAACTGGTATTGCTTTCCGTCTCCACACTTGTCAGCAGCTAATGAAAACAGAATGCCTGCTGAAGGCACTGACAACATGCTGGATTTTGATCTGCACCTTGTGTCAAACTCATGCTTAATAAATTTGTCTATTGAAATGACAAGTTAAATCCACGTGTTCTCTGCAGTGACTGTTATTGAAGATTGAATCTGATCTCCTTGTCTCCTGTGTCTACACAGCTGCTGACAATATGACACCAACATAGCCTATGGTCAGCCATCTTTAAAAACAAAACAAAACAAAACGAAAAAACTTCCATATATCTATATTGCTACAGACATGGTTATATTACTTTGTTCTGATTTTTGTAGATAATTTTCTGCATAATTTTAAACTGAAATTACAAATGAACACATTGTGCTTTTCAAAAGTAAATAAAGAGATCTGAAGGGTCCTTCTGTTTAAAGACTTTGTGATGTATTTCCGTTTGTTGGTTTAGGCAGATGGTTAGAAGGTATGGCCCTCACTCCCAACATAGACATGGAAATGAATTCAAATGAATGATTGATCCTAGTTAGCCCTTTATAAAAGATACAAAATGCTAGTATTTCCTTTACAAGCTGTAAGTCTTGGCTGGGCAGGCTGTGAGCGATTCTAACTTGTATCCCAGCCATTTGTCTCTTGTTATTTGCTGTTTGAATCTCTCCCAAGTTATTTCCAGTCCATCCGTCTGTCCCCACACTCCACTTCTCCTGGCCATGTGTTCATGGTCCATCCCTTCTCGTGGTGGTCTCCTCTCTTCATGTCCTTTCTCCTTCTTTCCCTGGTCTCTCCTGAGACCCCTGACTCGATCCTCAAGTCCCACCGTTCTCTCTCCACAGCCCAATCATAGACTCTAGCCTTTTATTAACCAATTAACTTTAAGTTGGGGAGCAGGGTTTACATACTTGTTGGGAAAACCAGATCTTGAAGGCCAGTATTTAGCATTTGAATACATAGCAGCACCAGACCAACCCCTAACACACAGACACAGACACAGACACACCACACAAGCACACACACAGACACACACACACGATTATACTTTATATTCACCTGTTTTCATCCACAACAGGAATAATGAAAGGATTTGTAGCCATATATCATAAAACACTTCACTAAAATAAAATTTAGGTTAATATAAAATGGTAGTAACTATTTTAAATTTTATAACATCATCACCATCATCATCACCATCATCATCATTGTTTTTGTGTTCATTGTTAATGGGAGGGGCAAATAAACCCTGGAATGTCTATTAAATTTGGAGGAAAACATTGTAGAGTTGGTTCTTCCCTTCAACATTTACATAGATTCTAGGGATCAAACTCTGACTGTCAGTTTTGCATGGCAAATGCTATATTCAGGGAACCATTTTGCTGGCCCAGCAATAAAATATCTTAAGACTCAGTTAAGCAGAATATGCAATGCACCTCACATCTTATTTTTTAACATAAAATATTTTATACTGTTTATAATTACATGAATTACATCATCTCCTTTCTGGTAATTGCAGATAACTATTATAGATTTCTTTCATTAAATATAATTTTCTTAGGCTTATTTTCATTGATTTAATCCTTTATATATTCATGTGAAATTGAAATGTTTTATATAATTATGGCTTTAAAATATTTACTAAAACTAATGAGATTATTTCTTCTGGCCACCTATGTTCTTCCATAACCTTTAAAGTAGATGGAGTAACCCAGGAATATACTTCAATAAAATTGCTAAATTTCCTATTTAAATACACCTTTGTAAAGGCTACTTCCTATTCTAGATTTCTTATGCCTTCCAATTTACTGATCAAAATGCAACCTCATTTCTGTACATGGCATGTGATGGTCCTTAAGGAAGAGTTATTGAACATATGTCCTTAATTGATGAAATAACAGTTGAAGTGCTAGTTTACAAACATTGGTTTTAAAATTTCTGTAATAAAAAGGTATGAGATAGGAGTAAGTTTCTTTTATAAAACCTCTTAAATAGAAAATATGTTCACTTGTCTGCAAAGATATACAGGCAAAACATCACTGAGAAGAGAATTTCAAAGTCAATGTCTAATCTGGCTCTAGAATTTGCTATTTGTTTGTTAATTAGATTTAGATTAATATGGGTAAGCTTTTAAAGCAATAGCCTACACTTTAGTACTAATTATTTCCTATTAAATTTAAGTCCACTAAAATAGTGTTTGGGATCTTATACTTTCAGATGTTCAGGATGATAGTAGTTCAAAACTTCCTGTTCCCAGGATAACTGAGAGTTTCTTTTCTTTTTGCAAGTAGTTTTTTTGTTACCCTTCTGAAAATATGTATATATATATTTTCAGAATATGAATATGTGTGTGTGTGTGTGTGTGTGTGTGTGTGAGTTACCGAGTTAGAAATAACCTAAAACAGAATATATGGTACAGTTTATTCTTTTACAAGTACACATGTACTTTCTACTGGCTGTCTTCCCTGATCTAGACCCTACTTGCTGTCCATCCTGTTGTTTAGCATGACTGCTGTCCATCCCGTTGTTTAGCACGACTGCTGTCCATCCTGTTGTTTAGCATGACTGCTGTCCATCCCGTTGTTTAGCACGACTGCTGTCCATCCAGTTGTTTAGCACGACTGCTGTCCACCCTGTTGTTTAGAACGATTGTTGAATTTGTCTTCTGACTCTGCTTTTCCCTTTCTTTCATCCCCCAAACATTCACTTTAGTTTAGTTTCCTTCCTAACTCCATTGATGTTTCATTCATAAATTCCATGTTACTAAGTATAGATGACCAATAGACTCCTTAATCTTTCATTGTGCTTTAGGTCATCTTTTTGTGAGTTCTAATTTTCTGCCATTTTCAACTGGTCAACTGAGGTTCAAGCAATTCATGGAAATTTATGAGTTTTCCATTGCTTGCCATGCTAAGAATGATTTAAGCACAGACACCGTGAAAGCCTGGCAGCTGGTCTGGTTCCTGTCATGGCTTTGAAATGACTAATGGATGGATAGTGCACTAGGTGTGTACATGATGGGATAACTGATGATTCATGTGCTGGATGGAATAGTTCAAGATTGCCAGGGTTTCATCATACTTCTCCAAAAGCCCTTTTGGAGATCCATGAAGAAAATCTGAAATAACATAATGGTAAACCATAATGAGCAATCCCTTCACCCTAACCTGTGTCATGACATATATCATCACAAGAAGGATAGAGCAGTGTAGTCAGATATCACAGGTAAGAGAGAGAATTGTTATGACTTTAAAGAAATTGTATATATATAGCCATGGTTTCATAGTGACATTATTTTTTGTTGTTCTATTAGACTATTTACCTTGTGTAATTCTCACTATAGTATAAAACTGTTATAAAATATGAAAGTCATTACAATTATTACAATTTGTCTGTGTATAATTTATACACTGTATCACAGGATTTTACATATAAGACTAAACAATTATATGTACAAATAAGTACTAGACCAGTTCAGTCATCTACAGGAAGCCTTGAAACAAAAACTTTGTGAGTATAGGGAGATTTTACTGTAGTATGTTATCTCTTAAAACCATTTCCCAAGAATTACCTTGAAATCAGCTTGCTTGGAAGAATGGTTTCCTCACATTTTGCTTGACTCTTTGGCCTCATCTTGCTTCTTTGTATTGTATCATTTAATTCTATCGATAAAGCGCTAGAAACTTTTGGACTTCTATCCTAGGACTGGTATCTCCTCTTACTGAGCATCACTTTTAAGTTATCTCACATACTCCTGGTGATTCCTACATCACAGATATGTGAATATGTCCTATGTAGTTATTTCTATCTAATTGTTGCTTATATTTCATCTACCTCTTATATGTTTACGTATGAGAATGTGTTTGTGATTTGAACTCATGCAAACTCCCACTAGAGTCCTTTCTTCATGCACCAGTCTTCTTTGTTTAACTCTGTCCCAGAATAGCACTGTTACTCAGGGCACGAACATAAGCCCTGTCTTGGACTTCTCTCCATCTTGATCCCATCAATAACCACTCACACCTATAGATTCCACTGCCAATATTTTGAATGCTATTTTTCCCAGACCACTAACTAAAATTTTGGGGTTGGTACAATTTTTAAAATTGTTTCTTTTCTTTCACTTTACTTCATCCTGTGTAGTCTTTACATTTCAGTAATCTTTCTAAAACACAAATTTAGCCTTAGCATTCCTGTGCTCACATTTTTTCAGTGATTCTTATTACACAGGAGGTAGGTGGATTCAAGATTTCTTAGAAGACACTGTACTTTCCTCTTTGAATAAATTGTTCCATTTAGTTGTATACGTTTTGTCTTATTCTTAATGTCAGCTACATTAAACAATGCAAAATTTCTATACTTGTTTATTTGTTTGGTTTGATTCATAGGGTGATTTCATAGCCTAGTGCTTCCTACACATAGTAGACACCCAATCTGTGTGTCATTAAACAAACAGAAACATGCAATATGTAAGTTTATAAAATACTTTACTATTATATCATTAAAGAAAATTAAGAAAAATTAAAAAAACTTTAAGCAAAATCTAGAACTTTAAACTATATTATGTCAATTGAATGAATCCATTTCATTTTTCTTACACATGAAATCTCCAAAAGTTAATCATATGGTGAGAACTATATGTATTTTGAGGGATTTGGTTTAATAAAAAATATTTACTCTGGAAATTTGACAAATTACTTATTCTCATTGTGTCACGTTTAAGTTTGAAAGCTAACTATAGAAAATGTCCATGGTGAAGGTCTGATAATAAGCCACAGACTTAAGAAATTTTAAGAGTCATTTCTTTGCAACTTTGAGGTCAATTGGAAAATAACATGCATTTTATATCATACCTATAATTAAAGCAATTTCATGTTCAAGTAGGGACCTATAACCCCAAACCATTGCTCTTTCTGGAGAATGATCTATAGTAGGTATTCTTCAAATTTTAAAGGATTTTACTGCATAGCAAACAAAAGTTAAAAAAACAAAAACAAAAACAAAAACAAACCAAAAAAATACTAGACAAAACAAACCTTAGCAGACAGCAGATGGATAGGAAAATATCACTAAAGTCAATGCTTACAACATCCAGGAGGAAGCAACTAGGATGCTCTGTTTGAGTTCTCAAGGGACTGATCATCTCAAGGCAGAATGCCGTACGGGGGCTTCTGACTTCTTTTCCTGACAAACATTTTTATATTATGGGATAAACAATAATAGCCTCTATTCGAATTGGTTATATTCTACCTGTTTTCCAGATTCTAATGTTTTTATTACCCTTAGTTGTTCACTCTTCTCCTTTCTCACTGCTACAGGGTCAGCTTGCCCCATTACAAGGAGTTTTGGGAATTGCTTGACATTTGAGTCTAAAACTAAGAGAGCCACCTTGTTCCCAAAGTCTGCTGTCAACAAGAGTAGAGGGCATGTAATAACTTACCAACATAATTTATATTATAATCAGAATCACTTAAATTGGGTCCTAAGTTCTGTAGATGAGTAGAATTGGGTATTTATAGACAGGAGCCTAGCATGGCTCTACTCTCAGAGCCTCTACCAGTAGCTGAGTGAGACAGATGCAGCCAACCATTAGACTGAGGTCGAGGACTTCTATGGTAGAGTTAGGGTAAGGACTGAAGGAACTGAAGAGGATGGCAACCCCATAGGAAGATCAACAATGTCAACTAACCTGGACCACTGGGAGATCCCAGAGACTAAGCCACCCAACAAAGAGCATATGTAGACTGATCCAAGGACCCCAGAACTTATATATGGCCCCAGTTGGAGAGGATATTCCTAATCCTGTAGAGACTTGAGGTCCTAGAGAAGACCTAGCTCAGGTGGGAGATACTCACTAAGAGGCAAAGAGGAGGGAAAATGGGATGGAGAACTGTGGGAGGGGAACTGGGTGGGGTAATGTCTGGAATGTAAATAAATAATTAATTAAAACGTTTTAAACTGGCACCATGCCTTTAAGCACATACAAATATATAACAGATTAGAACTCTTTTAGAATTTGTCAAATGGCAGGAAGAAATCACAGGGGTAGCATACCAAAGAAAGAATGTTCAACATCCTTAATCATCAGGGAAGTGCAAATCAAACCAACTCTGAGATTCCACATCATACCAGTCAGAATGGCTAAGATCAAAAACTCAGATGACAGCAGATGCTGGCAAGGATGTGGAGAAAGAGGAGCATTCCTCCATTGCTAGTGGGATTGCAAGCTGGTACAACCACTGTGAAAATCAGTTTGGCAGTTCCTCAGAAAATTAGACATAGTTCTACCAGAAGATCCAGCAATACCAATCCTGGGCATATACCCAGAAGATGCTCTAACATGTAATAAGGATTCATGCTCCACTTTGTTATTGCAGCCTTATTTATAATACCCAGAAGCTGGAAAGAACCCAGATGTCCCTCAGCAGAGGAATGGATACAAAAAATGTGGTACATTTACACAATGGACTACTACTCAGCTATTAAAAACAATGAATTTATGAAATTCTTAGGCAAATGGATGGATCTGGAGGGTATCATCCTGAGTGAGGTAACCCAATCACAAAAGAACTCACATGGTATGCACTCACGTATAAGTGGATATTAGCCCAGAAGCTCAGAATTCTTCTTAGAAGGGGGAACAAAATACCCCTGGAAGGAGTTATAGAGACAAAGTTCAGATCAGAGACTGAAGGAACAACCATCCTGATACTGCCCCACTTGGGGATCCACCCCATAAATAACCACCAAACCCAGACACTATGGCAGATGCCAACACGAGCCTGCTGACAGGAGCCTGATATAGCTGTCTTCTGAGGGGCTCTGCCAGTGCCTGACAAGTACAGAAGTGGATGCTCACAGCCATCCATTGGATGGAGCACAAGCCCCTCAATGGAGGAGGTAGAGAAAGTATCCAAATAGCTAAAGGAATCTGAAGCCCCATAGTAGGAACATCAATATGAACTAACCAGTATCCCCAGAGCTCCTCAGAACTAAACCACCAATCAAAGAAAACAAGTGGTGGAACTTGTGTCTCTAGCTGTATATGTAACAGAGGATGGACTAGTTGGTCATCAATGGGAGGAGAGGCCCTAGATCCTGTGAAGGTTCTATGCCCCAGTATAGGGGAATGCCAGGACCAGGAATGGGAGTGGATGGGTTGGTGAGCAGGGGGAGGGGAAAGGGGATAGGAGATTTTTTTGGAAGGGAAACTAAGAAAGGTGATAACATTTGAAATGTAAATAAAGAAAATATCTAATAAAAATATTTAAAACAATAAAAAATTAAAAAAAGAATTCTAGGGTCTATCTAAAGGTATTCAGCATTGCTACAGTACATGTTTAGTATGCATGGATAGCCCTTTTCCAATATCTTAACTCCCCTAACATATGTGTATAAAATTATCTGTAGTGTTACTGTTCAAGTTGTATAAATTAAATATCACCATTTTGATGTGTGTGTGTGTGTGTGTGTGTGTGTGTGTGATTTTTAGGATTATTCATTTTATTTTAATTATATTATTTACAATCATGAGCATATTTAATCTACATAACCAAGTAATGATATGAATTGCTTCTTTTCTGGTTTATATTTTTTTCTTTTACTCTATTAAATGAATTTTAGAGTCAGAGACTATAATCCAGGTTGACCTCAAACTTATAATCATCCTCCTGCCTCAGCCTACTAATCACTGGGATTATAGGCATGTATCATCATGCCCAGGTAGCATTCTATAATTCGTATTTGGTATAAATTTCTTAACTTGTTGGAAACAATTTGATAGTATAAATTATTTCAATATTTTAACTCAGATTTAATACTATCTTTTTTAAAGGTATTAGAGTATTAAATATTTAAGGGATTTATAAATATTTCATGGAGTTAGACTCCAGAAAATGCAGTTCTGAATACCAAGAATGTATTGCTTACAGTCCACTGTAACTTCTGCCCCAAAGTAACTTTTTCCACCTATGGAAATCTTCCCTCAGTGTTTCCAAAGTAGGGAAATGGAGAAAAATTTACCTAAGCTTTTAATTTTCTAGGTCAACAACTAAATAAAGCTTGTATTTAAGTTTAATGTTTACGTACAAAAATAGATCTTTAAGAAATATATGAGTTACTTTTTCAAAGTGCTCAGTTTTGTTATTATCAATTCTTCACCTGTCTCTCTGTACAAGAATCAGCCATCACACCATATGTAGACAGAAGTGGTAAAATAATAAGTCAGTCATATCCCCTCTTCACTGTGGATTTTGAGATTCATCACTGAGTTTGTTTTGGTCTGTGAAGTGTTGGCGGACGTGCCAAGAACAATATTTTCATGAGTAGATTCATCCCGTGGATGGCCCTCTCAGACTTCTGTCATTTGTCCTGAGAGTATGGTGCCAGGAGTAGGAGGTGGAGTTCAAAGAAAACAAGAAGATATAGAACCTCAAATGCAAGTCATGACCTTAGAAAAAGACCACAGGTAATGCCTCATTCTATAAATGAAAAATCAATATTACCTTAAAATCACTAGAAGTTGCAGCTGCGCTTCTAACACAGATGTGCTCTTGACATAAACATATCTGATACCTGTCACATTTTCTGTATCATTTTTTAATATACTGTCTTCTACTCCTTTTTATGATGTTTTACACACCTTAGGTCTTTTATAGAAAACATAATTTTTTTCTGGACAATAATCTAATTATATCTAAAAACAATTATTTTGTTTCAAATAACTTAGTAGCTATAGTTTGTCTATAAATTAATTTCAAATCAGTCCTTTGAAGACGTACGCATTGTAAAAGACTTGATAAGCAGCATTCATTTTTTTCTTGTATATTTTCCTCATTTACATTTTAAATGTTATCCCCTTTCCCAGTTTCCTCCCAGGAAACTCCTATCCCATCCCCCCACCCACCCACTCCTGCCTCTGCACCCTCACATTCCCCTATACTGGGACCAAAGGCCTCTACTCTCATTGATGTCCAACAAGGCCATCCTCTGCTACATATGCAGCTGGAGCCCTGAGTTGCCCCATTTGTACTCTTTGGTTATTGGTTTAGTCCCTGGGAGCTCTGGAGGGTCTGGTTGGTTGATATTGTTGATCTTCTGATGGGGTTGCAAACCCCTTTCAGCTCCTGCAGTCCTTTCTCTAATCCCTCCATTGGGGTTCCTGTGCTCAGTCCCATGTTTGGCTACAAGCATCCGCCACTGTATTTGTCAGACTCTGGAAGAGCCTCTCAGGAAACAGCTATATCAGGTTCCTGTCAGCATGCACTTCTTGGCATTCACAATAGCGTCCAAGTTTGGTAACTGATATGGGATGGATCCCCAGGTGGGACAGTCTCTGGATGGCCTTTCCTTTACTCTCCACACTTTATCTCTTTATTTCCTCCCATGAGTCTTTCCCGCTTCTAAGAAGGACTGAAGCAGCCACACTTTGGTGTGCCTTCTTCTTGAACTTTATGTGGTCTGTGAATTGTATTTTGGGTAGTCTGAGCTTTTGGGCTAATATCCACTTATCAGTGAGTGCATGTATCCTTAATGAAAATTTTATTAATGGAAATCCATTTCAAAATTTTCATTTGTAAAATAAAACTGTTGCTTGTAGGAATCAAAGAAATTTTAAAGTATTTTTTTAATTTTAATATTTTGAGTTTAATATTTGAAGTTAACTGCTTTTCATATCTTTTATATAAAAATTGACAGTAATTAACATAACATTATGGTTGCACTAGTAACAATCAGCTATGAGAAAAAGAAAAAATATTATGGAAGAAAACAAACTAACATGCTAGTAAAATGAGAAAGGAGTGTGGTTTGAATAGGCGAGCTGCCTTCTGCCTCTGCAGATTCTCAATGAGTTCCACCAGTTCATGTTTGATGTGGGGCGGGAGGGGACATCTTGTCATCTTTGGAAGTTCAAACCTATAGCTAATGTTCCTACATAAAACACAGTGAAATAAGCACACTGTAGACAATTTACAAGCAAACAGTCCTGTAAAGGGGCTCTCAGAAGTCTGGAGCAAACGCTTTATATGAATTCGCAGTACAGTGGTGAATAATGGAAATGCTTGCATTTGCCACACTGCCTTTCTCTAGGGATCACTTGAAGCAGTATAGAAAACTTCATAAATACCTTGGTGTTCATAGATAGTGGAGGCTGTATTCTAGTCCATTAGTGTGTCACATTAATTATTGTGCAGTGATTTGCACATCAAGAACCAGGACAAGTAAACACCGCTGAGTGATAAATTAAAACACTACAAGTGGCACCGTGCAGCAGGATAATCTACTCAGCAATCTGCAGGAACATCCTCTCTGGGCATATTGCTTCTGCTGGTCTCAATGTTTTCTTTCCTCCGTTGTTTCTTTTGAGGGCTACTGTAGCCTGCTGTGGGTTACAGGATTTTCAGGGCCTGACAACAGGCAACATCTGAACAGCTAGAACTAATACTCTTTTTTTTTTTTTTCCTATTGACACAATTCTTTTGCAGATTATCAATAGACATTTCTGAACACATGTAGAAACTACATTCACAGTTACCCTGTTTTAGGAAGCCAGTGGGATTTGAAGAATGGTTGGGGTAAACACTAACCAGTGTCCCAGTGCCCTTAGGGGATGGGGGAAGGCAACAGTCTTGTGAGACCTGAGCTTAATGCTTAGAAGGTACAGTGTACTGTGAGCATCTGACTCCTTTTCGATGTGCTTTGCTAAAGGCTGAGTCACTGTACAATTGAAGACTAGGTTTGAGGTTGTCTATGGACAATAGTTATTTGTGAAATGTCTTCAGGAAATAATGGCTTTCAGTTTTAAGATTTTATTTATCATGTAATATCTTTGCCTGGGCTTTATATCAAAAATGTTTTGGCTTCATAAAGTTGAGCTTTACTCTCTTCCACTTTCTTCAAAAATGTATTTATGATTAATTTATTCACTTATTTAGAAGAGCAGAGCAAAGTTTACTTCTGGGACCACATTTTGTTCAACATATTGGACATATTTTGTTATAGCTCTTTAAAAATATGTTTATAATTTTCTATCTCATTTAGCATATTTTACTACATTTTCTTTCTCTTAAACTTTTGATTTTTGTAGGCTAATATTATTCATAATATAATCTTATTAGCTTTTCAACCAATTTTTCTGAATATTTTTTGTTATTTATTTCTAGGCTCAATTGCACCATGATTGGAATACATGGTGTATAAAATTGAAATTAACTATAATTCAATGGCAGTTTCTACATGACTCATTATATGGGCAATATTCAAATGTCTCATGTATTTTTGATGAAATTATATATTTACACTTCAATAAAATTTTATATGTATCTAAATAACAAAATTTGTTAAAAAGTAGTATTCAAAATATCAGACTCAGAATGTGTGTGTGTACATATCTAGAAGTCAACAGTCACTTAGCTAATTAACTTTCAAATAGCCCATGAAACATGTATGTGTGTATGTATGTATGTATAGTGTAAATTAGAAAATATTTTAAAAGAAAACAATAAAATGTACCTATATCAAAATAAAATATATCACTTGTACGGAAAAATATATTGTATGTAATTTGTATCTCTCTCTCTCTCTCTCTCTCTCTCTCTCTCTCTCTCTCTCTCTCTCTCTCTCCAGTAGAAAGGAAACTATGAGAGGGAAGAGGAGGAAAAGAACATAGAAGGAGAAGAAGAGAGAATGGTGTGTGATGAGAGCACAGGATCATTATCTGGACGATTAAAATAGATCAGCCAGGAAGAATGTGTAGAGAGGCAGGTGGTAGCTGTCGATTAAAAATGAAATCTAACTATACAAATGTATGAAAATGTCACAGTGAAGCTCAGGTCTTTACATAGTAACAAAACAAAATAATAAATAAATAAATAAATAAATAAATAAATAAATAAAAATATTATAAATAATAGAACACTAAATTAAATTTTAAAATGTCAGTATTCTTACTGTCTTTTGATCTGTTTGCTGTAGTGTTTACAGAGGAACATGCAACTGATTTCTACTGTGACATTACCTGCTCGCTTGCTCACATCACTGATTTATATGCTCTCTCTCTCTCTCTCTCTCTCTCTCTCTCTCTGTGTGTGTGTGTGTGTGTGTGTGCACGTGGGCGTGTGTGATGTGATGTGCATATATATGGACTCAGGTGTGTGTGGGTGAATGTGTCTGTGTGAAGGCCAGAGGTCCACATGGACTGTACTCCTTTCTAAATCTCCACTTTGCTTTTTGAGACAAGATCTCTTTCACTGAACAATTAATTCACAGATTTAGCAAGACTATCTGATGAAGGCACGCCAGGAGCCTCCTGTCTCCACCTGCTCCAGCCTGGAGTGCTAGGATTAAAGAACTGTCTCTGTATTGTTTGTTTGTTTGTTTGTTTGTTGGTGTTGGTACTTTGAGACCTAAACCTCAATCCCTTTCCTAACTGAGCTATCTCAACACCCCAAGATTTTATTTTTAACAGCATCAAAATTTGAAATTATAACTCCCCTAAGATATATTTCTAAATCATTATAAACTGCCATCTTTAGTTCTAATAATTCCTTATTTTGAGAGGAGGTAGAAAAGCTCTCTTCCAACCCATTAATGCTGCTTGAGTGTTTATCTAATTTATTCATTGTAGTGAGGTGCTTTGAATAAGAATGGCTCCCATTTCTCAAATATTTGAATGCTTGGTCATAAATAAGTGGCACTTCTTGAGAGACATTAAGCTTTCGTTGAGGAAGCGTGTCACTTGGGGTGGGGTTTGGGGTTTCAAGAGCTCAAGTCAGACCCAGTGACTCTCTCTTCCTGGTGTCTGTAGATCTGGATGTAGAATGTTCAGTTACTTCTCCAGTAACATGACTGTCTGCATACTGTCATTCTCTCTGCCATGATGACAATGGATTAAACTGAAGTTGTATTCCAGATCCAATTAAATGCTATTCTTTTGTGTTGCCATGGTCATGGTGTCTCTTCACAGCAATAGAACATTTACTAAGATATTGTTATAACATACAATATTTATGTGACAAATATTACATAGATATTTATATAAAATAAATATAACTTATATGATATAAATATAAAATACACTTACTTATTTTACATTTATTTACATATCCAACATTTTAAAATATATTCAGAGTACATTCTTGTCTATTGATTTACATGAATAGATATGAGTTCTTCTGCATTATCATTTTTTGATTTTTTTCAAGTGGAGCCCATACTTCACTTATATCAATGCAACAAATACTACAATTTTAAATTCATAACTTTAACAATGTTTTCTTTTATTTGAAAGCTTGGGGCTTTTTTACACTAATAACTTTTGTGGTGTTAAACCCAAGGTACACATACTATGAGTGAAATGCATAACCATTCTTACATTTACATTTTAATGTTTTTCTTTTTGTATTTTTAAGCTTTTCTCAATTTCCAAATAAAATTAACACAAAGAAATGCACATCTACCTATTCTTTCTATAAGTCTTACATCTATAAGACCATACTTTTTATTTTTACTTTTTTAAATCATTGAATTGAATTTTGATGAAAATCTCAAGTGTGTGTGTGTGTGTGTGTGTGTGTGTGTGAACCTTTAGTAAACAAAAAGCCAATTCTTCAGGTTCATGCCTCAGAACTCAAAGTGAAAAAACCTCAGATCAGTGCAAACAACAAGTGGGCCAAGCGGACTCATGAACCACTCTCACCTGGGACTAAAGAGGCAAAGCACACTGGTAAGATCTGAGCAGTGAACCTCATCCCCCTCGCAGTGCAGCAAACCCACAGACACTGGTAAGATCTGAGCAGTGAACCTCATCCCCCTCGCACTGCAGCAAACCCACAGTAAGCATTCACTTTCACTCCTGGGCAGTCATATATCTGAGTATTGAGGAAAAAAATAGTTTGATAGAAAGTTGTGAGTCATAACCACAATTGGCCGGAACAGCTTCACTTACAAAGGACAACTACAGAATACTCTGCATTTTATCTGCAGTGTGACAAATGTCAGTCTACACTGGAAATACTGGCTGTCAATTCTTACCATTTATAAAAAGATCTAGATATACAAAAAAGACTTTTTCTTTTTTACAAATCTGTTAAAAAGATGTATGTTTGTAAGTGGAACTTCAAGATTTTAAGGTATTATTTATTCAATTAAAGACCCACTTGCCCAACTCTGGTCTTAAAAAATCCTCCTTGGAAACGTTTTATATATGACATTCATCTCCTGCTGAAGAAGAGTGCTTTGCCATGCAGATGGGGTGAGTCAATCATCATGGGGAAGTGTCCTCTGCTTTCCAGGAAAGTCTGCCTCATGGGGTCAGTGTCTATGCATCAGGACTAAAGTCATTGTTTTGAGAACAGAGATGGGCAGTTCCTACATGCATGGCATTATGATCACTTCCAGCAACTGCTTCTCAGCAATGACTTTAGACATTGCTGACCATTAAAGGATTGATGTACTCTGCACACTCAAAGTCTCCCTGCAGAAATTATTGACAGTTGTAAGTTACTTTCTTCTCTTAGAACGTTTGAACAAATAGTCTTTGTCCATAGGAACAAATGATTTGGGGTTACCCCAGTATTTATTTTGTAGTAAAGATACCCTTAAATACCTAATACAAACTTTATGATACTCCTCTCCAAAACTGCTTTGCTACATCTTTGTTTCCAATGTAATCAACAAGTAGATATCATTATATACTATGAATAACATGTGAATATTATTCTGCAATCTGGGAAGGTAGTTTTTATTATCTGACTCATCTGTAAGCACCACTATGTGGTATGTGATGTATTTATCCTGGACACATATTTCCATGACAGGAAGAATCATTTCTTTCAGACATAATCTAAGTCTTCTCTGAGCATTACCACAATTAATTAAGCCTAGGATGCCTGTGTTTAATAGCACTACATTCAGAGTTACAGTATATGATGTTCTTCTCCTTTCAGAAACCCTGATGCCTGTTGTTCCTGTTTTATACTATTCCAGGACTGCTATGAGCATAAAGAAACAACTTCCTACTACTTCCTAATTGCTTCCTTTTTCATCAGGCATGTAAATATTTATTCTCAGCCATATCCAAACACCCTACCAATTGTATTTGTCTATGCAGTACAAATTGATTGGTTAAGAAGAAGCCCAATGCCATCCACTGCTGCTGCTATTCAATCTCAAACTGACATTTTAGAAAAGGCATTTAATATGTCTAGGCAATACAGGTCTCCTATGCTGTTTTTTCTCCTGTAATATTTCTTTGAGTTAGACTCACCATCATATTTGTGTGTGTGTGTGTGTGTGTGTGTGTGTGTGTGTGTGTGTGTGTCTATGTATGTGTTGGTGTTGGAATGGAAGATGGAACCCAGGGCCATTAGCATGCTATTCAAGTACTGCAATTCTGAGTTTTCCTAGCATTCTTGGACACATTTCATTTGGGTTTTGTGCTTTGATTTAGCAGTTATACGCTCAGTACTTTAGTAATAGATTCCACTGAATTTTTTTTTTTTTTTTTGTAAACCAACATGCTAAATGATGACTTCTACAAGAGTTGGGATGTACATGAGATAGTAAAATGTGAGGTAGTAACTTGCACTCTGATCAAAAATCACAGTTGGAGGTTGTAGATCAAGTCTAGCTCTGCCTCAAGACCAGTCTGGAGTGGGTAATACAGATGGAACTCAGCTGACACAGTCTTCTGAACGATGTATTTCTAAACCCACTTGTCAATTATGGTCTTCAGTTGAATGATTCGATTGATTGTTCAACCCCTGATATTGCTACAAAGCGCTATTCCCTCCCACTTTGATGGTCAACTGCAGGGCAGCATACAGCAGGTTGGTGAATTATGCAGTCTTGAACAACTTCTGTGACTGTTCTTGACAGGCAAACTCCCATCCTACCCAATCCTCTACTCCAGCTTGTATTCCTGCAATGTACTGACCAAATGCTAGGATGCTTTTATACTCATCAACCTCACTTTGAGCCTGAACAAGTTTGAAGATCGAGAACCAGGGGAAGTCTTGAAATCCTTGGATGGCATACAGAGTTATCATAATATCTGTCAACATTTGGTACACTATTAGCTCAGTTACATCAATCTCAACAACACCCCCATACCACTGAGAACGATTTACTCATCTTCAGTGTAACTGTGTAACAGGCTCATTACCTGATGGTTGGATAGGGATGATCCTGCACAAGATTCCAGGCCAGGGGTGATCATGCTTAGGGCAGCAATAGCTTCTTGCATATCATGATCCTTCACAATTCCTTCTTGAAACTTGGTGATGAATTCCCAAGATGCTAGGCCTCAAAGAATGTGTGGAATCAATGACCATACAAAGGGAGGGATCAATCTTGTCCACTGACTAGCAGCCCCACCCATGAGCCCTTCAGTGCCTGGTAGGAGGAAAGGATTCCATGCCGCTGTGAGTACTGCTTAAGATGCACACACCACAACTAAAGCTGCCTTTTAAAACAATGAGATCATTGTTGATTGGTCTCCACCTCCACTGGATTCTTATTGGATTGTTTGTGCTGTGAAGCCAGTTTGCAGTTTAATTGCTGCTCTCCCAATGTGATCTCAAATTTCTTCTGAATCCTTTCAAGATTTTACTTTTTGGAGAGTTTGTGCTAGGCCAAGTTGTGTTATAATATCTCTGAGAATCTATTAGTGACTGTGACTTTTTCTCAGCATGGCAGGCACTGCTAAAGAATATTATCTCTAAATGTAAGAATCTTCTCTGTGAGATGATTTCTCTGACTTTTTTGATTTTTAAAATTATTTACTCCAAACAATCTTCTTGATGTATCCTGATAAAAGCATTTGTATTCTTTCATACACTTAGAAGTATCCTTAGTAGATGGATTTCCTAAAATGGACCGCCTGCTCAAACTTTATGGAAAGTATAACATAATGTTCTACAAAGACTGGAAAAACTGAAATGCATATTTTACATCAAATTTACTGAACTTCCTAAAGAGTAGCAAGTATTCAAATATGGTATAAAATTCAGAATAAACATGTTATTAATGTTAAAATAACATGATTTTGAATGAAGTACAAGTGATGAAGTTTACATATGAGAGGATAATTGTGCTATGTTTTCTTCTTGATCTAAAATGTCATACATCTTTATTTGCTAAAAATTCTGTAATTTATGCTATAGACTAATTTGTGCCTGTTATAGTAATGACTATATACTATTAGAGGACAGTTATATAACTAACCCATTATGCACTGTTGGTATGCGTGTACATTAATGTAAATATTATGGAAATCAATGTGGAGATTCCTTCATAATAGAACTTCCTTACAATCCAGATATTCCCCTACTGAAAAAACAGACAAAGGGATATGGATCAGCATAACAATGAACATAACATTTCATGTTACTGAAGCATGAGCTACAGTAGCAAGATGTCCATCAAAGCACAAAGAAAAAAAGTGGTATAGAAGCACAGTGGAATCGTACTCAGATCTAAAGAAGAATGAAATTAGAGCCTGGTAGTTCACACCTGTATTTCTAGCACTTAGGAAACTGAGGCAGGAAGGTTTTCACAAGTTCCAGGTCATCTAGGCTATAAAGTGAGACTTGGTCTCAAAAAATATACACAGAAGCAAAGAATTGAATCATGTATGTCATCCTAGAACTCACGATGTTAAGCAATAATCGAAACTCAGGAAAGTTAGTAAACATGGTTGCTCTCATAGGTGGACTATAAGGAAAAGAATGAGTAGAAGACTAGGATCAAGAAGAGCATGACTACATTAAAAGTACATTATATGCATGTTTAAATATGTGTTTGGGGCAAGGAAGATATGGCTTAGAAGGTAAAGTGCTTATTGTGCATCCCTTAGCCTCTCCAACTGCAGCAGGTGGGAGGGATGCCCGAAGGATCTGAAAGCAGGAGAGCTGACCCTGCCACTAGCCAGCAACAATGAGTGAGCTACAACAGAGGAATGGATACAGAAAATGTGGTACATTTACACAATGGAGTACTATTCAGCTATTAAAAACAATGAATTTATGAAATTATTAGGCAAATGGATGTATTTGGAGGATATCATCCTGAGTGAGGTAACCCAATCAATCACAAAAGAAGTCACTTGATATGCACTCACTGAAAAGTGAATATTAGCTCAGAAACCTAGAATACCCAAGATACAATCTCCAAAATACAAGAAAATCAAGAAGAAGGAAGACCAACACATGGATACTTCATCCCTCCTTAAAACAGGGAATAAAATACCCATGGAAGGAGTTGCAGAGATAAAGTTTGGAGCTAAGACAAAAGGATGAACCATCCAAAGACTGCCCCACCTGGGGGTCCATCCCATAATAAGCCACCAAACGCAGACACTATTGCATATGCCAGCAACATTTTGCTGAAAGGACTCTGATATAGCAGTCTCTTGTGAGACTATGCCAGTGCCTGGCAAATACAGAAGGGGATGCCCACAGACACCTATAGGATGGACTTTCAGGATAGCATTTGAAATGTAAATGAAGAAAATATCTAATAAAATAAGTTTAAAAAATAAATAAATAAACTGCAACAACAACAACAACAACAATGAGTGAGCGAGCCAGAGCAGTGCTGAAGAGCTTGTTCTGAAGGTGTGGGAACAGGAGATCTGGCCAGTTTTCATGATAAGGTTTATTATTGTTATTATTATTATTATTATTGTTGTTGTTGTTGTTATATCTTATTTTCTTTTGGGGGCAGGGAAGTAGCAAGGATGGAGGGCAGATATGAAGGTACTGGTAGATGAATGGGGTTGAAATGAATGATGTGAACTTCACAAAGAATCAATAAAGAGGTTTTTTTTTTTTAAGAGCTTATTGTGCAAACATGGGGTCATTTCCAGCATGAATGTTAGAAGCCACGTATATATGTATGGTAAATTTGTTACTAAAGAGCTGGAGATATGGAAATGAAAATTCCTAACCTAGAAAAAAAATGTTGAGCTCCAGATTTGATGAAAGACTATGCTGTGTTAAATAATGTACAGAGTAAAAGGAAGACATCTACTTCTGGTGTACACCCATACCCACCGCACTGGCTGGTTTTGTGTGTCAATTTGACATGAGCTGGAGATATCCCAGACAAAGGAGCTTCAGTTGAGGAAATGCAACAACCTGACCATGTTTGGGGGAGGACTGTGAAAGAACATTGGAACTTTGGGCTAGAAGAGCCATTGGGATGTTAAGAGCTCTGTGGGATTTTGTGTAGGAGCATAGAGATAATGTTGAGAACAGTGCAGAAGACAGAGGCCTGGGTAGTGAAATTTCAGAGGGAAGATTAAAGACTTTTTTCCCTTAGATATTTTCTTTATTTACATTTCAAATGTTATCCCCTTTCCTGGTTTCCCTTCTGAAAAGCCCCTATCCCCTGCCCCTCCCCCTGTTCACCAACCCACCCACTCCTGCTTCTTGGCCCTGGCATTTCCCTATACTGGGGCATAGAACCTTCACAGGACCAAGGACCTCTCCTCCCATTGATGACTGACTAGGCCATCCTCTGCTATATATGCAACTAGAGCCATGAGTTCCATCATGTGTTTTCTTTGGTTGGTGTCCTAGGGAGCTCTGGGGTACTGGTTAGTTCATGTTGTTGTTCCTCCTATGGGGCTGCAAACCCCTTCAGCTCCTTTGGTACTTTCTCTAGCTCCTTCATTGGGGACCCTGTGCTCTGTCCAATGGAAGACTGTGAGAATCCACTTCTGTATTTTTCAGGCACTGGCAGAGCCTCTCAGGAAACAGCTACATCAGACTCCTGTCAGCAAGCTCTTGTTGGCATCCACAATAATGTCTAGATGTGGTGATTGTATATGGGATGGATATCCAGGTGCAACAGTCTCTGAATGGTCTTTCCTTCAGTCTCTGCTCCACACTTTGTCTCTATAACTCCTTCCATGGGACACCCAAGATACAATTTGCAAAACACATGAAACTCAAAGAGAAGGAAGACCAAAGTGTGGATACTTCGATTCTTCTTAGAACAGGGAACAAATTACCCATGTAAGGAGATTAAAGGCTTTTATCAGGACTGTTGCTATTTTGATTGTGAAGATTCTGTGGCTAGCTGGGGCTGAAGAATCTGCTGTGATTAATAAGTTACCAGAACTACTAAAGTGAAACCTTTGTGTTACTGGGACTATTGATGCTGGTCAGCTGGAGCTAAGAAAAATTAGTGATGATTAAGAAGAGACCATCGTCACTGAGGTGAAATCATCTGGGAAATGACTTCTGAGAACATGCTGTGTTCCAGAGAAAGCCAAGATTGTACCCTGTGCTGTGACTAGACTTGGTAATGTGTAAGAGTCACCCAGGTGGTACTGGTTTTGAAGGCACGAAGGGGTCATGAAGAGCAGCTGAGGCTCAACACTGTGAGAGGCCATGGAAGGTCATTGGTGAAGGTGCAGCCTCAGTTGCAGTTGATGGCACAGGACTGAAGGGGTCATGCAAAGGAGTTGAGGCTTGATACCATGAAGAGAGCTTATGGGAGGCTATTGGTGAAGCCTAGTTGCATCCAAAGACAGCGGTGTTTTGGAGATGCCAGTACCATGAGATGACCACCAAGAACAGCAGCAGCAGTGGAGTACAGGCAGTTGCAGTCTATAAGACAAGGTGTGTGCTACAAAGGGCAGAGCTGGAAAAGTGACCCCAGACCTTGGAGGGGTCCAGAAGTTCATAAGTGGATCACAGACATTGAATGGTTTGATTTTGATTTTGACTGTGACTGTGCCGTGATATTTTTCCCTCCTGAAGGAAGAAAATATTTTAGTGGAGCCCACAGTTAAGAGTCTGAATTTTAAGAGATTGGATGTTTTAAAGGGATTGAAATTTTAATATGTAAGAATTTGCAAAGACTGTGGGACTTTTAAAGTTATTTAGATCTTGGGAACGAATAAGAAAGTAAGGGTTGAGGCTTAATAGTGATGTGTTTGTGTGTCAAGTTGACAATGGGTCAATTTTACTGGCTGGTTTTGTGTGTCAGCTTGACACAAGTTGGAGTTATCACAGAGAAAGGATCTTCAGGTGAGGAAACGCCTCCATGAGATCCAGCTGTAAGGCATTCTCTCAATTAGTGATCAAGGGGGAAGGGCCCCTTGTGGGTGGTACTATCTCTGGGCTGGTAGTCTTGGGCTCTATAAGAAAGCAAGCTGAGCAATCCAGGGGAAGCAAGCCAGTAAGCAACATCCCTCCATGGCCTCTGCATCAGCTCCTGCTTCCTGACTTGCTTGAGTTCCAGTCCTGACTTCCTTCTGTGATGAACCACAGAGTGGAAATGTAAGCTGAATAACCCTTTTTCTCCCTAACTGCTTCTTGGTCATAATGTTTGTTCAGGAATAGAAACCTTGACTAAGACACTCACAAATACATAAGTATACATACACACATACACATAGACCTCAGAGATAGAGATAGATGGGATAGATAGATAGATAGATAGATAGATAGATAGAGATAAAGGAGATTCATTATTTTGTGAAGTTAATGCATACTGATGAACTACAAATAGCAAAATGTATAAAAATGTAAAAGAGAATAGTATCATAATGAGAAATTGTTTCTTTCTAAAACTTCTAATTTGTCTTTAATGAGAATATTTAATCTTTAAATTTTGTTACATAATGTGACTAATTAAAAAATATCTTTTACTGGAACTGAGTATAGAAAAAGAAAGTAAAAGAAGAACCTAAATACATTTGTATTCAGAAAATAAGATTAGCAATTCAGAAATAATTCAGCTATAAGTTAGCATGAGAGTTGAGCAACTCACCTGCGAGAGCATATTCAGTTAATCTTGTTATGGGTAAGTATGCTAAACCAGACATTTTACTGAAACATAAGCCTTCAATATCTTTATATAACAGGCCGATTCTTCTTTAGCACAGAAGTTAACTGTAAACCTTTTTCTGGTTTTAGAAAGGCCTTGGTACCTACATCTGAGTCTGTTCACAAACATCTTACATGGCTATGTTATTACTTGTATGCCTAAACTTGGATATATTTTATGTCTCAAGACTGTGTGTGTGTGTATGTACTAAAATGTTCAGGTTATGAGTGTAAAGCAAGTGACAAAAGTTTTAGAAATTCTGAACTAAATGCTTTACAATAGACTCTGGTATACAATTATTTTCTCCTCTTTACTTTCAAGCACAAAGAAAAACATGTGGGCTAAATTTGGAAGAGAATCCCAACCTTGCTTAGATTTAGGCAGACACAGTTGGATAGTCATATATTACACCAATACTTTGATTTTCAGCTTCACTTTGAACAAAACACATCAATTTATATAGAGGAATGAAAATACTCTGGACTCTGGCTAGTGACAGTGGGCATCACAAACCTGAAGATCCAAGAGAATAGAAGATCATGGCCTCTTTTCTGCAGGCTGGCTGGCTAAGTTGAACAAGTCAAGTACTTGAAAAAAAGAAAAAGGACCTCTAATTGCTTCCGATTACAATTGTGTTTGGAAGAAACGAAGGGCTTTGGGTAGATTTTTCTAAGGCAAAATAGCAACAAGCCAATCCTACATATAATCCTTCACATAGACAGTGTACACCCTTTTTATAAAAATATTTGATAGACCTATAAGAAATTTAAATTAAAGCTATCTTCAGTCCACTGGCGTATGATGAACTAGAGACTAATAGGGTATTTTAAGCGGCTATATTAAAAAATAAGTTTGAACACAGGGATTTGATTCATGATTGTAGAGCAGCTGCTGTGAATATTAATAATACTGGTTAATGATTTTTGTTTTCCCTTGGCACGTTTGGAAATTGTTTTAAATTAATTTTTAAGATGACTATTCCTTGTTGCCATTTAGCATCTTTTGCATGGTGCTATGTCACCCTACCCGACTGCCTGCTGCTTTTCTGCACACAAATAAACAGCCGTTCCTACGAAGACATAATTAGTGTGATAGTCTTGTGTTTATGTTTTAACAATTAAAGCTGTGTATTGGGAATCAGTAACAAGAGTATTTGTTTACCTTTAAAATTGCAAGTGCTGATTCTAGATTCTGTCTCTTGTTGCTAAATTATTCACTTTTCATGAGGATTTTAAAAATGTTCTGCAGCTCTGCTTAGTCCCCAGACTTTTAAGGATGAACTTAACATTGGTGCTGTTAGTATTATATGACCTTAGATTGTGCCAGCAGAAAGTTAAAAGGTGATGGAGGAGATGACTTTTCTGAACCAATCAGTAATTTTCCCAATCAATCTGTTTCAGTGCTATAGGTCTAATTTCCCACACAAGGTTGGCTTATTTTAAAGTAGCCTTAGATTTTTGTTCGCTCCATAAAATTTGGTTCATAATTTATCTAGTTTTCTCTAGCCTCTTCCTTAACTGTGTATATTGTACAGTTATTTTGGAATATTACTATCTGCCTTGATAAAGATAATTGTGTTAAGACTGAACAGAGAATAAAGAGTCACTGACTATTCTGAGGAACAAATATTATTTGGAAAATACATTTTTTTCTCTGAAAAATATAGTTTAGTTTTCAAGTATTTTAATGATAGATTTAATAATAACACATTGTGGCAAGATAGTAATGGTACAGGCCTGTGATCCCAGCCTTTGGGAGGTAGAGGAAGGGAAATGAGGAGTGTTAGCTCATCTTTACGTATGTAGTAAATTTCAAAACATAATGACCATGAGACCTTCTCAGAGAGAAGGTGGGAGAAAGAGGGAGGAATGGAAGAGTAAAGTGGGGTGGGGACAGTGGGGGTGAGGAAAGGAGACAGGGTCAGGTTGGAGGTTGGTATAGGTGTGGGGGCTTCCAGAAGCAAATTGATAGAAACTAATAACTATATTTCAGTAAAAAATAAACTATTTAGGAAAAAAAGGTAATATTGAAAATGTTTTTATGAAGTCATGCAGCCTTAACAAAAATATACAATAGTGGGTATTCATAAGTGTACTGTAAGCAATTCTTGACAGCATAACATGTCTTTTTGATGAACATGAAAGCTTTGCGTGTGTATGCTATATAGCATATTTAGACTTCCTTACACACTGTGTTGTGAAGGAAAAAGGCAATTTGCACATGCACCGCTTGTTACCTTTCTTAGTTCTTTGTAGTTCTATGCTTTGCATTCTTTTTCAGATATTTTGAAAATTTATAATAATACATTGTTAATATAATTTTCTTTCTGTGCAGTAAAAGGCCATGTCTTATCTCTCCTAACTTTAAATTGGTCCCTGCTTACCCCTTCCTTCTTTTTCTCCTATCTCCTTTCTCTAGTTTGTGCTAACTACTGGCCCCTTAACCTCCATGAACCTTTAAGGTTCACAAATAATTTGGATCATCTAGTAGCTATTTTACTGTGCCCAACTGGCTCATTTTATACACTGACCTCTAGGTTGAAAATGGCAGTGTTTTATCTTTTTCTGGCTAAGAAACAGTCCATGTGAAAATAGAGCACATTTTCTTTGCCTGTGTTTCAGGTGATGGATACTTAGTTCTTGCTAATACACAAGCATTTTGATTTAATGTGATCCTGCATAGTTTTGTTCTTTTGTTAGAGAGTATAGCAAAACAGTCTCGTGCAGATCATCCTGCTCCATTTGTTTGTGTGTGTGTGTTAGAGAAATATTCAAAGTGGTTCTTTATATGGTAGTTTACTTAACTCACACAGCTAAAGAATTGTGAGTCTGACATGTTTTACATGATTTACCTTTTGTTCTCCTTTATAAATTCCTCCTTTCATCTTCTCAATCCTTTAAACCTTCTCAAATAAATGATGAATATTTATTAGTCCATGTATTTTAAATTATCTTCATAGTATATACTCTTAAGTCCTTCAGGGAATATCCTAGAAATTACAATGCACAAGCATGACTATTACATTCTAAATGGTTTCAGATACTTCTTTTTAAAGTGTGAAACTTACAGTACTGACTCTATTGCCCGTTATACTTACTTCTTATCCTATTATCATTCAGTTTATACTGATGGTGATACCACTGTTCTCCTTGGTTAATCAGTTATCATTCAATTTTTTTTTTTTATTCTCTCTAGTGATTCTTGCCTATTCCTGCCTGGGTTTTTTGCCATCTGGAGGCATTTTGATTAAGTGTGAAGAACTCTCTTAAACATTGTTTTCAGTCAATGTTTGACCTTAGTTAATTTCTTCAAC
Organism: Mus pahari; assembly: GCF_900095145.1. NCBI lineage: Eukaryota > Metazoa > Chordata > Mammalia > Rodentia > Muridae > Mus > Mus pahari. Next base: position 61,611,144 of record NC_034596.1, read on the forward strand.
TTTTGTATCTAAAGATGTTTGTACTAAATTTTATTAAGTATTTGATTTGTTTGAAGCTATAAATTGGGTTTTCTTAAAAGTTGTCAGTCTTATTCAGTATTCAAATTTCCTTTATTAATTTACAAAAAGCCATTTCTTATTATTTGATTTAATTTTTCTCCACCAACTTACATTTCATTATATATGCTCACTTATATTCACTAAATGATGCTTTGTAATATTTTTTCAAAGATACAAAATGTTTTATCGCTAATTAGTGGTTTTCCTCTTATTTGTTTATGTAGTTACTAGCTTTATGTTATAATTCAAAATCTCTTGTCTTAATATTTATTAAATTCCCTTTTTACTTTCTGGTATTTATTTTGATTATTCCATATGAAGCTTACTGCCCAGTGCATTTTTTTTCTTTCTCTTTTCATTGTTTTGAGACGTCTCACATAGATTAGGCTAGTCTTGAACTTACTGTATAGCCAAGGATGACTTTCAATTTCCTATCCTCTTTACTGTATGTCCAGAGTGCTGGCATTATAGGTGTCTGCTACCATGTCTTCTTCTATGGGATGATGTGGATGGAGCCCGGGCTTCTTTCTGGATACCCCACAAACATTGTACGCTGAGCTGAATTCTTATTTCCTTCCTTCCTTCCTTCCTTCCTTCCTTCCTTCCTTCCTTCCTTCCTTCCTTCCTTCCTAGACAAAAGAATGTGAAAATAAATTATGAATGTGCATGTGGGTGTATGTACGTATATACTTATGTATGTATGTATCTCTTCGCAATAATCTCTTTATTCTTTTTCCATTGGGCAGCTGAGCACAGTAATAGAGGCTGTTTGTGAGAGTATTTAAATTCTAGAACTGACTTTACTCCTTGAGCTTTTGTACAAACCATCTCATTCATTCATTTGAATTCTATTTGCAATAATTGTTTGAAGGCATTATTATCATTTACCTGTATTTATGTACATTTATGTTATTTATTATACATTTTCTATTTTCAAAAATTATGGATTAGGTCGGTTTTTCCTTCTATTAAGTTCTTCAAGATAGGTTCATAAAAATACTTCCTTCCATATTCAAAAGTGTGTTTAGGATTACTACTTAGAATTTGTTTACCGGTGAATTGCTTGGGTTACAATCTCCTTGATTTGGAATCTCTAGAATGTTAACACATTGTATATAAACAAAAGATTCTGATTTTTTGGAAGAAAAAGTTTTTCTTCGAATATGCTGCTCACCATTTTTTTCAGTTAAGATTTTTTCCTTTGTTAAACAGCAAACAATATGGAATTTCCTTTACATTAATGCACTTGCAAATAAATACACTGGTATATCACGTTACAAAATGAAATGTCTATTCATTAAAAATTACTCCTCGTTGTTCTGAGACATTATACAGAAAAGTTGTTTTAGAATCATAAGATTCTTAGATCTTTAATTTATTTTAGTAATTTTTTCTTTAATTGTATCTCTAATATTATCCTTTATACCATGTTTAATATTTTACACATCCAAATTTGTATATGTCAAATTTCATCTTGTTTTTATCAATACTTTCTGTAATCCCTTAAAGTTTTTACTTCTATTCTGAGTATTGTCTTACTTCTCTAAGCACTTGCCTTGCCAGGGCGTTTCACCTAAAAGTGTTTATATTCTTTTCTGTTTCCTGTAAACTCTTTCTCATTTGTCATCTTTTATGCCCATCGCTCCTTCATTGGGGATCTTGTGCTCTGTCCTAGGGATGATTGTGAGTGTCCACTTCTGTATTTGCCTGGCACCTGCAGAGGCCCTCAGGGGACAGCTATATCAGGTTCCTTTCAACAAAAACCTTGCTGGCATATGCCATAGTATCTGGGTTTGGTGATTGTTAATGGGATGGATCACCAAGTGGGGCAGTCTCTGGATGGTCGTTCCTTTAGTCTCTGCTCTGAACTTTGTCTCTGTAACTCCTTCCATGGATATTTTGTTCCCCCTTCTAAGAAGGATTCTGAGCTTCTGGGCTAATATCTACTTATCAGTGGGTGCATATCACATGTGTTCTTCTGTGATTACCTCACTCAAGATGATATCATCCAGATCCATCCATCATTGTCTAAGAATTTCATAAACTCATTGTTTTTAATAGCAGTCCTCCACTGTGTAAATGTACCACATTTTCTGTATCCATTCCTCTGTTGAGGGACATCTGGGTTCTGTCCAGCTTCTGGCTATTATAAATAAGACTGCTATGAACATAGTGGAGCATGTGCCCTTATTATCTGTTGGAGCATCTTCTGGGTATATGCCCAGGAGTGATATTGCTGAATCTTCTGGAAAAACTATGTCCAATTTTCTGAGGAACCACCAAATTGATTTCCATATGTGTATATTTACATATTTTATAATATATATTAATGTTACTTAAGTACTTATTGCACATCAATGTAATATAGAGCATACCTTTATAGCACATCCTCAAAGAAACTTAATTTCTATGGGATTCCTGAGAGAACACCTTTATCCGTTATAAAGTTTCTGTTTTTATGGAATATTATTACATCTTATATACAAGAAGATTGCCAACATGTAAATTAATATATACGGTATAAAACAGTATTGCAAATGTATTACCAAGGATGCTTGCTAATTGCACAACCCCTCCAGACTCGAAGAACCTGGAATGATCTTTTCTGATGTTTTTTTTCCCTACTTGTGTTCTACCTCGTAATGAGGGCTGATTATTTTCCTGAAATGTGTTCTTTGTTTGCTTAACTAGCTGATACCTACTGATAACGAAGCTTTACTTTTACATGGTAAATTATCTTAATTAACTCTAATTGTTCACTGACAATTTTATGCAAATGGGTACACGTACAAAATAGAAATATAAAGATTTAACTTAGGGATAAGAGAGCTTGATGAGAATGAAATCTTTTTACTCTTTTTGTAGTTTAAAACTGCTAGTAGTGTTTGCAACAATTAAGCTGCAACAAGGAACAATGATAATTTGTGTGACTACAGGTCAGAATATTGAGCATTGATGAATGTGTATAGTTCTAGAAGTGTTTCCATTTAGATTCATCAATCAATTTATTAATTAATCAACCAATTTCCATTCATATACATCAATCAATCTAGTCATTAATCAACCAAGCTCTTCACCTGCCTGTCTCTGTGTGGGTATGTGATTTTTCCCTCCTGCAGTTGTGAGCTTTATCCTGTGTGCAGTTCGTATCCAAAGGGGAAGCTTCCACAGCTCTGTGCTCCAGGCTGGCCGCTTCAGCTGCTTCACTTACTCCTATGTCCTGAGGATGGTGTATTTTCCATATACTCTTGAAATAAAGCTTGACAGTGCCAATTCATTGTCAACATGTATTCGGAAAGAAACAGACATTTGAATACTCAAAGGCATCAGCTTAGAAATCACCGGTACTTGTGTACATAACAAGGTCAGTCCGCAATAGAAAATATTAAAATAAGTTGCAAATAAGAAGCAAATGGGACTTTGCAAATGGGATCAGAAGCCATGGGACTGATTTCAAAATTTGAAGGCCAACACTACCCTTTTCCTATCAGTGAGATTATATGAATCAAATTATTTCTTTCCTTTTGTTTAATATAGTTCAGTTAGGCTGTTTATAATGAAGGGTCCTTAGCAGTATGTCTCCATTATTTGACCCTCCATTCCCTTCCATTGGCTCAGTCTCCTCTTACTTTCATCAATTATGAGTTGTTCTATTTCTTTCATTCTCTTAATTGACACATTCTTCTTCACTTAGTTATGTAGCTGCACCTTCTGATTGTTTCAATACACATTATTCTTGTATATTTCTTTGCAATGGTTCTTATCTTTATTTTATATCAAACTTCCTAGCAGAAAAAATCACAACAGTTTACAGTGTGTAACACTTTATATATGCCAGACTCTTCTAAGCAGCAAGCAAATGAACATGTGGTGAACAAGACACTGTCTGTCTTGCAAAGAAGCTCAGTGAGATATAAGTAATCAATAAATTAATTTTGTGAAAAATAGACTATTATTAAATGCATTGTTTTTAAAATATTCATAGAAGTATGTATGTCTGTCCCCAAGGGCATGCTTGGTGTCCTTGGGCAACAGGTGACAGTGTTAGGTTTCTCTGGTGCTGCAATTACAGATGGCAGTAACCTTCTATGTAAGTTCTAGAAATTGAATCCAGCTCCTTTAGAAGAATAGCCAGTGCTACTAAACACTAAGCCATGTATCCCGAACAATTTAGACAGTTTTTGAGCACAAGGTCATGTTTCTAGTAAAAACAACAAAAAAAATTTCCAAGTAGTCAAGACAACTTGGTTCTCAGGATAAAGTACCATCGGTGATGTTCACTGTTCCTTGTTTTGTAGAGTAGTCAACACTTCTAACATTTATTTAGATTTGAGAAAATCTAAATAGCATTAAAAATCTTTAGCATTAAAAATTATTGCCAAAGAATTACAGTATAAGTCTGTCATCCAATATTTATCATTTAAATGTAAGCCCTCTAGAAATGTAATTTTAGCCCATGGCATATAATTCAATGTCCAAAGGTTAACCATTCTATAACATACAGATTTTATTCTGTGAATTTGTTATTTTTAGGTGTTTGTATTACTTTCTGATATAAATTTCTAAAACATAACTGCTATGAGAAAAATTTTGCAAAAGGGAAGAGAAAAGATCAAGGATGGATATCTTCTAACTGGGTAAGAGATGGACTTTCTAAGGCTGTGGCATTTGTGCATTTGCCTAGAAGCACAGCTAGCGTGCCGTTATGGAAAAAGAAGAGGTTGTGTATGAATAGAATCCACTCCTCATGTGATAGGTTTATTCTAAAGAGGTTACAAAGTCAGATAGGCATTTCAGACTACAAAGAAAGGGATGTGAAAGCTGTAGTCACTCCAAGTGAATAGTGTGCTCAGATTCCTGGGAGAGTTCCAAGAGAGAGAAGTGATTAGTTCTAATTATTTTACCTCCCAAAGTCACCAAGGCCACTACATTGAGTTGTCAATAATCAGGCATTTTTTTTTTTCATCTCATGCTCTCCAACTTGTAACTGGCCAGTGAGAAGCAGTAAAAGCATGTTTCCATCATCCCAGTTTGTTCATCTCATGTTTGGAACTATCAACACTAGCAACTTCTTTCTCTGCTCAGTTTTGCTTCCTTCTCTTCCTATTCACAGGCTTGGATTTCAGTCACTTCCAGAGGGTCTGAATGAATGCAGCAATGCTTTTTCCTTAAATGTCATCCTCTTCAACCAGAAGACCATGCTCCTTCTAGTATCAGTAGTCTTCTTAACACCCTAGTCATATCCAGCTACTGTAATACTACATTCCACACTCCTTGTTTGCACTATTGACCTTCACAAAAGTGTCGATCCACTGCCATCTTACTGATCACTTTTTGATCATCTCAGTGGTCTCAGAAATTCCCTTCCTGTGAGATTAACAAAGGTACCATTGGTTCTGAGCTGTATTAGACCCGTGTTACAAAAGATAGATTAATTAAGAGAGGCATATGGAAGTTTCTTAACATAAATATTTCTTATACCTAAGGGAAATACCTAGACAATGAGAAGTTCTCAGAGATGAAAATTTCACTCTATGTTGCCTTTTCAATAGGAAACAGAGTTTTAGAAAAGTGACAAGACAAAAGAAAAGAACTTTGAATCTCTAAGGCATTAATTTTTGGGAGAGAACAAACTGGTGGATAGAGGTTATTAAAGCTTATTCATGTGAACTCCCCTGGACCTATCAACAGACTGAATGGGATCTTAAGGTGACTTCAATTATCAACCCTTATTCTCCCTCCTGTGGAGGGAGCAACTTGCCTTTTAGCTTTATAGCACTATGTCCAGGTTTTACTAAAATAGAGTATAAGTAGAGTCTTATAACTGATTTCTTTTCATTGCCTTCAGCTCAACAATTATCCATGTTTGGGGAAAGTTACTGGTCTTCTACATGTTTCAGAATCCTCCTATACTCTGTATGCCATTGGTTATAGAGTCTTTGAAAGAATGGCTCTGACATTTAAAATTAGCATGCAGATTTAGGGGGAATAATTTTCCAACTGAAATGGTTGATTGAGATAAGAAAGTAGATTTGAATGGAAGGAGGGAGAGTATATTGTAGCTTTGATATGAATTTGATGAAACCCCAGTTGACCCTGCAGACTGTTAGGAAGGTGAGAAGCTATGGGTAGTTTGTGTAATTTCGTTTTGATGATGTATAGTCAGTTAGACTCTGGTTTCCTAAGAGGAAAGTCTTTCCTGGTGTGTTAGAGTGATTTTCTGCTGGGATAATTTCCATAGCACTGAAACTAGTGATGCACAAGTGACTGAGACCCCAGTTCTTCATTTCCTAAGGGTAGATGTTTGGGCGGCACATCACGGTAATCAGCACTTTATGTGTTCAATGTTTCTCATTGTATATCTCAATGCTAAGCAAACTCAGCATACTCATAAACTCATGATAAGAATATCCTTCCCTATCTGGATGCTCCCTCCACACTTTCAGTCATGGAGGCAGAAAAATATGCTGCAGTTAGAATATTTGTATTTCACCAATTTTTAAAGGTCATTAACAGCACTCCTATGAGTAAAATGGCAAATTGAACCACAGGCGAGCATAATTATGTAAATTTGTATTTGGATGCTTGTATCCGAGGATGTCAAGCTGACATGCTTGAAGGCTGTTTTCTGCCCACTGATTTGCTTTACGACTTAGATGAAAATATCAAAGGAATGCTTGTGACATTTTTAGATGCCATGAAGCTGGAAGGTTTAAGAAATATGTTGGGTGACAGAATCAGGTTCAATTAAGATCCCTTAACAGGCTACATTGATGGACTCAATCCAGTAAGATAAAATTTAATTGTGGTGCATGTTAGGTCCAGCCTTTATGTCCTCACTTAGGTATAAAATAAGGGGCATTAGATTCAGCAAAAGTACCTGAAGTTATTGTTGAACTAAAGTAATAGTCCAGATGTATGGCAGTAGACAGTGACTATGACAGTACATGATCACAACCTGCATAAAAGTTTCAAAGTTTCAGTTCAAAGAATCAATTTTCTGATTCACAAGAATTGTCCAAGGTTGAGGCTTAAACATGATAAAAATTTAAAAAGACTTTTGAGATAATTCACATTCACAGTCAAGTTTCAGGATCACACATTTTCATACAGTATGGCTTAGTGGTGTAGCTCTACTGAAGAGGGACAGGGAAAAGGGCTGAGGTAGCCTGCAAGAGAGCTTAGGACAATCTCTGGTGTCCTGGGCTCCAAGTAGAGATGAGATTCCTTCTAGTCCCAGCTCCAGAACCTTTCAAGACTTCAGACAATCTTCATTTGAATATTTTACTTTTTCATGTTTTGATATAATCACTTCTTTCTTGAGTCTGGAAACTCATTAGTTAAGCATGATTTCTGCTGTTCCAGAGAATACAAGCACCCATGGAGAGGCTCACAACTGCCTGCAACTCCAGCTCCAAAGAATAATCTTATGCCCTCTCCTGGTTGTCCTACATACCCATACATACAGCATACATCATACAGACTTACATCCATACTCACAGAATCTGTCACCTGAACCCAAGGCCACTCAGGTAAGAAGACAGAGAAGAAACATAGACCAGGGTAAAGAAATACCAACCAAACAAAGATAAACTCAGAAATCAGCATCTAAGTCCATAATAGTCACAAAACACAGATGGCTAAATATCAGTGTAAGAACACATTCAACAAGAGCCAGGTCAAGACAATACCACCAGGGCCCAGTTATCCTCCTACAGGATAACTGGTTTTCTTAACACTGCTGAAGCACAAGAAAATTACCTTAAATTCAGTTGTATAATGATGACAGAGGTCTTTAAAGAGGAAATGACTAAATCCCTTAAACAAATACAGAAAAATACAATCAAGCATGTAAAGGAAATGAGTTCAAGACCTGAAAATTGAAATAGAAGCAGTAAAGATAACAAAAACTAAGGTAATCCTGGAGATGGAAACCTCAGTAAGAGAACGGAAACTACAGGCACAAGCATTGTCAGCAATATACAGATGGAAGAGAGAATCTCAGGTATGGAAGATACAATAAAAGAAACTGATAACTTGGTCAAAGAAATATTAAATTAAAAAAGTTTCTGACATAAACATTCAGGAAATTTGGGACATTATGGAAAGTCCAAACCTAAGAATAATAGGAATAGATGAAGGAGAAAATTCTCAGCTCCAAGGTTCAGAGAATATTTTCAACAAAATTGTAGAAGAATATTGCTCTACCCTAAAGAAAGAGACGCAAGACTTCAAATGGAGGTATTAGGACATCAATTCAGCTGTTGCAAAACCTTATGCTCAAAATTTGTCCTGTCTACATGATGTGCCTGGGTAAAAGAGCAGAATTTGTAAAAAGGGCCTATCAATGACTGGACCAGCTTAAGATCCATGCTGTGTCAGGGAGCCTGCCACCTGACAATATTAATTATATTCTGCTACACTTGCAGACAAGAGCCTAGCATAACTGTCATTACAGAAGCTTCCCCCACAGCTAAATATTAACTTGAGTTTGTGGAATCCTGTGGATGAGTGGGAGGAAAGAATGAAGGAGCCCGAGGGGTCAAGGACACCATGAAAAAAGCTACAGAATCAATTAAGCTGGGCCCATTGAGTCTCTTAAAGACTGAACTGCCAACCAGAAAGCAGGAATGGGGCAGGTCTAGGCCCTGTGCACATTTTTAACAGTGGTGCAGCTGGGTCTTCCTGTGAGATTTTTAAAGCAGGGACAAAGCCTGTGATGGCTGTTTCTGGTTGTTAACTTGTCCACTCTGGAATGAACTACCTTTCAGAAATGAAGGGCATACCTGTGATCCAGATCTTGAGGCTGGAAGACATAGGCTTCTGATCTGGATCATGACATGGAGATTTCTGGGCATAGTGGCCATAAAAATCTTAGGTACAGGCAAGGCAATGCATGGCTTTAATTCTAGGAGACCAAGACAAGCAGATCTCTTAGTTCAGTGTCAGCCTGGGACAAAGCAAATTCCACATCCGGGTGTGAAGGTACACACCTTCAATCGGAGCTATACCTTCTGCTGAAGGCATTTGTAAGGACATTGAAGAAAGAAGACTCAGTGTTCTTCCCCTGCTTGCACTTACTTGTCAGTATATATGTTGAACCTACCTCTCAAGTATTCCAGCTGGTACAGAAGATCAGGTGAAACAATTAGCCTTGTGGACAGCAGCAATGACTGAACTTTGGACTTCTCATTCACAGCTGCCCTTGTTGGGTTAGTTAGACTACAGACTGTAAGTCATTATAATAAATTCCCTTAATAGACAGAGACTGTGAGTTTCTGGCAGCAGTAAAACTCACTCCGGTCTGGGTCCATCCTGAAAGGCAGGGCTGGGCTGAAAGGGAAAAGATGGCAAGAGAAACTGGGCTGGGACAAAAGGTGTTCTGATCGAAGCCCAAGGTTTAATGAAAAGAGCTCAGTTTATATAGCATGGGAAAAACCTCAGTCCCTAGCCCCAGTCTTTGAAGGCACAGGTGAATGTCTGTAGGCGGGCCCAAAGGATGTTGTCTCTGGAACATCAAAAGTCCTCTCAGCAGGCGATGGAGACACTTTGAAGGACAGCAACAGTAGAGCAGCCTTGGCAGATCTGAAGATTACCACTGCGGGTGGCTTAGTGGCAGCAGAGAGCTGGGAGGCCCCAACAAGAGACATTCCATAAGTTCTATGACTCTACAGATCCCTGGCTAATATAAGGCCTGTCCCTGACTACACTGCCTGCCTTTGGATCCCTTTTCCCTATCTGGGCTGCCTTGCCTAGCCTTAATAGATGTGCCTATTCTTACTGCACTTATATGCAAGGCTGGTTGATTTCCATGGGTATCTTGTCCTTTTCTGAGGAGAATTATAGGTGAGGTGGATTTGAGGTTAGAGGGAAGGGCTGGGAGGGGAATCTCTAGTAGGAATGAAAGGCAAATAAATAATTTAATTAATAAAAAAAACCTTCTGACAACTGTAGACTGTCACTATCACACACATGATAAATAAATAAGAAAAAAAGAAAACTAGTTATATTATTAATCTGTATTTAAAGGAATAAAATTGTATATGTGGATCAAAGATTTGATTACTCCACATTAGTCTTAAGAGTAGAATTTGGACAATGGGCAGAAGCCAACTGGGAGGAAAGTTTCAGTACCCGAAGACAATATCAAATGTAGTCACAGCATCATCACAGATTGAGCTACATCTGTGCAGGCGAGGTTTGCTGGTAATCTCATCTGACAGTTCTTTCCTGTTACCATTTTCTTCTTCTGTTCATTCATCTTGGATTTGAATTTGATCTCTATGAAGTAGATTCACTGTCAACACGATAGATAAGAGATGGGCACATATCCCACCACTCTTTTCCGTGCCTCTGAGCAATTTCCTGCAATTCATCACAGCCTTGTTCGCTGCTGAGCACAGCCTCAGACTTGCATTAAGTCTTAACACAGCGCTTCAGGCTGGCCCTCTGGCAAAGTATGATAGCCATCACTGATATTGAAATAACTTCCTTATGCATGCAGGTGATCTTAAATATTTGAAGGACATTTCATAGACATCCAAATTTGTGCTTTAGGATTTATCTATGGCCATAACGGTTCTGGTTATAATCACTGAGAGAGATTGCTGTCTCACTGCTCCTAATGATCCTCCCATGTGAACTGATTCTTGGTGATGAAGATGTCCTGGTTACTCTCTGCATTTTTCCCAAAGCTGCTTCAGCACAGGTGGACAACTCAGGAATATTAAGTTCAGCTTGCTCTTGTGAGCTTCTCTTATATGGGCTATTTCCAGGATACAATGATTGTACTATCTCCTTGGCAGTTCAAGGCTTGGATCCTCTCTTGAAAAGGTAGGGGTTTCTTCAAGATGTGGAGATCTGTGAATATCTCAGCATCTTAAAGTTAGGAAGTCAGGAGAGAGAGAGGGAAAGGGAGAGGCAGAGACACACAGAGAGACATAGAGAGAAAGAGACAGAGATAGTGAGACAGAGACAGAGAGGCAGAGAATAATTGTGTATGTAACAAAATGAATGCTTTTGGAATTTGTTTGCTTTCACCTGAAATTCCATAAAAATAAAGTTATCGTACTGATTGATTTTCATGACTTTGTTTCTTGTTTCATTTCAAGATTTTCATAACTTGGGTGAAGGAAGAAATTATTAATCTATTGAGTTTTCCTCATCTTCTCATAAGATCAGATGATGTTTGAGAAGGACACAATGTGGAAAAATAAAGGATGTGAATGTTGAGTGGTCAAGACACCTGGTTTTGTCCTATGAAGCTAGTTTTATTAAAAGTACAATGATCTCTTCTATGTCTTGCCACTAAAGTATTAGCATTTTGCCAATTACTTTATATTCACAACCTTGTAGAACATAATGCCAAATAACCTATTAGTTTAAAAGAAAAGAAAAATAAGTAAGAACACCCTGCTTGTGTAGTTCAATTAAATGCAATACCTTCTGGCATATTTGTAAATATGGGAGGCAACTTTAAGGGAACAATTTTATATTGAACATAGAGTAATGGAAAAAGATGCTCTTGGAATTCCTGTACAGACTTAGTTCTCTTGATTTCCCTGATTAATGTTTAGAATTAGCATGGTTTATTTATTACTCTTGATGTCCTGTTATTAACCTACTATTTCCAGCTAAAATATCCCAGGAGTTTTTTAAGGATCCTCCTTGTACACTATATGAGTGTTGAAAAATGTGTAATGTCTGCAACCCTATAGGAGGAACAATGATATGA
>NC_034596.1:61623137-61626095 GCF_900095145.1 Mus pahari
GGGAGGAGAGGCCCTTGGTATTGCAAAGATCATATGCCCCACTACAGGGGAATGCCAGGGCCAAGAAGCGGGAATGGATGGGTTGGGGAACAGGATGGGGGGAGGGTACAGGGGGCTTTGGGGATAGCATTTGAAATGTAAATGAAGAAAATATCTAATAAAAAAGGAAAGAAAAAGAAAAATGTGTAATGATCCATATTCAGTATTATAGTATTTTTTAATCTGCCCTAAAAGTTCTCAATACTTTATGTATTTACCCATACTTCCTTCCTGACATCTGGTCTCTAACAATCACTGGTCTGTCTCTATACTTGCATCATTCATACTATGTTGGAAAGTGGCCATCATGACGGACGTAGCCACTTCAGTTTGGTTCCTTTCATGTAGCAATGCAAACTTAAGGTTGCACAATGTCACGGCTCACTTCCTTTCAGCACTGAATAATGCATGTTGTCTGGATGGGCCACAGTTTACTCCCTCCTTTATTTACTGAATATCATCTAGGTTTCTGGATGATGTACTAATAATCATCTGTGTGCAGGATTTTGTGGAGATATCAGCTTTTAGTTTATTTAGGCAAATGTCAGGGAGCATAGCAGTGGTAGGAGTGTTTAGCTTTATAAGAAAGTGCTAACACGTTACCTTGTAGAAAACAATAATTAGGTAAGAGTAGTCTTATAAGAAATTGCGAGTCTGCCTTCCCCTTCTCATTCCTATCAGTTTATCTGCTTATTTGTTGTTTTAATGCACCCTATTAAAGTTTCTGTCCATTAATTTTTCTCATTTTTAAACTAAGATTTTGTGTTTGCATTGGTGAATTTTCAGGGTTCCTCTATACTTTGAGATTATTTTTAGATAACAAATTTTATCTTTTCTTGAAAATTTTACACATGTTCAATGCTCTGCTTTGTGTTCTTCTCTCTCCCTTCAATTTCCCCAGAAAGCAAACCATGAATGATCATCACAACTTTATGTGCCTTTCTTTTCTTTTCTTTTCTTTTCTTTTCTTTTCTTTTCTTTTCTTTTCTTTTCTTTTCTTTTCTTTTCTTTTCTTTTCTTTTCTTTTCTTTTCTTTTCCTTTCTTTTCCTTTCCTTTCCTTTCCTTTCCTATCCTTTTATTTTCTCATCTTGTCTTTTCATTTGTCAAATAGGGATGCCTGTGTGTGTGTGTGTTTTTGTGTGTGTGTGTGTGTGTGTGTGCATGTGTGCATGTGTGTGTGTGTGTGTGTAGTCATGCACTGGAACATGGTTAATCTATCAAAAACTCACAAAGAAGAAAAGATCTCTATTCAGCATTCATCAACTTCTAATAGCTCTTTAGATAGGGGTGTGGCTTCAGAAAGCTGTCCCCAGCCCCAACGATGCTGGAGTTTTGACAGGATTGCTCTGGGCAAATAGTCTTATGCCTGTAATCACACCTAAAATAAGTGCCACAGATATGTCATGTCCAGAACACAGCATGTCACATACTCTTTTTCATCTTCCAGCTTTTACATGTGTTCTGCTTTCTCTTCTGTAACTTTTCTCAAGTCTTGGGATGTGAAGGTGCTATATCCCATTTAGAGTATAGCCACTTAGGTAAACAACAGTAGTAGATTCCCCAAGGCCTACAATATTACAATCCATGAACTTTTGCCCAGGCTTACAGTGAGAAGTATAGATTCCTTCCTTTTATTCTGTCTTCACATCCAATCAGAAAGTGTCTGGATACTGATAGAGCAGCCAGTCCACTATGGTACTCATGAGATACACCTTCCTGGCAAGTTGAGATTTTAGCATTCAAGGGCCAGCACTGGGTATGTACATTGGGTACTGTCCCCCAACAGCCTGCACAGTACTTTCTGGCATATTTAACTGAACAGGAATTTGGTTGTTCTTTGAGCCCAGAATTTTGAAAATATTTTCTCTATGCCTTTATTTGCATAAGTATTTGTTAAAAGAACTAATGTTTTTTGAAATAGAGTCCAAATCATAGTTTTTCCTTAGGGTCTGCTTTTGCTTATATGTGATAAGCAATCTTATCTTATTTGTGTCACAAGCTCAATTCATATCCAGCTGTATGTCCTGCTATGCTGTCTTTGATGAGTTTTGTAGATTTACATAGATTTATGTATCTATGGTCTAATGTGAGTTAAGCTTTTTGAAAGTCATAAAGTCTTTTTCTAGACTACCATTTTATTGTGTTTATAGATTGTTGAAGACTGGCCATAGCTCACATCTATCTTTTATTCTGAAAATGCTCTCCTTTTTATCCACTGGACATTTGATGGATTCAATGGTTTCACCTCTAAAGACCAACCAAGAAAACAGCAGATGATATTTGTGGGGGAATGTGTGTGATACATCAATACATGACACCATTCTGTTCAACTAGTTTATTATCTGTGCGAAACTTCATTAGTAACACTCATCTTGGCTCAGGCAACTTACTGTACTGTAAAACACTGAGATACACATTTTGTGAGCATTGCCTGTCCCTGAATCATACTACAGCTACCTCAGGAGTTAGAGAAGTTGAAGTTTCTGCTCTGACTAGAATAATGACTATAATTCAAATAAAAAATCATGAAGTTACTTGCTTATAAGTCTCATTTAAGGAATAGAATGATCTAGGGCAGTGATTCTAAAGACTGTTCAGTGGAGGAGGGCATTATAATCCAGGGAATTAGTTCTTAAAGTGTAGTTTTGGAACTAATCTACATCTAGTAAAATCAGAATATTTGACTATTGGTCTGTAAAAAAATACTTTAATGCCTCTTAACTTTTGCTCGGATTTCTTCTTTTCAGTATCTTTGGACTGAGAACCTTGTATGAAGGCTTAATTTTACCAGTGAATGGAGAAAAATGGAAGTACACAGCTTGGCATTTGTAGTCCTTTTTTTAAAAAATTATTTTATTAGATATTTTCTTCATTTACATTTCAAATGCTATCCCAAATGTCCCCTATACCCTCTCCCC
>NC_034596.1:61626106-61650467 GCF_900095145.1 Mus pahari
TCAGAACATTTGCTTGGAAAATTGTTTTCCAGCCTTTCACTCTGAGGTAGTGTCTGTCTTTCTCCCTGAGGTGGGTTTCCTGTAAGCAGCAAAATGTTAGGTCCTGTTTGTGTAGCCAGTCTATTAGTCTATGTCTTTTTATCGGGTAATTGAGTCCATTGATTTTAAGATAAATTAAAGAAAAGTAATTGTTTCTTCCTCTTATTTTTGTTGTTAAAGTTGGGATTCTGTTCTTCTGGCTGTGTTCTTTTAGGTTTGTTGAAGTCTTACTTTCTTGTTTTTTCTAGGATGTAGTTTCCATCCTTTTGTTGATGTTTTCTTTTTATTATCCTTTGAAGGTCTGGATTCGTGGATAGATATTGTATGAATTTGGTTTTATCATGGAATACTTTGGTTTCTACATCTATGATAATTGAGAGCTTTGCTGGGTATAGTAGCCTTGGCTGGCATTTGTGTTCTCTTAGGGTCTGCATAACATCTGTCCATGATCTTCTGGCTCTCTCCTGAGTCTCAGTGGTCAGAGTACTCTTCTCAGGCAAGCTCTCCTCTTGCAGGGAAGATGCACAGAGGCCTGGCATTGAGATCTGCCTCCTGGCTGAAGATGTTGGCTCATAACTGGGCCGGTCTCAGAAGATGTGTCACCTCTACAGTTTGCACAATCACCTGTACAGGCTAGACTCTGAGGGACCCTGGACACCATATGTCTCTCTCACCTGCTCTGACAGAGCCCTCCTGGGTGGCCACCTTTCCTCTGGTGGGGAAGGTGCCCAGATGTCTGGAGCCTGAAACATAGTCAGTCCCTAAAGCTAGATTACTTCTGTCTGTGCCAAAGCTGTGTAGCTTCTGCAATCCACACTCTCACCAGTGCAGACTGGAGCCTGGGCGAACCAGACCAAAGATGGCTCCCTTACCAGCTCAGGCAGTGAGAGTGCTTCCTGGAGGACACCTCTGCTCTGGCAGGGATGGTGCCCAGATGTCTGGAGCCAGAAATGGGATTTGTCCCAGAAATTCTGTTGCTTCTGCAGTCTACCCTCTCCCGGTCAACAACCAGAGCCTGGGCACACCAGAGCAAAGATGGCTCTCCCTTACCAGCTCAGGCAGTGAGAGCGCTCCTGGGTGGACACCTCTGCTCTGGCAGGGATAGTGCCTGAATATCTGGAGCCGGAAACAGGGTCTGGCCCAGAAGCTGTGTTGCCTCTGCAGTCTGCGCTCTCCCTGGCAATGACAGGAGCCTGGGGCGTACTGGAGCAAAGATGGCTCCCTTACCCACTTTTTTTCTCATTGTTTCAAGATGTATCTGAGAAAATTAACTTGAAGAAGTAGAGAGTTAAGTTGGGCTGTCATGATGGGGAAGTAATGGCATTGGGAGTTTGAGACAGTTGGTCCCATGGCATCCATAGTCTGAATGTAGAAAGACAGAGGGAAGGAAGGTGGTGGGGGAGAATGGACACTAAGAGTTCATACTGAGAAAGCCAACTACTGCTCTCCTCACTTTCCCTTTGTATTCAGTTTAGGAAGAGAGTCCATGGGATTGTGGCTCCCATGTTCTAGGTACATCCTCCCAGATCATTTAAACCCTTCTGGAAACACTCTTCTGGACACATCCAGAGGTGGGTTTCCATGGTGATTCTGCATTTAACCAGTTTGACAATGAACACTAACTATCCTGGAATTCCATTGGCTAAATTATGAGCCTATATGAATGAAAAAGATTTTTACTTGTATGTGTGGGTTAGAGGGCATGGCCTTGTTATGTAAATACATTTCACAGTTTTCTTTTCTAAAGCTAGGTGTGCTACATTTAAACTAAATATGCTCACTGTAATTTCTTCCTCAGTAATTAGCATAAATGCTCAGGTGTATTTAAATTGGACAACTGGGGGTGATTTCACACTTTTCTTTAACCAATTCCAAGTCCTTCAGGCATTTACATTTACTGTAAGTGATGTCTTAAGTATATCTTTCTCCCTCATCCACAATTCCATTGATGAGACTTAGGCCCCCTTTGTTACTTACTTACTGCAATGGCCTCTTAATCCTTTTCTTCTGAGTTGCCTTTCACATTGGTTATTATCATAACGCACTGTATACAATGCATACATGTTGGCGTCCTTACCGTGATTGAATTCTTCCACTTTGAACTCAGTATAGCAGACTTCTCCTTGTACTCTCATCCTTAACTATCTTCTTCAGCTGTACAAATTTTTACTGATTTTGAGAGTCTCACTCTATAGCTGTCACTGACACTGAGTCTGGTATATATTCCAATGAGGCTTCAAACTCTTCTTTTTGCCTCCCAGGTAGTGAGATCTCAGGAATGACACACCATACACAGCAGCTTCTTCAGCATTGTCTTCAGTAATGAAGACAGAAATTATAGATGATGTAAATTTAATGTAAGTATAATATAATATATAAAATTTTATTTTCAAAGATTTATTGTTTGTCTCAACCATGGATAAATCATTATAATTTTAAAATATATTCACTCATCCTAGCACTCCAAAGTATATTCCTCTTTCTCAGAGTTATGATCCTTGCCCCAGGAAGCCCTTCTCAGGGGTATTTGCACTCTTTGAATTTAGCAGCACACTGCTGTGCCTTTAGAGTAACCCACCATGCTACATTTATCTACAATCACTCATGTAGCTGTTTCTCCTCCATCAAATGGAATTTCTGTGTGAGTGATTTTTTTTCTTATAAAAAAAAAACACATAAATGTATATAAATCTGAAAACTGCTTTCTGAACCGAGTGTTCAAGATTTCAATATCAAACAGTGCAGAACATCAATTAACTTGGAGGTTTAAAAATGGTACTATTCAGCTTTAAACAGGGAAATCAAACATTATAAAAGAAAACATTTAGGATGAACAGATGTGATTATTACATAGGAAAGAAAGCTCTTTCCATGATTGAAACTACAAAGGCGCACAGGAGTGTAAACTGATCTCATTGCTGCACTGGAGGCATGGGGGACTCACAACAGACTTTTCAGTATCAGCCACCTTGGCCAGATTGTAGAGATTAAAGCAGGGAACAAATGATGCTCTCGTAGGTAAAGACAAAATCTGTTTAGTCCAAAGGTTCTTGAAGCATCTCAAACTTCACTAAAATGTTCCACTAATTAAAATTATATTTCGAAGCAGAAAAACAACTAGAATACTTGCCTCTTCTTATAAATTCTGATTAAAAAATAGCCATTCCTTATTATTGAAAATAATAAGCCAAAGTTTTTAAACTTTGTATTATCTACCTTATGATTTTTATATAGAATCTCTCAAACTTAGAAATTATTATAGAAAATCTGTTCAGGGCTACTAAAATACTCCAAAGTGTGACAGAAGTAAGCATTACACACTGGGGAAGAATGGGGCAGAATGTAGGATGAGAGGAAAATACATTGCAGTATAACCTCTTACCAATGGATTAACTGACTTTCACAGATATTACTGAATATAAACCCACAGTTAAAAATGAAGGATCAGAGATACAGAGTAGATATTCAACTAGATAGTGTGTGCTACCAAATGTAGCTCTCAGTACCAGGAATGGGTCATATCCTTTCGAGTTGTTGACAAAAGGGGTCTTATAACTTGCCCCTAAACTATTGCTAAGGCCAATGTAAGCCCTGTATCCTGACATTAAGACCCTATTGTTGAAGACATCACATACTTACATTATTAAATACAGAGAAACCAAACTAGTGATCAAGTGGAAGTTTAACACTTTTTCACTAATGTTCACAGTGTTGAATTGTACTAGACATGTGTTGGTTTGAATGAGAATGGCCTTCATAGGCTCATAGATTTAAATAGGTGGTCACCAGGGAGGACTAGGAGGCCTGGTTGGATGGACATTGCCATTGGCACCAAAGAAAGAGGTTTCAAAAGCCCAGTCAGCTCATACAAGTCTGAACCTGTGCCCTGAGCAGACTTTGGGAGCTGGCTCTGCACCCAGTCCCACAACACCCAGAGGAAGCTCGACTCCCAGGTACTCTAACATACCCAGGATCACAGTTTGAACCCGCAGCCTGCCTCCCAGCAGACCAGGGGTGCTGGCTCTGCACTTACTCTTACAACACCCAGAGAGAGCCTGACTCACAGGTGCTTTGAAGCATCCAGGATCACAGTATTACAGATGAAGCTTGACTCCCAGGAGATCAGACACACCCAGGAGCACTGGACTTCTGACACACTCAAGATCACAGTTGAGGCCACATCTTTCCCAACACACGGTGCAACTGGGACCACTACAGGAACCAGGGAAACACAAACTCCTGCCCAGCAAGAGGCACAGGTTCATTCCAGTTTGTACCTGTGCCTTAAGCAAACCCAGGGCTCTGGCTTCCACCTACCTCTGCAACACCCAGAGAAAGCTTGACTCCCAGGATCTCTGACACAAAAGGATCTCAGGAGTTTGTTCACACCAGGATTTCAGGATCCCAGGGGCAGCTTGACTCCCAGAAGCTCTAACACACCCAGGATCTCAGGATCACAGAGACACCTGGACACCAAAGAGTTTTGATACAACCAGGATCACAGGAGGGACAGGCTGCAGTAAGAGACAGCAAGGACAGGTAGTACTAGTGATAATCAGATGGCTAGAGGCAAGCACAAGAATATAAGCAACAGAAACTAAGGCTACTTGGCATTATCAAAACTCAGTTCTCCCACTGCAGCAAGTCCTGGATACCCACATCACACTGGAAAAGCAAGATTCAGATTTAAAATTACATCTCATGATGATGACAGAAGACTTTAAGAAGAACATACCTAATTCCCTTAAAGAACTAGAGAAGAACACAGATAAACAGGTAGAAGTCCTTAAAGAGGAAACTAAAAATGGAAATAGAAACAATAAAGAAATCACAAAGCAAGACAAACCTGGAGATAGAAAATCTAGGAAAGAGATCAGGAATCACAGATGCAAGCATCACCAACAGACTATAAGAGATAGAACAATCTCAGGTACAGAAGATACCATAGAAAACATTAACACAATAGTCAAAGAAAATGCAAAATGCAAAAAGCTCCTAACCCAAAACATTCAGGAATTCAGGACACAATGAGAAGATGAAACCTAAGGATAATAGGTATAGAAGAGAGCATTCCCAATTTACAGAGCCAGTAAATATCTTCAACAAAATTATAGAAGAAAACTTCCCCAACCTAAAGAAAGAGATGCCCATGAACATACAAGAAGCCTACAGAACCCCAAATAGATTGGACAAGAAAAGAAATTCCTCCTGTCACATAATAATCAAAACACCAAATTCACAAAACAAAGAATATTAAAAACAGTATGGAAAAAAGTCAAGTAACATAAAAAGGCAGACCTATCAGAATTACACCAGACTTCTCAACAGAGACTATGAAAGCTAGAAGATTCTGGGCAGATGCTGTACTGACCCTAAGAGAACACAAATGCCAGCCCAGGCTACTATACCCAGCAAAACTCTCAATTACTATATATGGAGAAACCAAGATAGTCCATGACAAAACCAAATTTACACAATGTCTTTCCTTGAATCCAGCCCTATAAAGGATAATAGATGAAAATTCCAACACAAGGAGGAAAACTACACCCTAGAAAAAGGAAGAAAGTAATCTTTCAACAAATCCAAAAGAAGATAGGCACACAAACATAATGTCATCTATAAAAACAAAAATAACAGGGAGTAACAATCACTTTTCCTTAATATCTCTTAACATCAATGGATTCAATTCCCCAATAGAAAGACATAGACTAACAGGCTTGATATGTAAATAGGACCCAGCATTTTGCTACATACAGGAAACTCACCTAAGTGACAAAGACAGACACTACCTCAGTGTAAAAGGTTGGAATACAATTTTCCAAGCAAGTGATCACAAGAAACAAGCTGGAGTAGCCATTCTAATATCAAATAAAATTGACTTTCAACCAAAAGTTATCAAAAAGGATAAGGAAGAACACTTCATACTGGTCAAAGGAAAAAACCTAACAAGACGAAATCTCAATTCTGATTATCTATGCTCCAAATGCAAGGTTACCTACATTCTTAAAAGTAACTTTACTAAAGCTCAAAGCACAGATGGTACCTCACACAATAATAGTGGGGACTTCAACACCCCACTCTCAGCAATGGACAGTTCATGGAAACAGAAATTAAACACAGATGCAGTGAAATTAACCACAGTTATGAACCAAATGGACTTAACAGATGTCTATAGAATATTTCATCCTGAAACAAAAGAATATACCTTCTTCTCAGCAACTCATGGTACCTTCTCTGAACCTGATCATATAATTGGTCACAAAATAGGCCTCAACAGGTACAAGAATATTGAAATAATCCCATATATACTATCACATTAGCACAAACTAAGGCTGATCTTCAATAACAACAGAAACAACAGAAAGCCCACATACACATGGAAGCTGAACAATGCCCCGCTCAATGAAAACTTAGTCAAGGAAGACATAAAGAAATTAAAGATGTTTTAGAATGTAATGAAAATGGAGGCAAAACACACCCAGACTTATGGGACACAATAAAAGCAGAGCTAATAGGAAAACTCATAGCTCTAAGTGCCTCCAAAAAGAAACTGGAGAGATCTTACACTAGCAGCTTGACAGCACACCCCCAAACTCTAGAACAAAAAGAGCCAAATACATCCAAGAGTAGTAGATGGCAGGAAATGATCAAACTCAGGAAATGATCAAAATGATCAAAACTTGTATTTTGTTGATACAAAAAAAATCAACAAAACCAGAAGCTGGTTCTTTGAGAAAATCAACAAGAGAGCTAAACGCTTAGTCAGACAAACCAGAGAGCACAGAGACAGCATCCAAATTAACAAAATCAGAAATGAAAAGGAAGCCATAACAACAGAAACCAAGGAAATTAACAAAATTTAAAAAAAAAAAAAAAACAGATCCTATTACAAAAGCCTATACTCAACAAAACTGGAAAATCTAGATAAAATGGGTGTTTTTTCTAGGCAAATACCACATACCAAAGTTACATCAAGAGCAACTATCTAAACAGGCCTATACCACACAAGGAAATAGAAGAAGTTATTTAAAAGCCTCCCAACCAAAAAAAAGCTCAGGGCCACATGGATTTAGTAGAGAATTCTATCAGACCTTCAAAGAAGAGATGATACCAATATTCCTCAAACTATTCCACAAAATAGAAACAGAAGAAATACTACCAAATTTGATCTATGAGGCCATAATTACGCTTAAACTGCATGAAGACCCAATGAAGAAAGAACTTCAGACCAATTTAACTTATGAATATCGATGCAAAAATATTCAATAAAATCCTCACAAACCAAATCCAAGAATACAATACAACAATCATCCATCATGATCAAGTAGACTTCATTCCAGGCATACAGGATGGTTCAATATAAGGGAAACCATCAATGTAATCCATTATATAAACAAACTCAAAGAGAAAAACCACATAATCATTTCGCTAGATACCAAGAAAAACATTTGACAAAATTCAGCACCCCTTCATGATAAAAGTCTTAGAAGGATTAATAATTCAAGGCCCACTCCTAAACATAGTAAAAGCAATATACAGCAAACCAGTAGCTAACATCAAAATAAATGGAGAGAAACTTGAAGCAATCCCACTGAAATCAGGGACTAGAAAGGGCTGCACACTCTCTCCCTACCTATTCAATATAGTACTTGAGTTCCTAGACAGAGAAATTAGACATCAAAAGGAGTTCAAAGGGATACAAACTGGAAAGAAAGAAATCAAAATATTACTATTTGCAGATGATATGATATTATAGTTAAGCAACCCCCAAAATTCCACTAGAGAACTCCTAAACCTGATAAATAACCTTAGCAAAATGGCTGTATAAAAATTAAGTCTTCCTCTACTCAAAGGATAAACAGGCTGAGAAAGAAATTAGGGAAATGACACCAGTCACAATAATAACAGAAAATATAAAACACCTTGGTGTGACTCTAACCAAGCAAGTGAAACATCTGTACGACAAGAAATTCAAGTCTCTGAAGAAAGAAATCAGAGAAGATCTCAAAAGATGGAAAGCGCTCCCATGCTCATGGATTGGCAGGATTAATATATTAAAAATGGCTATCCTNCCAAAAGCAATCTACAGATGCAATGCAATCCCCATCAAAATTCCAACTCAATTCTTCACAGAGTTAGAAAGAGCAGTTCAGGAATTCATTTGGAATAACAAAAAACCCAGGATAGAGAAAACTATTCTCAACAGTTAAAGGATTTCTGGTGGAATCACCATCCCTACCTTCAAGCTGTATTACAGAGCAATAGTGATAAAATCCTATGGTATCAATACAGAGACAGGCAGGTAAATCAATGGAACAGAATTGAAGACCCAGAAATGAACCCACACACCTATGATCACTTCATCTTTGACAAATGAGCTAAAACCGTCCAGTGGAAAAAAGACAGTATTTTCAATAAATGGTGCCAGATCCACTGGAGGTCAGCATGTAGAAGAAAGCAAATTGATCCATTCTTTTTTTTTTTCAAGACAGGGTTTCTCTGTGTAGCCCTGGCTGTCCTGGAACTCACTTTGTAGACAAGGCTGGCCTCGAACTCAGAAATCCACCTGCCTCTGCCTCCCAAGTGCTGGGATTAAAGGCGTGTGCCACCACCGCCCGGCCTTAAATTGATCCATTCTTATCTCTTTGTACAAAGCTCAAGTTCCACTGTATCAAGGACCTCCACATAAAATCAGACACACTGAAACTAATAGGAAAGAAAGTTGTGAAGAGCCTCAAGGACATGGGTTCAGGGGAAATTTTCCTGAACAAAACACCAATTGTTTATGTTCTAAGATGAAGAATTAACAAATGGAACCTCATAAAATTGTGAAGATTCTATTAGGCAAAAGATGCTGTCAATAGGACAAAACAGCAACTAACAGATTGGGAAAATATCTTTATCAATCCTACATCTGATAGAGAGCTAATATCCAATATATACAAAGAACTCAAGAAGTTAGACTCCAGAGAATGAAATAACCCTATTAAAAATGGGGTACAGAGCTAAACAAAGAATTCTCAACTGAGGAATACCGATTGGCTGAGAAGCCCCTAAAGAAATGTTCAACATCCTTAGTCATCAGGGAAAGAGTTGCTATGGCCACAGTGTCTCTTCATAGCAAAGGAACACTGAGTAAGACATCTTAGTTAATTCAGAATCCTGGCTATTATAAACAATGCCACAGTAAACACAGGGGTGCTGGCATCCTTTCATCACAGTGGTTCCACTTCCTCCATTGCTGAGATGGTTGCCTATTAGTCCCCAAGTAAACACAAATAAGATTTTTCACAGAATTTTCCAAAACAATCTTGAAACTCATATAGAACAACCAAAGATCCTGAATACCCAATGAAGTCTCAAACAAAAAGACCAAAGGTAGAAGCATCCATCACACTACCAAAGCTCAAAATGGATAGCTAAGCTATAGTAATTAAACAGCACGAGGCTGGCATAAGAGACATATGGACAAATCAAATAGAATTGACTCCAAATATTTACAGAGAAATTATTTTTTTAACAAACTACCTAAGAAACAACATAGAGAAGGAAAGGTATGTCAGCAATTGTGCTGACAAGGATGACTGCTCATTTGGAATACCTGTTGAGGTCAGAAAATTAGTAAGGAGTCATATGGAGGGGATTTCTAGAGAAGGAGAATAGAATATTGTGATATATCAGATTACAGATGGGTGATGGAACAGGAAAGGTTACAAGGTGTAGAGACTTGGAGAGCAGAGTAAAGGAAACAATACAGGAAGAATAATTAGCAATAAAGACATTCTAAAAGTCATATGGAAACCTACTACTGAAGAAGCCTCTGTATACATACACATGTATCAAAAGAGTTTGAATCCTGTTACTTTATACAGAGACAACAATATCACTACTGGACACTACAAGTTAATAAATACAGAGACCAATGCCAGAAATAGGTTAACTTTTGAGGAGCTGTTGGCCAGTGAGCTCCCATAAATGCATAAACATGCAATTCTTGTGCCATTGCTCCAGAAATTGACAGGAAGATCTCACTTCTGAAGATATTATATACTAGGGTTATAGAAAATGAAAAAGTCAAGCTGGTACTGACCTGGAAGATTTATCCATTCTTTAGAGCTTTCATGGTGCTGGGAGTACTATGCATGCTGCTGTAGGAAAAAAATTCCCTCATACCCAGTTGTGAACATTGCAAGCTATAGCCAAACAAGTGCTGCCCACCTGCCACTTGGTACAATAATTTCAGGAATATCATGGGACTAAGCAATAACTTTCTAACTGGATTTAAGGGCCACCCCCACAAGTTAAAAGCCATACCTATCATTGATATCATGATCAAGAACTTGGGGCTAGACAGATCATAGGTACTACGTAAGAACCTATTATGATTATTCTGCTAAGTGGACATAGTATTAAACTAGTGACTAATGACTTATCATTAGGCCCATACATTTCAGCCCTCATCAAAAAATGTCTCTTTGCTCCTGATGACAACACAGAGACACATATCTGTTCAAGGTGCAGTGAATTAGAGACTATAGAATTTTTGGTCCTAAATGCAAGATCTATGTTACACCCCCTCCTCTAAAAGTTCATAGATTATTGCAGAGGTGGAGATAGAAAGAGTTTAAGAACTAGAGATAATAGACATCAAGAGAACTATTTTCCAAACCCGTGTAAATTCACAGCAATTTAGACAGCAAACACAAGATCTGACAAGCCCAAGCTTGTTAAAAACAAACAAACAAAAAAACCAGTATGGAAATGGGAGGAGGGCACAAAGAGTATCCCATAGTTGAGGAGCTATTGGCAGATTATAACTGTTAGGAGACAAAGAGTCAGTTTACTTTAAAGGTATGGCTACTGATGAATTGACATGACTTCACCTGGAAGCAATGTATCTAAAAGCATATGAGAAGCACCAATGTAACTTAATGATAAAAAAACCCAAAAGAACACAAATTTGGGTAGGTAAGAACATGAAGGTAGGTCTTGAGGAGTTGGAGATAAAGGTCAGTATCATCAAACCATATAGTTAGGAAATTTTCAAAAACTAAAAGAATGAGAAAATAGACAAGAAAGATATAATATTTAGAACACAAGAAACCACTTGCTTCATCAGCACATATGCTAGAATAGGAGAGATATTTGCAAACTATGTCTGATAAGGAAACAATATCTGGACTTCTTAAGAAACTCAAGAAATCCAATAAGATACAATACAATTCAAATTTAAATAGTATAATTAAAATGAACTGATGATCTGAGTAGACACTTCTCAAAAGAAGACATCCAAATTTCCCTATCTGAAAAGTACTCAATATAATTAGTACTCACATAAATCAATGCCACGTTGAGATGCAATCTCACTCTGTCAGGAACAGCTATCATTCACAAAGATAGAAACTATCAACTGCTGCTGAGGATGTTATGAAAAGGGTTAAACTTATACAGATAATATGAATGGTAGTGAAACATCCATAATAAGGCATGTTTGGTTTAGTTTAACAATACAAACTTGTTTTAAAATACGTGCCTATTGGATTAGCCTGAAATAAAGGCTGAAATCCTTTCCTTCATGAAAATAACATTCTAGTAAGGGCAGATGCACAGTAAAAACTTGCCAAAATACAAATAGTAAAAATATGTGCATCATTGTCTTAGTCAGTATTTTCTTGTTATAAGAGACCCCATGACTTTGTTAACTCTTATCAAGGAAAACATTTAACTGGGGCTGGATTACAGGTTCAGAGGTTTAGTCCATTATTGTCATCGCAAGAAGCATGGTGGCACATAGGCAGGCCCAGTGCTGGAGAAGGAGCAGAGAGTCCTACATCTGGATTGGCAGGTAGCAGGAAGAACAAGTTAGTCACTGAGTGTAGCTTCACCTGAAACCTCAAAGTCCACCTCCAGTGATGCACTTCTTCAAACCAGGCCACGCCTATTCCACTAAGGTCAGACCTCCTATAATGCCATTCTCTATGAGTCTATGAGGTCCATTTTCATTCAAACCTCCACAGGCATATTAGTAGTTGACACATGCTATAGTAAAATAGACTGCGGTAATGGTGACAAGAAAGATTCTATAGAGAAAGAGACTCATACATTTCAGTATTAATCACTACAGTCAGCATGGTCAGGATAGACCGTATGTAAGACAAAGATAGGGACACAAGGAAGGAAGACAGTTGCATGAGAAAAATGGTGAGGGTAATGAAATTAAGATCCACAAAATCCCTAAAGTCATATGACAAGCAGAACTAGTTAAGGGACTAATAGTCAGAACAATGTCTCCAAAGTCCACGGCAGCACCACGGAGCCCTTTGTAAGTTTCAAAGAAGTGGACTGACATGCTCTGACTTGTATGCTCAAATGAGCATACAAGTATACATACTTGTATATTCTGTCCACCATGTTGATGGGGGCTGGTAGTGGTTGAATAGACATAAGGAGATCAGTTAAAATCTTTAACAGTTTCACCAGTTAAACTGAGTGATCACCATGGCTTGGACTAGACTTGACTCCTTTTGATAATGTATAAGATACTGGTTGAGTAGAGAAGGGAAGGAGTTTGTTACACACCTAAATGAGCTCCTTATCTTTCCACAGATTTATTTAGGCTTGACCTGTAGGAAATATTGCTAGGGTTGGGACAATGACTGTAAAGTTTCAACAAGATTGAGAGTCAGAGTTAGTAACCAGCATTGCTGGTAGGGTTGATCTCAACATGTATGTAGACACATACACACACACACACACACACACACACACACACACACACACACTCCACAAGTATGTTCTGGAGCTCTTAAAATCAAAGAAGTTTTGGCCAACTATACACACATGTTTAAATAAAATATTTTGTGTATTTTACTCTCTATCCAAGTGTTATTTATACTTGCGAATGTCCACTTTCACTTGCAGTAGAGGAACATAAGCATTGTGTTATGTATCACAGAGCCCTAGTACCTAGGTTGGGACATTGCTTTAAATCCCAAAACAACTACTTCAAAATACCAAAATATTAAATTAAAATATCTTTGTTTGAGCAACATCCCTCAGGCTTGACTGCATATATCATCATTGCAAGGGCCAATATGTGTGTAGTGCATGAAATTTACTTACTGACATTTACCTTCAAGGCAAAGCAAAAGGGGTGACCCAGTTTCTATATTAGATTTAAACAGAATGAAATCTACCTTTACATCTTATTTATTATTAAACATAAACAAAGCTAACTCCCTGATTAAGGAGCTCTGGAAAACCAAGTGTGGTGGCAGATGCCTATAATAAACCCAGCATGTTAGAGATAGGAGCTTCAAGGTCATTCTTATCTAAGGCAACACAATTAAAAATAACAAATGTTATCATTTGCATTGGCTCAAATACTATAGAGACCAACTGCCTTCCTTTTGCTCTGCATAATTTGAACATATTAAATAAAATTTCATATAATTAATGAATAGAAATAGTAACTTACTCATTTCTTAAAATAAATAACGCAAATGAAGACACAGAGTTTGAATAACATACAGTGCTGAGTAAATAGATTATTATCACAGCCCATAGCAACTATCAGGCACTCGACATTTTTCATCTTTGTTAGTCTTACAGGAATGAAATTTTAATTTGGAAGATGTATGAAAATGGAATGGAGAAAGAATAGTCATACTGAGTCTATAGAGATCTTTTGAGAGTATTGGAGAACATGTAAATATGATTGGCTATGGAATCATGGACAGAATTTTCTGAAGTTGCAATATGTTGTTTTCACTCTTTGCTTTTTTGTAAGAATTACTAGCATGAGTACTGTGTTTGCATCACTACTACTCCATCCTGTCCTCACAAACTCCTCCAGGGTTCCCACTGTCATCTATTTCAAATTCACAACAGCCACTCCTTTAAGTTTTATTACTATAAATATATATGTAATATATTTTATACTATACCATATTGTATATTAATATATATTATGAATATATTTTATATATATGCACATAAAACCTGTTGAGTACTGAGGTTTACATGTGTGTATTTTTACGGCTGACTGTTTGGTACAGAATTCTATGGGAAGAGTGACTCTCCCTCTCTGTGTCGTCATTAATTGTCTGTAGATATTTATCTAGGGATGTGAGAATTTCCACATTTATGTTGAATTATCAGTTGACATTGTCATTTTCCAGGTCTTCTTGAGGCAGCCAGTTGTTGAAATTTCATGAGTGTGGCTTTCCTGCCATGTACAGAATATATTATTTTCCTCCATTCTACAGATCCTCTGGCTTTTTCTCTCTTTTCTTTTTGGTGAATATGTTTATTTTATTTTCATTTCTTTTTTTAAAAAATTATTTTATTTGTTTACATCCCTGTCCTTGCCTATTCTCCATGTCCACCCTCTCAGAGTGTCAAATCCAATCCTCTTCCCCCTTGCATCCAAGCAGGTGCTCCTGACCAGACCTCCCCCTTCCCTGGGGCTTCAAGTCTCAAGGATGAAGCAAATCTTCTCCCACTGAGGCTAGACAAGGCAGACCTCTGCTGTATATGTGCTAGGGACCTTGAGCCTGCTTGTGTATGCTCCTGGTTGGTGCCTCAGTCTCTGGGAACTCCCTGGAGTCTGGGCTAGTTGAGACTGCTGGTCTTCCTATGGGGTTGACCTCCCCTTCAGCTTCTCCAATCCTTTCCCTAATTTAACCATAGGGGTTTCCGACTTCAGTTCAATGGTTGGGTGTATCTGCTTCTGTCTCACTTAGCTGCTGGTAGGGCCTCTCAGAGAACAGCCATGCCAGGCTTCTGTCTGGAATAGGATCATAGCATTAGAAATAGGGTCAGGCTTTGGTGCCCCACGTTGGATTCCAAGTTTGGTCGGCCACTAGACTGCCTTTCCTTCAGTCTTTTTTTCATTTTTTGTCCCTGCAGTTCTTTTAGGCGTCTAGGAACAATTCTGGGTCAGATTTTTTTGACTGAGGGTTGGTAACCCTGTCCCTCCACTTAGTGCTATAAATGTGCCACTTAGAACCACCTTCATTGTATCCCAGGAGTTTCGATATGTTTTGTATTCTTTTTCATTCAATTCCAGAAAGTCTTTACCTTTTGTCTTGACCCATTTTTTTTTTTAATCCAGCAGTAAGTTGCTCAGACTAAATAACACCCGAAAAGAGTTCATAGGAGTAAATAACCAAACTCAGGGCTGAGTTCAATAAAATAGAAACAAAACAAACAAATAAACAAACAATACAAATAACCAATGAAACTGAGGTTTGTGTTTTGTTTTGTTTTGTTTTTTTTGAGAAAATCAATAAGACTGGCAAAACTGTATCCAAATTAGCTAAAAGACAGAGAAAGAATATAAAAATTACCAAAATTAGAAATGCAAAGGGAAGAGAACATGTGCAGAGGCAATCCAGAGAATCCTAAGGGCATACTTTGAAAACCTGTACTCCAATAATTTTTTTAAAAATGTAAAAAAAATGAATAATCTCTTGACACAAACCACTTGCCAAAGTTAAATCAAGACAGATAAGCAATTTAAACAGACCTATAACCCTAGGTAGAACAAAAGCAATAATTAAAAATGTGCCAACCCAAAAGACCCAGGGCCAGAAGGTTTTTAACACATAATTTTACCAAAGAAGAATTAATGCCAACACTCCTTAAATTATTCCACAAAATAGAAGCAGAAGGAACGTTGCCAAGTTTGATTTTTGTGGCCACAGTTACCTGATACTGAAACCACATAACCAAAAAAAAAAAAAAAAAAAAATTACAGCCCAATTTCTCTTATGAATTTAGATACAGTACTTAATGAAATACTTGCCAATTGAATCCCAAGAACACATCAAAAAGAAAGATCATCTACCATGATCAGGCAGGCTTCATCCCAGAGATACATGGATGGTTCAATATACTTAAATTGATAAATGTAATGTAGCATATAAACAAGCTAAAAGAAGAAAAACTGTGGACTCATCCAGTTGATGCAGAAAAAGCCTATGATAAAATCCAACACTCCTTCATTTTCAAAGTTATGGAGAGATTAGGGATCCGATCTACATATCTCATAATAAAGACAGCTTGCAGCAAGCCCATAGCCAACACCAACTTAAGATAAACTAAAAGCAATTCCACTAAAATCAGGAAAAATGCATACCTATTCAACAGAGCACTTGAAATATTAGCTACCCGACCAAAGAAGATCAAGGGGATACAAATTGTAAAGGAAGAAGTCAAAGTATCATTATTTGAGGATGATATGATAGTATACATAAATTACCATACATTTTTCACTGAAAAACTACAGCTGATAAACACTTTCAGCAAAGTATCTGGATACAAAATTAGTGTACACAAAATAAATCAATGCTCTTTCTATATACAAGTGACAAGCATATTGGGAAAGAAATCAAGAGAAAGAACACCTTTCAAAATAGCCTCAAAATAAAATATCCTGTGGTAACTCTAACAGAGCAGGTGAAATACTTATATGGTTAAAAACTTTTAAGATACTGAAGGAAGAAACTGAAGAAAATATAAAAGGTGAAAAGATCTCTCACGATCATCTCTCTCTCACTGTCTATCGCTATATAAGCTTACAGATCCTTTTGTATATGTTTTGGCTTTTCTGGCTAGATTTTTTGTAGCATTCCTGATTAGGTGAATGACTGCGGTTTGGTTTCATGTGTTTCTCTTGGTCTCTTTTCCTTATGCTTTTCTTTTTGTCCAATTTATTGGTATTACACTTTGATTTCTGTTATTATATTATATCGTTATTCCATGAAACATTAGTGTATTATATATGTGCAGACATTAATTAAGGACAGTAGTAAATGTGTTTGTTGTATTTAACCATACTGTATCCTCTGATTTATTTTCAGTAAACTTATTTTTCTGAAAAACTTCATCAAATAAAGATGATTTTCATGAGAAATCTATTAATCATTTCTGAGGATCCTAAACTCACACATCTGAAAAACAATCCAGTAGTTGATTCTTCTGAGAACCAGTATATAATTCAAATAATTTCATATTTGGAACATCTGCAACTTCGGAGTTTAGTTCTGGGATTCCTCATAGACTGGTAACTCTGAAAATATTTCAGGATATGAATGAGAAGGTACTCCAGAATCTGAAAATCATCTGGTCCCCAAAACCTGGTAAGAACATCACAACCTCTGACCTTCTCGGGAAGCTTTTCCCACTGGATTATCTTGTGTGGGACAACTAAAGACTATTATAAGTAAAACCTGGATTTAAGTACAGTATGAATGTGCGGTAGTTATTTCTGTCAATTTGACACAATCTAGAATCATCTGGAAGAGTCTCAATGAGGGATTTTCCAGATAAGATTGGACTGTAGGTATGTCTGTAAGAGATTGTCCTGACTACAGTTAATTGGTATGAAATTACCCTGTCCATGCTGTGGGACATCATTCTCCAGATTTGGGTCCTGGACTATATGAGAATGGGGAAAGTAATAAAATTGTGCATGCAGTCATTTCCCTCTGCTCTTGATTGTGATTGTAATGAGGCTACTTGTTTTAAATCCTTTCTACTTTAACTCTCTTGCTTTGATGGACTGTAAATAAACCCTATCAGCCAGAGTGGGAGGGGGGTGTCCTCCAATCAAATGGGACAGAAAGAAAGCAGGTATCAATATCCTAATATCTGGAAAAAAAAGACTACAAACTAAAACTTCAGAAGGGAGAGAATGGGATGCTTTATTCTAATAAAGGGGATATTGTTTTCTTTCTTTCTTTCTTTCTTTCTTTCTTTCTTTCTTTCTTTCTTTCTTTCTTTCTTTCTTTCTTTCTTTCCTTCTTTCTTTTGGTTTTGTTGAGACAGGGTTTCTCTGTGTAGCTCTGACTGTCCTGGAACTCACTCTGTAGACCAGGCTGGCCTTGAACTCAGAGATCCACCTGCCTCTGCCTCTCAAGTGCTGAGATTAAAGGTGTGCCCCACCACTGCCTGGCTAAAGGAAATATTAACCAAGACGACCTTAGTATTCTAAACATAGACGTGCCAAACTCATTGCATCATATGTGAAATCAAATTATATTAAAATTTTCTACTGGATTTAAAGACATAGAATAACATCAACCTATTAATAGTAGTTGATAATAATAACCTGCTTTATAAAAAAAGAACTAGTTTTAAAAAGAGTGACCTCAGGTCACTTGCAACATTCTGCCAAGTCCTGTGTCTGAAGTCTGTTGTGCCCTCAGCAATAGAGCCTTATCTTAAAATTCTGGAAGACAACCAAGGGCAATGCAATAGTCTATATTGTTTTGGGAGTCTTTTGTACTCCCCTGACAACAAGCTGAAAGGAGATTTCCCATGCCTCAGGTTAGGATTTTTTTATATAATCTCTGGCTCTCATGGAGACATTATGCTTGAAATTATAAGTCTAAAACAGAAAAAGACCTTGGACTTGTGTATTGAAAGGAAACATGGAATACATAGGAAAGTGAGCCAGTGCAATGAAGTCTGAAACACAGTCTAATGAAATTGCCAGGCTATTAAATATGAAAGCAATAAATCCTCTGTGGCTTCAAGAAAAAAGATTGAGTAGCTCTCTTGAAGAGGACAATTAGGCTTACATAAAAATTCACTACAATAACATCAAAGCAAAACACACACACACACACACACACACACACATATATCTATATATATATATATATATAGATAGATAGATAGATAGATAGATAGATAGATAGATAGATAGATATACATATACATATGTATATATATATCCAAAGAAAACCAGGGAAAGATATGAGCCAGTTATCATCAGTCCACTTATTTACATTTTCTGATTTTGTCAAGCATGTCTATTTATTACATGAAATTTGTAACTGAAAAAAATCAATACCACCTTTGCTGTTGCAGCTTTTCTGTTAACATACAAATTCAAAAGCCTTAGGACATTTGCATATCTTAACATTCACATTCTCCACTGACATCAGACAAACCAGATGCTTTGCCTTCTACATTCCGTTCTTACATATTTTAGTGCAAGTATATTTTGTGATGAATGGCAGGCATGTGAATTGTTGACTTTTTGATGATGAATTTTCTTTCTTTCTTTTTTGTAAATTATTATATTAGATATTTTCTTCATTTACATTTCAAATGCTATCCCAAAAGTCCCCTATACACCCCCCCCTGCCACCCTGCTCCCCTACCCACTCACTCCCACTTCTTGGTCCTGGCACTCCCCTGTATGGGGCATATAAAGTTTGCAAGACCAAGGGGCCTCTCTTCCCAATGACAGCCAACTAGGCCATCTTCTGCTCCATATGCAGCTAGAGACACGAGCTCTGGGGGTACTGAGTTTTCTTTTTAAAATGATCTCAAGTACAGTGGTGAGATGGACCTCTATTCCTAGCTCTAAGAAGGTTATCATGGGCCTTGTGGAGAGAATATGTGTGTCTTAGATAAGTGTCTTTCAGACAGCAGTTATAGCAATGTTGGCCATGAGTTCAATATTGATCAATAAAGCACAATTATTGATTAAGTGTACTTAAGGAGAAATGCATGTGAAACAAGCTTATATATTAATTATTTGATGAAAATGTTCTGAGTGAAGCCTCATAGAAACTTAATTCTTTACTTCTGGGGAAACTTATTTAGTCTTCTCAAATTCAGCTTTCATGTAGTTTTGTAAAAGTAAACCATGATTTAAAAAAAAAGGAAAAGTCAACTATATGGAAGTAGTGTTTGATAGCTAGGTCATGTGTTCTTTATGTTATCTTGACAGAAGAATATCACCCAGGAAGCACAGCTCTTACAAGTTTACTTTTAGGAGCTGACTAGGCATTTTACTATTAGCTTGTTCTAAATAAGAGTCACCTTGTAAACGGCATCAGATCGCTTTGGTGAACTTGCATACTAAAGGTATATCCACAATGAAAACAGAAGTGGGACTGGTCTGGAAGAACTCAAAACAAACATTTGCTCTGGTAAAGTGGAAATGGTGACATTTTGGCAACTGAAAGGGCTCAGGAAAAAGAAGAATCACTTGTGAATTGTTATTCAGGGAATAGGTGAGATGTGAAGCATTGACATAAAACTGACAAGCCAAGCAACTGAAGAGAACTAGAGGACAGGAGACAGCATGAACAGAGAGAGAGCACTGTCGGAGGGTTAGACAACAGGAGTCATAGCACTAACAGAGAGAGCCCCATTAGAGCCTTTTGTTTCTCAAAGAAGAATTGCAAGTGAAACACAAAGAGGGCATATCACAGAAAATAGAACTCCTGATAAAATATTTTCTATATTAACTATAACAAAATAGTAAGATTGAGATCAATTGTATTAACAACAAATATGAAGACTGTTGATTCACATTAAGACTATTCTAAAGAAGATCTCAGTTTTTTTTTGTATTATTCAGAACATAATATAAACATGAAATGATTCAGAAAGACTTAAGTTTCAAGAATTAAAGTTGCTTGTGGAGAAATGGCTTGGGGTTTATTGACTCCTCTTATGTGGAACTTATGTTCAGTTCCTGGTACCCACATGGTGGCTCGTAATTTTCTATAGCCCTAGTTTTATGGAATTCAATGACCTCTTCTGACTTCCGAGGGCACCAGGCATGCCTGTGGTATACATGTATATATGTGTGTCTGTCTCTCTGTTATATATCTATATATTGATATTGATATGTAGATATAGATATATAGAGATAGAAGCAAAACATACAAAATAAAAATATATATAATTTTTAAATAATAGACTAATTTGTAGAGAACAAAATAAACTAAGAAAATATAATTCTAATGTTAAAGACGAATTTAAACTAAAATTATTAAATGTCAAGAGAGTACTTTGTAAAGCTGAATTTATATTGAGATGAAAATGTAGCCAGTTGGAGGAGTGCTTGCCTAGCATGTAATGACTTCCTGGTTCAAATCCCAGTGCCACATAAAAGCAGATATGACAGTGCCCACCTGAAATATTAGCATCAGGGATGTAAAGATAGAAAGATCAGACAAGAAATGTCATAATTAGCTACAAAGTGAGTTTTAGGTAAGCCTTAGTTATATAAGATTCTGCTCCCCCTGAAAAATATTAAACAAGGAATTATGAACTTCTGTATGCTGACAACCTACTAGCTTCCTTTAGAAAAGATGAACCACTGCAATTGCAAGGCTGTTAAGAAGAAAGGCAGTAATCATAAAATATTTCACATACCACTAGTAAAAGACAAATGCATAGATTTACTAATATACTTTACATATATATTTAAATTATTTCATAAATTTGGAATCATATTAGATCTTTCCAGAATATTAATTGAAAATATCCAGTCTTACATTTTCTGCTTGCCATGCCAGATTACATTGATTGCTTATTGCTAGAGTATTTGTCTCTGTTTGCATGACTTAAAACTTGTTCTTACTTGTCTGAACCTTGTAACCATGTATAAGAGCTGTCAATCAATTATCAAATTATGGTGTATGGTGACTAATCTACATGTTGACTCTTGTACCAAATAATTAAATTCAATTTGGTGAGAGACCTATTAATTAATCTTAGTTGTCAACTAACATAAAAATATCTCATGGGAAAAGCTAGAGTAAACACATCAATTGGCTTAAAAAGAAGTGGACAGTTTAGATTCACATCACAATTTAAAATATTGACACTCACACATACTTAATAGCTCCTCAGATTCTTCCATCTGTACAACCTTGAATCATGCTGTGCACTGATCCAAAATGACATTTCAAAGTCTTTTGCTCCACTAGCACTCTTCTATATGATGTCTAATGCATACAAGAAATACTGTCAGACATTCTGAGAACAATCTATCACCAGGCACACACATGAATGCAAAATCAGGTCATGTAAACTGTATATATGTCAAACAAAAGATAAGCCACGTTAAGGGAGGAAAAAGAAAGTCA
This sequence comes from Mus pahari, assembly GCF_900095145.1. Lineage (NCBI taxonomy): Eukaryota > Metazoa > Chordata > Mammalia > Rodentia > Muridae > Mus > Mus pahari. The sequence continues at coordinate 61,648,051 of NC_034596.1, forward strand.
CTTTTGTTCTGATAGCATCCTTAATATCAAACTCTACATTTTCCTGTATAAAATATTAGACTCTAATTAAAACTAACCCCATAGAAGAATTAAGGATGATTTGAATGACAATTCTACAGCAATGATGCTATGATGGAAAATTTCAAAACACAAAATTTGTGCAAAAGAGCTTTTAATGAATCTTTGTAGGGAGGGATGGGTTTCAGGGGACTAAAGCTGGAATTGTGTATCAACATCTGTAATATAGCATCTATCTAAATAAACTCACTCATGACTGTCTGACAACATAGATAATCAGCCCTTATTTACCATTAATCAGTCTGCACATGTACCAATTTGGTATCCACTCTCCCTCCCTCCCTTCCTCCCTCCCTCCCTCCCTCCCTCTTTCTTTCTTTTTTTCTTTCTTTCTTTCTTTCTTTCTTTCTTTCTTTCTTTCTTTCTTTCTTTCTTTCTTTCTTTCTTTTTCTTTTTCATTTATTTATTTTATTATTCCTTGCAGTGAATCTTCCCCAACCTAACCTGTTTTCTGTAGCCTTATCTCTTCCTTTCCTATGTGTTCTTGCTGAAAATATGGATTATATCTCCGCTTCTGTGCCATATCTTGTCTTTATTCTTCTCCTTCTGGTGGCCTACCTGTCATCAAGCATTGATCTTTCCAATAGTAAAAATATAACACTCATTCTCTCCTAAGAATAATTCCAGAAACTCCCCATAATAATTATTTCCTTTATATGAATTTGAGTTGGGGTTTAGTAAAGACATTTCAATATAAGCTTAAGAAAAATAGTCAAGAAAATGGGGTGTTCAAAAGAAAAGGCAAAAGACATCAGAGAGCATGTTTGTGGCTTCTTGAAGAACAGTGACTGATCAGTTTTTCCCATTTTTATATTTCTAATATGCTCATTTGCCACTACATATGGAGACACTTTTTTTGGTTCTTCATTGTTTTATGTCTGTATATTTTCTGATGGTTTGGGGTTGTTTAGTAAATAAGATACAATGTTGTATTTTGAATGATAAGTATAGTCTTTGGGTTGTAGACTAAAAGGTGGAAATAAAGGCCAGCACATTTACTGTGAGCAATCAGATAGAGAATTTAAAATGATGTAGAGTAACATATTACACATTTTCATAAGTTGATTTCATTCTGTACAAATCTTCAGCACCTCTAATAATAAATGCTCTATCATCAGTCTTCAGTAGACAATTTTAAAATAAAATAATGAATGAGTAACCAGTTTTGTGGAAATCTCTCATACTATCTAGAAATTGAAAAATCATGAGGAATGGAAGACTTCATGGGGTTGTGACCTGGGCAATTGCAAAGAACTCTGTTCTTAGAAGGGCCCAGCATCTGACTTATTGTTCTACACAATCATCTTATACTTTCTTCATTTTTATGACACCCACATTTTGTTTTCATTTACCCACTCACTTATAAAAGGTTCTTAGTATGAAATTAAAGACTAACAAAATGAATATTGGAAGGTAGGAATAAATAATTTGGGGTAAAAAATAAGTTTTCTTCACTTAGCAAATAAAAATTCAGGTTACAACAACACATTTTCTTCTCTCTCTCTCTCTCTCTCTCTCTCTCTCTCTCTCTCTCTCTCTTTCTTTCTTTCTTTCTTTTTTTAAGATTCATTTATTATATCTAAGTACACTGTAACTGTCTTCAGATGCACCAGAAGAGGGCATCAGATCTTATTACGGATAGTTGTGAGCCACCATGTGGTTGCTGGGATTTGAACTCAGGACCTTCGGAAGAACAGTCGGTACTCTTAACCACTGAGCCATTTCTCCAGCCCACCACAACACATTTTCACAGGATATATAATAACAAGCAAATTAACAAACAATTACCGCTGTTATATTAAATTAATATTTAACTCAGAATTGGTATTTTGTCATATATTTTAGGCATTTTATTTATGTGTTTACTATCAGAAGAGGGCAAATGAATTGGGAGTTTTGTGATGCTCTCAAAGGAGGAAACAGAAAGTAACAGTGAAAACTGTGCAGTCTGATATGATAATGATTTAGTGTTGGGAATAGGTAGAATAGAGATTTAGGTCAATACTAGAAAATATGGAAAACCTGAAAATATAGTGGTCAGAACAAGAATGAGGGAACTGTTTGATATAATGTAAAAAGTGGGCAATTAAAGATTGTCCAGTGAAGGTCAGTTCGGAGAATTAAATCTTACAACTAGAGCTATTTATTTTATATGATCTTTCATTGTTTTTATATTTTTATTTAAGTGAAAAATTACACATGTGTACTGTTTTACCTCAATCACTTCTTTCTCTTATTTCCTTTTAAACTCATATCTTATTTTCTTTATTATTTTTACATACACACACATACAGAGAGAGAGAGAGAGAGAGAGAGAGAGAGAGAGAGAGAGAGAGAGG
>NC_034596.1:61650687-61664185 GCF_900095145.1 Mus pahari
GAGAGAGAGAGAGAGAGAGAGAGAGAGAGAGAGAGAGAGAGAGAGAGAGAGAGAGAGAGAGAGAGAGGGGAAGAGAGAAAGAAAGAGAGGAAGAGAGAGAGAGCACCAAATAAACATGACAAGAAAATAAAATTGTCACACCACATAATAATTGAAACACTAAATGCACAGAACAAAGAAATTATATTTAAAAATGTTATTAATAACTGAAAATGAAAAAGGCCAGATTATGTTAAGGGGAAAACATCTCATGAAGACTTCAAACACCAGAAAGTCCTGAACAGATGTTCTCCAAGCTTCAAAATATAACAGGCATACCAACCCAGTCTCCTATACCCTGTAAAACTACCAAACACAATATACACTCTAGAGGACAAAAGTAATAAATAAATAATCCCAGAATAGTTAATCAAAACAGGTGTAAAGGGTGACTCAATACACACACACACACACACACACACACACACACACACACACACACACACTCATCAAAAAGAAAACCCACTGTTTATTAATAACTCTCAATAATGATGATCTCAATGCCGCAGTAAAAAGATGTTGACCAGCATATTGGATTAGAAAAAAGAATCTGTCATTCTGCTCTATCCAACAAACACATCTCACTATCTAGGACAAACACCTACTTTGAGTAAAAGGATGGAAAAAGATATTTCAAACCTCATCCTCTTTGGCATATCAGTTGATATCACTGTTCCTGTCTTGTTTAGAGATTTCTGAGGTGGTGGCAGTAGTGGTGGCAGGGTGGGACTGGGAGGAAAGGAAGGAAGGAGGCTGAAATTGGGATGTAAAGAGAATAACCTCACTAGCTAGGTATACAGTACCAGACATGAATTCCTTTCTATTGATCAAGACTTAAGTTCAATTAGAAAGCTTTGGTTACCCTCGGGATGTAAGTACCATCACTGGATCCTTCAGGATGGCCTACCCTGCTGGATATTGCTATGGTTTTTGGCATCACAGCTAGTTAGGACAATTGATCAATTTTCTCTCTTTGTTGTTTTTATAGCAGCCTCTGGTTCTATGAAAGCCAATCCTCTGAAGGCTTGTTTCAGGTCAGATACAGCTCATTTTCTCTGAACCTTGTTTCCAAATTAGGTCATGCTTTTAGCAATTGGGATTTTCCTTCAAGTTCTGGAAGGTAACAAAATGCAGCAGCAATAGTCTATATTATCTTGAGGGTCTTTTGGATTTCCCTAACCCACTCAGAAGAAATTTTTTCATTTCTGGCACTGAGTATTATGTTAGATAGTCTATGGCTCCTGGGTGAAGTGACAACACTACAAGTAGAGTACATACATATATACATACATGCAAACATGTATAATACATGTCTATATATATACACATACATATTATATGTATTTTTATTTTATATGTGCTTTATACTGTATTGTATATACATATACATAAATATGTACTTTGTTAACTGTGAATTAATACAATTTCATGTGGCTTTTTGAAGCATCTTTAGTGCTATTTTATCCCTCTTCCTTCTGTATTGTCCTCTTTCTTCCCTCCCCAGTTAAAGATCCTCTCCATGTGGTGGTTTGAGTAAGAATGGTTCGAGGCCCAGCCTGGTCTACAAAGTGAGTTCCAGGATAGCCAGGGCTACACAGAGAAACCCTGTCTCAGAAAAAAAAAAAAAAAAGAATGGTCCCTATAGGCCAATACATTTGAATGCTTAGTCACCAGGAAGTGGAGTTATTTGAGGGGGATTAGGATGTATGGCCCTGTTGGAGTCGGTGCAGGGTTTAGACAAAGTGTAGCACTGGGGGGTAAGGTTTGGGGATTTGAAAAGTCCATGCTAGGCTCAGTGTCTCTCTCCTTATGAATCAGGATGTAGCTCTCAGCAACTTTTCCAGCACCATGCCATGCCTGCTTCAATGTTTCCCGCCATGATAATAGGAGACCAAGCTTCTGGAATTGTGATGACAATTCCCAATTAAATGTTTTCTTTTATAAGAGTTACATTGGTCACAGTGTCTCTTCACAGCAATAGAACAGTGACTTAAGACACTGTGATTTTTTATCGTTTTAAAACAAAATTTAGATAAGACCTAAGGTATGGCTATAGCAAAGAAGAATGCTATATTGAATAAATATAGGTAGAATTTAAACACCGTCAAAATGATCAAACACAATTAGCTAGAGTGATCATCTGGGTGTATATATCAATGAAAGAGTCTTATATACAAAGAATAACTGAATCCAAAACTACAGTGATGCTGATCAATAAGAAAACATCTTCCAAAGTCAGAGGAGGTGCAGTGGAGAGGATAATGGATTTTGCATGCAATGATCTCATTCGTTTAATGTATTTCAACCACTAACCTTACAAACAGCATTCTCTCCAATGCTAATCGATTTAAACATACTAATATATTTGACAAAAGTCACATGAAAATTTAATTTTAACTTTTTTTTAATCATGGGAATTTAATTGCATAATATAAAGTATATTTTAAAGAACAGAAGGCCATTGGTATTTTATGTGAATCTATACTAGTTATTACTCTTATGTCGTGGCCCTGTTTGTTCCTTGTTGCTGCTGTTGTTTTTCAGTGACAACATTTGTTATAGTTTTATTACTTTAGGATAGTTTTGTACATTTTTGCAGCTTTAAAATTGACAATGTTATTCTTATATATAAGACACTAAAATCACATGCACACCCATTACTCTCAAATCTCCCTCCCACTCATACTAACTTCTTTTCAACTGACACCTTAGCATCATTTGTCCCTCCATCTGATCTTTTCACCCTCTGTCCCTCTCTTAAATGCCTTATTTTTTTCTTTCATACTCTTTACTCTCTCCTTACCTCCCTCCCTTCTTCCTGTCCTTCCTTCTCTATCTCCCATGTAACATGTAGGCAATCACAGTTGCTGTATACTTACAATGGCAATGACCTTGTCCTATCCGGATGACAGCATCCCACTGAAATACTTCCTCATCACTCAGCTCACAAAGTCTTTCCACCCTATTTTCTGTGTTATGCTTACCTGGTTTTTCAGGAGGTAACATGGATGCACTTTTCAATGCCAACATTTAGGCTGCAGTTCACTGCTGAAGTAAGTTCTCTGACCAGTGCATGAGAGCTGCATTGACCTGGGGATATAAACCTAAATATGTAGAAGGTAATTTATCTATATATCCATTTGGCAAAACACCAGCTATGTTTCCCTTTACAGCACTGAATTAATATGTGGGATGAACTAGGACTTCTGTAACAGCAGAAGGCATTGTCCAACTGGGAATACATTTTTTCATAAATCACAGAGTACCAACATTTTACGACATGAATAGTAGTTAGATATCAATCTCTAGCAAAATATAAGTAAATAATTGAAAGAAAAGCATATACGTGTATTAATGCAACTTACATTTCCTTAATATAAATACTGTTTTTGCTATGAGCAGTTTGCATACAGGTTATAGTTTTTCTCTGGGAATAGAATTGAATGGGTTGCCTTTAATAGGGTAGAAATTAATCACCAATTCTGCATTAGCATTTACAGGGATGTATTAGCTGCTTACACAAGCTTTTCAGAGAAGTGAAAAATAACCACAGTACCTAAGTATAAAGATGAGCTAATAATGAATGAACTTGCTAAACAGTCCTGTTGTTTAAAGAGAGCTGTAATTTTCCAAGAGCCATTACCATTAAAAAAAAAATCAATGCAGCAAAAAGAGAAGCGCAAAATAGAGGATTTACCGATGCCTATGAACTCTGCAATATTTGGTTACTGAGAAGTTAATACCATTGAACTATGTTATCACAGTAGACTTATGTATATTCTAGATTTTTAATATTTCAATTCTATGCTTTTTCTAAAAAGACAACTGAAAGATAAAAGAAAGCATTTTGAAATGAAACTGTGATGCCTCACAACTGTTTGCTACTGAGAGTGAGAGATCCTGATTCATCCTGTACTTCTTTCTCAATAGCCTGTGAGGGTACTGCACTCTCTCACAGGGCTTAAAAATTCCTATTCTAGAATCCTTCCTTTCAACAGTCAGCAGAGCATAAACATTGCCCCTAAAAGGCTGCATGGAGCATGTGCACACTTTTGTGAAGTCCTCTAGCATTTGTCAAATAGTATGTTTTCCTGTATTAGAAAAACAGCTAGTTGTCATTCTAGAAGCTATAGAACTGTTTGTGTTGGAGGATATATTTTATTTTATTTATTTAATTTGCAAATGTGTTTGTATGAGTAGAGGTCAGAAGATAAGACTGCAGACATCAGTCCTTCCCTTCTGTCAGGTGGGTCCTTGGGATCCAAGTCAGTCCCGAGGCTTAGTACCAAGCAGCTTTCCTCACTGGGCCATCTTGCCATCTTGGCCATCAAAATGTGTTATTTGGTAGCAATAGACCCCTAAATAGGAGTCTTGAAATACAGAATGACCACAGTTGTTGAGTTCTCAAAAGAGTTCTAGAAAAGAAAATGTGGGGTCCATGAATGAACAGAGTATCTAACACTTTATATTAGATATTAGACAGGGCACTACAAGGTGCTTGAGTGTTATTGAAATAGACATGCAAACTGCAAAACACTTTTAATTTTAAAAAAAAATACAACCCACACCCCTGATAAAGTAAAAATAAAAATGAGGTCGCAGTTTTCTAATTTCAACTTTAAAAGTTCAAAGAAATTAGAATTGTGCCTATTAAAACAGTATCCTCCATGGAGATTATCTTTATAAAATTCTGTCAGATGTGCAAGGTTTGAAAACAACTGAAAAGATGTTTTCATTTTCCTCTTCCCTTTCTTTCCTCCAAACCATCTCATATATTACTCCTTGCTCTCTTTCTGATCCATGGCATCTGTTGTTATTATTTATTATAACATTAATATGCATATGTATATGAATTTTAACCCTCTGGAAAAGGATCATATCCAAAGATCTTCTAGGTTTGTGTGATCTGGATGGAAGGATACACTTTTAACCCCTCTGGCTGGAGTACAGTCACACCCTTGGTGCACCCCTTTAATCCAAACAATGGAGGTACATCTAGTCTGTAGAAGGAAGCCGCCATGTTTGAAAGTGAGGTCTAATTGAGGGGCTGACAGAGTGAATAATCAGAGAAATATTGAACAGAAAGAGTCAGATAGGATACATCAAACTCTCACCAGAACCAAGAGAAAACAGAGGCAGTGTAGAGTGAATCGGGAGTGGAGGGCAATTCAGTGAGTGCAGTTCAGATAAATTCAGGTAATGCAGATATAAGTTCAGGCAGTGCAGTGGAGAGTGGTTTAAGTTCAGTTCAGTGTAGTTTGTTGCAGTTCAGTTGCACGCTTTTGAGTTCAGCTGAGTTCATGCAGTTCGGCTCAGTTTGTGAAGTCACTGCATTTCAGTTCATGGAACTCAGGCAGTATTCCAAGTGGAGTAATTCAGTGAGAAGCAGAGAGAAGCCAGGTTGAATCAGTCAGCATGGAGAGGAGTTTTAAGACAGAATAGCTGAGGTGAATCAGCCACCCAGAGTTCAGAAAGGACTAAAGAGGGCGAACTTATTCAGCAGTAAGCCTCTGAGACAACAATTATATCTGGTGAATAAAAGACAAATTCACATGTATACATACAATATGTTTCTAAAGACATAAATACAACCTGCTCAGTTGTATAATATTATTTGGATGTATGTTTTCAGTACTGACAATTTGGCATTGAATAGACAATTGGTGTTCTCTTCCCAGGAAGGATTATATCTTACAGTATCATCATTCCTTCGTTGCCTGTAGTCCTTCACATAGGATGAAGGCCATGTGGGCTGTCCCCCATGTTGTCCTTCTTAGGTTTATGTTTTGACAATCTTGATGGTCTACCAGCAAATCCCTTGATTTATAAGGTTAGGTCATATGGAAAGAGTGGCTTCAACTATATTTCTGCTCCCTCTTTTGCAGTAATCTCTAAGCCCTAGCTGGATGACTTATAGAGAAAGCAGAGATAAATATAGAGGAAATAGAGAGAAGGATAAAATAGAAGCAGAGAGGTTGTGTGGGAAACTTTTAAGGAATCATAATATTAACATTCTACCTAAAAAAAAAAATCCAAAATTTTAATACATGTAAGACTATGTATCAATATGAATATAAAACTTAGATGAGATTTTCCCATCTGGGATGACAATGCTACCCAAGAGGCAAAAACCATCTAACAAAACCCTAACACCCGGCATGAGAAGCTCTCTTTTGAATTGTCAGGCAAAGTTGTCCAAAAAACTTCCAAAAAATATTACCATTACCACTGTCCTTGGGTGCATCCAGAAGTTGTAAGCAAATCCCCATTAATGAAACACAATGCCTTTCAGATATAGGACACAGAGGTCCCTTAGATGGCAATGGTTTAAAAAGCCTTTTCCCTGATGACTAGCTTTTACTATATAAGATGGTGTCATGCAAGCTTCCAAAGGAAGAGACATGAAGCCTGTGAACCACAGCAATGACTGCATGGTGCTATAACCCTAAAGGTGCAATAGTGGGACACATGCATTGGTAGTCACCAACAGCTCCTCAGTTGGACTTAAGACCCTCACACCAAGAGGAAAATGATGCCTGGTACTGGAAGCATAGCCAGCCAGCCAGACCTAGTGAAGTCATGGATTTTGCAGAAAATCATGCTACTCCTACTTTACTGAAGCAGCACAATCCCTAACTGCATTCTAAACATTTATCCTTATACCCACAGATAATTCCTAACTACTCAGCCAGAAGACTTTTATTTTATTTTATTTTATTTTATTTTTGCAAAGGACAGAGACCATTACAGAAAACTACAAATAATCAAGATGTGTAGATGTGGTGGATAGTCCCAATAGAACCATCCTTTCATTTAGAGGCATGGCTTCTTTTTACATCTGAGCTAACCTTATTAATTGTTTTGTTCAAAAAATATGGAAGGATCAATAGTATGTTAGTTGTCCATCTACTCCTCAGCTATCAGCTCATTCTTTCTCTCAGACTCTGTGAATGTCATCTGAAGCAGTCCAAATAAACTCTCTGGAGGTCAAGAGACAAGGAGGAGGAACTCAGAAGTATATAGATTAGTCCAAAGGAACTGTAGATACCTGAGGATGTTCATCCCAAATAGAAGACCACTACAACAGCTATTGAAAGATGCAATGACAACTTTGCAACTCTCAGGTGCTCTGGTGAGTTAACTGAATATTTGCAGATTTCAGCTTTTGATTTTACGGATGGTTTTTAATTCCACTATACTAGAAAAATTCCTGGAGTCATAAACTCTGTTTCTGCCTCCAAATATAACCTCACCAATTGGAATCCCTTTAAGAACAAGTAAGCAACCATTAGACGTATTACAGAAAGAAAAAAAAAATATGTTGGATGGACTATATGGAAAGTGACATTAATTTCCTTACATTGGGAATTTATTTGAATCCTTCCTAAGTAGTGGATTATTTACTTAGGAAAATCTGGGGAAAACTTAATTATTCTAATCTCTATAAGTAAACCACAACTCAAGTGTTATATTGATTTACCTTGATATAATAACACTAATTTTCTAGCAGAAGGCTCAAAAACATTTTAATATAAAAAGAACACCTAAGTTAGCAGTGACAAATTGATTCTAACCATGTTATTCAGGGGAGTTTAAAAATTAAGTTGCAAATGAAATGATAGCTTAGCAGTTAAAAAGCACCGATTCCACCTTCAGGGCCATTTCCCCACCCAGACCAGGTCAGTGGCCCTATATCCACCAGAACGCTACAGCCAGTAGGTCTGCAGAAACCACAACACAGGTGAGAATCTTGCCCAACTACCCATGCTGGCTGGGACATCCACATAGTCAAGCTGAGACGGGACCCTCTTACCCCAGCTTCACATTCCTTCCAGCTCTAAGATCAAGAATAGATAAATGGGACCTCATGAAATTGGAAAGCTTCTGTAAGGTAAAGGACATAGCCAATAGAGCAAATAGGCAAACTACAGATTGGGAAAAAAAAACAAAAACAAACAAACAAAAAAACTTTACTAATCCTTCATCTGACAGAGGGCTTGTATCCAAAATATATAAAGAAGTCATGAAGTTAACCTGCAAAAACTAAAAACAATTATAATGGGATACAGAGCTAAATAGAATTCACAACAGAAGAACCTCAAATGGCTGAGAAGAACTTAAAGAAATGTTTATAGTCCTTATTCATCAGAGAAATGCAAATCAAAATGACCCTGAGATTCCACCTCACCCCAATCAAAATGGCTAAGGTAAAAACCTCAAATGACAGCACATGCTAGCAAGGATCTGAAGAAAGAGGAACACTCCTCCATTGCAGGCAAAGGGAACTACAAATATCATCCTGAGTGAGGTAGCTCATACCCAAGAGGACATGCATGTATGTACTCACTGATTGGTAGATATTAGCCAAAAGTGTAGGATACCCAGGATATAATCCACCCACTGAAAGAACTATAACAAAGCAGTGAGGTCCACGTGAGGAAACTTCAGTCCAACTCAGAAGAGGGAAGGAAACAATCATGGTAGGCAGAGGGAGGTATCTGGGCAGGAGGGGGAAAAGGGAAGGAAGGGGAACAGAATCAAATATGGGGACAGGCAGGAGAAAAACCCAGAGTGCCCATAGAATGAATGGAAATAAGCAGCCTCAGGGGTGGGAGTTGGGAATACCTCTAGAAATTACCAGAGACCTGGGAGATGAGAGACTCTAAGGATTCACTGGAGGTGACCTTAAGCAAAATGCCCAACATTAGGGAGAGGGAACTCGAAGAGTCCACCTCTAGTAGATAGTCGGGGCCTTAAGTGGAGGGTTACTAATCCACAGTCCAAATTTCTGACCCAGATTTGTTCACGTCTAAAAGAACAGTGGGGATTAAAATGGAGAAGAAACTGAAGGAAAGGAAGTCTAACTTGGAATCCATCTCATGGCAAGGGTAGGGTACCAAGGCCTGACACTTATTACTGATTCTTTGATGTGCTTACAGACAGGAGCCTAGCATGGCTGTCCTCTGAGAGGCCCTTCCAGCACCTGACTGAGACAAAAGCAGACACTTAATACCCAACCACCTGACTGAAGACAAGGGATGACCCCTAAGGTTGAATTAAGGGAAGGATTGAAGACGCTGAAAGGGAGAGTGACTCCATAGGAAGACCAGCAGACTCAACTAACCCAGACCTGCACAGCTCCCAGAGACTGAGAAACCAATCAGGAGCATACAGGGGCAGGTCTGAGGCCTCTGGCACATGTATAGCAAATGTCTGCCAGGTCTGGCCACAGTGTGAGATGTGCTTAATCCTAGAGAGACTTCAGGCCTCACCAAAGAGGGCGGCTGGTTTTGGTGGGGGGAGCACCCTCTCAGAGGCAAGGAGGAAGAGAAACTGGATGAAGAAAAGTGGGAGGGTGATCGAGGTCAGGCAAAGGCTGGAATGTAAATAAATGAAATAACTTTAAAAAGAAAGTTTCACTGATTTTCAAACCAATACAGTAACCTTTCTCAACTTTGAGTCAATAAAATAAGATTTTTTAAAAAAGTGAAAGCCATTACCAGTACTCAGAAGGAAACACTGAGTGAGGTGCAGCCTGTTTTCTAGACAACTCCTGGGATCCCCTCCTGTGTTACAGCTGCTATTCCTCAATGAAGTCTCTTTGCTTCTGCAAATTAATGTCTCTTTATTCAACTTTGCCCTCTTCTTCTGTAACCATCAGTTCCTTTACTGTATGGACCCTCTGTGCTCACTGATAGGCTCCCAGAGCCCTAGAACAGTACTTGCCAAGGACTTGGCGCTCAACAAATATTTATAGGATAATAAAACTTTTTTCAATATTTTAAATTTTGTTTATATAGAACTTTGAGTGGTAATTCATATTTTCTGTATGAAAACCTCCTGGCCCTTCCTATCAAAAGCTACTTTCTCAAAATATGTGTGTTGAATCTGAGAATTGCATAGGATGTGGTTTTTAATCATATTAATTTCTACTTCTCCCTTTTAATTCCCAGACCCATTCTGTAATGACTTGAATAGGAATGGCCACCATACATTCATGTTGGCCCATAGAGTGGCCCTGTTAGAAGGTGTGGCCTTGGAGGAAGAATGTCACTGTGGGGGTGGGATTTGAGATCTCACATGCTCAAACTATGCCCAGTGTGATACATAGTCACTTTTGCTGCCTGCAGATTAAGGAGAACTCTCAGCTCCTTTTCTTTTCTTTTCTTTTCTTTTCTTTTCTTTTCTTTTCTTTTCTTTTCTTTTCTTTTCTTTTCTTTTTTTTTTTTTTTTTTTTTTTTTTTTTTGGTTTTTTAAGACAGGGTTTCTCTGTATAGCCCTGGCTGTCCTGGAACTCACTTTGTAGACCAGGCTGGCCTTGAACTCAGAAATCTGCCTGCCTCTGCCTCCCGAGTGCTGGAATTAAAGGCTTGTGCCACCACACCAGGCATCTCTCAGCTCCTTTTCAATCACCATGTCTGCTGGCATGCCTCCATGTTTCCTGCCATGCTGAGAATGGAGTAAACTTCTATAAGAAGCCTCAATTAAATACTTTCCTTTACAAAATAAACAAAAAAGCACCAACTGCTCTTCTAGAGGACCCAGGTTAATTCCAAGTACCTACATGGCTGCTCATTATCTTCTAACTCTAGTGTTTGGCTTCTGATGCCTTCCTTTGGCCTCCAAGAGCACACTACCCACATAGGATGTGCAGACATATATTCAGACAAAACAACCAGAAACATGCCAGGGCCAGGAAGCAGGAGTGGGTAGGTTGGGGAGCAGGGCAGGGGGAGGGAATAGGGGGGTTGGGGAATAGCATTTGAAATGTAAATGAAGAAAATATCTAATAAAAAATGCCAAAAAATGCATGAGAAAGAAACAAATGTAATAATGCTAAACTGCTACAGAATACCATAGGTATGATACTTTGGTGTGTTGGTTGGAGTTTCTGGGTTCTTTCACTTTGCACTTTCTCTAGATGACAGTTTAATCACCGCGGTAATAACTTGCTAAGGAATGAAAATCTTGTCACACTATTTAATTATCACACTACTAATCATTTAGATATTTCTAGTGGTTTACATTAACTGGCTATCAATAACATAGATCTGTAATTTATATTCTCAGTGCCATTAAATGAATAATACTGTACTTAGTTACTTGATTGACTTCATGGGTTTGCTTGATGAACATTAATGATGTAAACTTTCAGGATGCTTTTAATAAGCCAAAGACTGGAAAGAAATAACTCAGTTGAAGAACTTTCCTGAGAAAAATTTCATACTCAGCAGGTACTGAAAATACATGGCAGTGATCTGAAGAAAGAAAGAGCTAACATGGGAATAAGCCTTCAGTTGGAGGAGTGGTGGAAAATCAATCCACATGAAGACAGAAAAGAAAATAACACTAGAATGCTTGATAAAATTCATATACATACATACATATATATATATATATATATATATATATATATATATATATATATACAGTTTAAATAAAATTGTTGCATGGGTGGACAATGCCTCCACCCATGCACCGTAGACTATCAAAAATTCCAGTTCCAAGCATGAAAATCCCCTTTTCCAAGTTATTGGTCTGGAGGTGGGGGAGGTTGTTCAATAATATATGCAGGCTGTAGCTGTGGCTCTTCATTCCTTCCTGTGGCTAAGAGTAAGTTCCTATTGCTGAACACACCTTGCTTTTCAGACTTGAAGATTCCCGGCTGGATATGACCTAGAATCTCCTGTCTGTGGACTAGCTTTCAATACTGGGCATACTTCTTGGGCAATCAATAGTACTACCTACCCATCTGATGCCTATGAACTGTAACCTTGACCTGAATGACACAATAACATTAGGGCACATAGTATAGCACTCGTATCTTGACAGAAACCAATAGCTCTCTAATTGAAATGAAGACCTCCTAAGCAGGAGGGGAATCATGCCAGATACTAGAAACCTAGTCAACTTCTTCCGGCTAGAATGGTCATGGATCTTAGAGAGAAAAGCCTTTTACTACCAGTTTAATAAACCAGCATAATTGAATTGCTACCTACATTGTAAATTCTTATTCCTCTTGTCCACTGATAAGTGTAGCTCTCATTCCTTCTGATGGCTAATTTTATGTCACCTTGACAGAGGTTAGAGTCATTTGAAAGAAGGGAAACTCAATTAAGAATATGCTTCCATAGGATCAGGTTGCTGGTAAGCATGAAGGGAATTTTCTGAAATAATGATTAATAGGGGAGGTTAATCTAATTAATCCAATCAGAGCTAGTATCCAATCAGGGCTGGTATCTGGATTCTATGAGAAAGCACGCTGAACAAGACAAGAGGAACCCCCAATAAAGCAACACCAAACCATAGCCTCTCTATTATAATCTCCGGATTTCTGACCAACTTGAGGTCCTATCTTGACACTTTTCAGTAATGAATGGGAAAGTGTAGTGTATGCCAACTAAACCCTTTTCTCTCCAAATTTCTTTTGGTCATGCTATTTACTCCGACACTCCTTATCAAGAAAAATTCTCTTTGCAATAGACAATTACAGATAGCTAACACGGCTAAAAAGACAGAGAACTACTGACTATGAGGTACCCATGCCAAGTTGAGACACAATTCTACAACACAGTTCCTGTTCCTAATGGTCAGGGATGTCATGAAAGAGGGGAAGAATGATTTTAGGGACCAGCCAATCATGAAATCTGCTGTGAGCTTGTGTCTCCTAGGAAAGACAGAGAAGCTTCACTCGAAATGTTTCAACAGTATGGCTGCATAAACAGCATACAGATAAAGTAACATGGAAGGGGAAAGTCTCATGGGACGCCCCCTCCCCTATGAATCGGGAACCAAGAAGTCCTAAGAAAGGTAGAATTATTCTTCCCCAGGAATCAGCCTCCTAATTGGTTATCCAATTCTAATTGGTTGTCCCCAAAATCATATACACATACAAATATTGGTAAGTGAACCAAGAAAATTATATTTATATACTTATGTGTACACACACACACACACACACACACACACACACACAAACACACAGCCAATTAGAGAAAAAGAGGTCATGAATTTTAAAGAAAATGGAAGATATGAGAAGGACTGAAGGAAGGGAGAATTATATAATTATATTCTACTTTTTAAAAATTAACATTTACCCTCAAATACTAAACTTTTAAAATTTTTATGTACTACGTTGAATGAGACTTTCAGAGAACACAATAAAAAAGTTTGTATTAGGAAGAGATATTCACGTTACTTTCTGACAGATAAGTTATCCCCCCCCCAAGGGAACTGGACAAATGAATACATGAGCAAAACAACAGAAAACCATTTCTTCTTCCAACAAACTGATGCCTGGATCCATCAATTCTAAGAAAATATTGTTGCTTCTCAGAATAACATGGCATCCTCAGCAACCAGGCCACTAATGTTACATAAAAGCTCCTGTAATATAAATATCTCATGAAGTCTGATATATATATATATATATATATATATATATATATATATATATATA
>NC_034596.1:61664223-61675710 GCF_900095145.1 Mus pahari
AGAGAGAGAGAGAGAGAGAGAGAGAGAGTCTTTTTTAGACATTATTCTGAAGGTATGCATTAAATATTTACCATGTGTGTATGTCTGTGTGTCTCTATGTGTATCTCTATGTGTGTGTGTGTTCAAGTTATTACCTGTTTTCTCTCAGGGTATGATCATCTTTGCTACCAATCAGTTCCTACAGGAGAAGGCAAACACTGAATTTCCCAGTGATAAGCATCAAATCAGTGTGAGCCACACGAAAATGAAAGGCTGCACTATCTTTAAGACACTTAATTCTGGCAGTCATATTAAATAAACAATTTCACGCAGTAATGATCTTACAAGAAGTGATATAGACAAACATGTCCACGGGCTGTGATATAGTTATAAAAGAGAAGTAACCAGATGACTTCATTAATCATGGAAGAAGATAGAAACAACAGTTTCAAAGGTCTCTTATACAATATATAAGCTTCATTCTAGGGGAAGGTTGAACTATTCAGCAACTTTTTTGTTGTTTTTGTTTTTTCTTGCCTTATGAACACAAACTATTAATTCCAAGTCAAGCAGGCAAGAAAACAGCTCACTGCAGCTCAAACACATCTTAAGTAATGAACCCATCACAGAGAAAACACTTATGATCATCATTTTTATCTGCTGAACTTGCATGAAGATAGGACTGGCATTGATCACCCCATAAACAGGGTCACTGTGAGGTGAAACTGAGGACCACATGACCTGTGACCAGTGTCTTGAGTTAAATTTCGTGAAGTGTTTACATAAATAATCAATTAGTTACTTGCCTCCATTTAAAAATGTTATTACAGAAAAAATTCCTTACTGTGAATGCTAAATGCTAATTTTCGTGAAACTATAAATTAATTTATAGAGACATATGGAACATGCCCATAAAATGGAAGATGACTGTTAAATGTTTGTATATTCCTGTTAGTAATATTGCTTGAAAATAATTTCATAAAAATGATATTGTACCATTTGCTAAAATATTTTTTCAATTATGAAGTATTTTTTCTGTTCTATGCTGTTATTAATATGGATTGGTGTTCTTTATAAACATAAGGCATTTTTCTCACATTTTAGTTAATTATCCTGGGATTTCCTTATCTCCTGGAGTGTTTTGAAAAATCCAAGATCAGTCTTCATTAACAGAATAAACTCACCATGTAATGGCTTTGTTTTATAAAATTTCTATTTTGTATAAGTGCCGCGAGCTTGTGAACATTTGGAACATAGCTCAGCGTTTAACTTCGGTGGCTCTGCTTCCCCACTGCAGCCTGAAGTTGCAGAGAAACTTACACTTACATTTTCAACTTGTTCCCCGGTTCATTATTCTATTCAGTTTCACAACTGAAGTAGGTGTCATGAGACTTTAACCAGCAAGGGACACAACTTTGTTGGGACCAAGCTAAGGATGATGGCAGACTTGGTTTGCATGTATTTATTTACTTATTTACTGGATTTGAGGCAAGGTCTTATGTAGCATAAAGTGGCCTTGAATGCCTCAACCTGCCTCCATGTCCCAAATATTAGTATTACAGGAGCATGCTACCACACAGGAACAGCTTTTCCTTCAATTTTATAGATTATATTCCTTTTATTAACTCAAGACACTTTCTTTTTTCCTCCACTATTCCATATCGGAATGTTTCACAAATGTGTGTGTCTTCCATGCACAGTGCATTCCTTTCCTGACTGAGAGACGTGCTACAGCATTGGACAGGCAGTCTGCTAAACAGAGTAGTGGTTCATTGTGAATAGAGTTATTTCCCTCTGGAGCATGGTGGGCCTCTACAGCAGAGCTCCTGGGTTTCTGGCGGCTAAAATTTATTTAATGACAAAGAATAATTCTTAATTATATCTTTGGAGAGATAGACTGATAATGTATGGAATCTTTTTTCTTCTTCATGACAAGGTCCACAAATAACTCCCTCTGTGTATAAAACCCATTTTTCTTTAAAATGGAAAAGTGCCTGTTGGTTTATGGGACCCTTGTGGCCAGAGCAGTCTCTTTTTAAATGATATGCTGTGACACTAATGGTCTAAAAATGTGAGCCTTGCAATAACCTGAATAAAAATATGCTACAGGTAGGCAGTTGCTCCTAGACACTGAAAAATTTCAGTAATATAAAAGTTGAAAGCAATTCTATCTTGTTGACTAATCCTGACCACCTTTCAAACCCCCAAACTCAAAAATGTTACTGCATCCATCATAATTCATGGTAACTTCACTTAGAAGGACTAAAAATTAGGGTTTTGTTTGTTTGCTTATTCATTTAATAAACATATGACTGAGAATTATTTTCATTTTTTCAGTATCATATATTGATCTGTGATAGTAAACCATAAAACGATATTTTTATTTTACATTGTTTAATTTTACATTTAAGATTCAAAAGCTCTGAGGTGAACAGTGATCTTTCTAAATGCTGACTGACAGGAAAGAGGCATGGATAAAGATACATTGACTCTGTTATTTTACACAAAATGACTTTCAGTGCTAAATCACCTTCAATAACATCAATAACTATACCAACAGCAACCAGTATGTAATAATGTGTGTACATGTGCATGTGCTGATGAATAAGGACATGTGTACACACATCATGACCAGAAAATGACACTGAGTGTCCTTGTCTGTTGCTCTAACCATATTCCCTTGAGACAGTGTCCTTTATTCTACCTGGAATTCATCTTTTTTTTTGGTTAAGCTGGCAAATAACATAAATAACAATGATCTTCCTGACTCTGTGGCTCTCACCCCCTCCAGCATTTTGACTACAGACATCTGAAGCCACACACTTTTTTTTTTTTTTTTTTTTTTTTTTGTGATTGCTAGCATTTCTAAATCAGGTTCTCAGGATTTCATAGCAAGAGAAATCTCTTGGACTATAAAATTCTATTATATATCAGACTTTCTTGATCTAATTATGTGGTTTTGGATATCTAGGAGGATTGTATTACTTAGATATTTATGACCAGTAATGCAGTAAATATGGATTCAAGGATCTCTGCGATATGTTGATTAGAAGGACATATACCCAAGAGTAGTACAGATGGATATTATAGTATCTAATTTTATATTTCAGATGAACGTAAATACTTATTTACATAGTGGTTGAACTAATTTATGATCTCATTAGCATGTTAAAATTTTGCCCCAGCTGAATTCTCACTGGCTTTTGCTGTTGTTTCTTTAATATAAATTAATTTTCAATGTGTGTATATGCACTAAGTGCATGCAAGTGTGTTTACTGAGGCCCAAGAGGGCATCTGATCCAGATGGAGTTACAAACAGTGAGAGCTGCCTGTTGTGGGTGTGGGGAATGGAACTCAGGTCCTCAGCAAGAGCAATCAAGGCTTTTAACATCTGAGCCATCTTCTAGCCCCTTGTTTTTGTCTCTTAATGATCACCTCCCTGACTGAGTAAATGGTACCCAATGAAAATTTGATTTGTATTTCCATGATATTCAGTATCTATTCCTAAGCATACTAATATAGTTTTATTTTTAGCTGTTTTGTCTTCCACTTCCTATAATAAATTATCAATGACTTATATGCCATATTTATAGCATTATGACGCTGTGAATTAATCTTTATAATTACTCTTGTTGTGAGTTTAAGAACTTCAATATTTTCTTCAAAATCATTAGTCCAGTTTCTTTCAGATGGCAAATTTTCTTTCATAAAGAATAAATTTTATCTAAAGAATATGATCTTTTCATTTTTTCCTGCCTTCATTTCTAAATGATGCTTTGTTGGATACAATGCTCTGGACAAAACTGAGGGTTTTTTTGTTTTTTGTTTGTGTTTGTCTTTTTCATTTGGTTATTTGTCTTTTGATAGGGTAAAACCCCCATTTTACATATTTGAGTCTCTAATGTTTCTGTGTAGAAGTCTGATATCAGGTGAATTGTTCAGCCTTGTGTATTATTTTTTTTCTCTTACAGAGGAACATTTCTACATCAACCTCCTTTTGGAGTCTGATGTGATTAATGTGTCGATAAGATGAATAGAATCAGAACAGAACCTCAGCTTTCCTACACTTGGATACTTGCATTTCTGTATAGGTCTGAGTTTTCTGTTATTATCCCTCTAAGAGCTTTCTACCCTTTATATCAGTTCAATTTAGAACCTTTATAACATGAATACTTGATCCTTTACCAATGCCCAAACGTTCACTTATGGTCAGTCTTTTTGTTCTAGTGTTTCCTTTAGTGTTATTAATTCTTATAATTCATACAACTTGCTATAGATGGCTTCCATTGCATTTTCATTTTCCTTACTGGATTCTTTAGCCCTGAATACTTTTTAAATTGCTTCAATTTCTTCAGTAAGTTTCTGTGAAAGAATATTGGAACATTTCTGCTTTCTATTTGTTTTTAATTTTATTTTTATTAAATTATTTTATTTATTTACATTCTAAATATGGTCCCCCGTCTTGGTCCCCACCATTCTAATTCCCTGTTGATTCTGAGAGGTGCTCCTCACACCCCTACCTCACCTCTGTCAGCACTCCTCTTCCACAGGACATCAAGTGTCTGCAGGATTAGGTGAATCCTCTCCCATGGAGGTCAGACAAGGCAGTCCTCTGCTACATATGTGACAGGGGCCACGGACCAGCCCATGTTAGTTGACCCTGTTGTTCTTCATATGGGGTTGCAATCAGCTTCAGCTCCTTCAGTCCTTTCCTTAATTCTTTCATATGGGTCCCAACCTCAGCCCAGTGGTTGGCTGTATCTACATCTGTCTCTGCCAGCTGCTGGTAGAGCCTCTGTGGCTTTCTTTAAGCTCATTGACCTTCTGTAAACCTTCTGCCTTCAAGTCTGTTTTGAAGCGCTCTCCCAATTTTGATTGCTCTCTGGTCAGTTTCTATAATTAGTATACTTGGCAAAAACTAAGATATTCTAAAGAGACAATTGTCTCTTTCAATCTCACTACCAGGGTACACAAATGAGAATTTCCACAAGAATCTTAAGCTTGGGGGAAAAAAGATGCCAGCTAGAGGAGATTTTACACAGTTCTAGCAGCTTCTCAGACCTCCTCATAGGATAAGGCAAACAACCAACGATGATGGTGCAAACATGCACAGGACTCTGACTACTTAGAAATTCATATCACTGGCTCTCTACTTATTCTTTGGTTTTATTTCAGGACCTTGCCTTGTGCTCATTTTTGTGTCTCTTTGTTCCTCTTCTCTCTGTGTTTACATTGGATAAATTTTCCTTCTCTGCTTTTGATCATTAATCTGACTCCTCTAATTGGTCTATTAAAGATCAGTGGTACCAGTTGTGACTCTCATATTTAAAAACATGATGAAGTTTTTCTGAAACTCTTGATGCTTGATGTGCAATGTTGTCTAGACATTAAAGGAATTGTATCACAATTACATTTCTAATAATCTTTAAATTTGACTTTATACCCACCTTTCTAAAAAGTCTAATCTATCTTCTTAATTTTGTTGAACACATAATTAGCTAAGGTATTTCATTGTCAGTTAGAGCCCTAAGTTCATGTTTACCAATGTTAAATTTTACTGTTGTATCACATTTCATACACTAAAGGTTTTAATTCCAGGTTCATCCTGAATGTAAAGTTGATTTAGTATTTAGAATGAATGGGGGTTGCATCTAATATGTGGTTACTCCACAATTTGAAAACCTCAACATATTTATAAGCAGAAACAACTGATGTGTCTTAGATATACTGAAACTATCTCTGATGTATTTCTGTTCCATGGATGTGATAGCACAATTCATTGTCAATTTGACACAAAATAGAATCTGGGAAGAAGGTTTCACAAGGACATAATTTACATTAGGGTGGTGTGTGAGCCTGTTTGCTAGTGAATGTCTTAATTAAGTTTAACTGGCATGATAAGATCTATCCCATTGTGGGAATCACAGTTCCATGGGCAGAGATTTTGAACTGTGTAATTTGGAGAAATTGAGCCCAAACTAGTTCCTTTAAGTTTCTGTAGCTTTGACCTCTGAAAAAGACTGACTATAACCTGGAATTTTAAGCAGAATGAACCCTTTTTTCTCAATTGCTTTTTGTCAGTATATTTGATCACAGCAACAGAAATGAAGCTTTAACAATACACTTGTCCTTTTCTAAGCTCTATAGTCTGGTTTGTCCAGTATGGCACATAAATGTCAAATACAGAAGTTTTCATTTATTTATTACAGAGTAAATAGAAACCAGTCAAAAATTAACAAAACAAACAAGATAACTTTCAGGACTGCACTTAGCCTTCTGTACATTATATTGGTTGGCTAATTATCTTTTCTCAGATTAAAAAATAATAGACTTTTTAATTTTCATCAACATTCCAGAAATCTTTCTTGGCATTTAAAGATTATTTTCATATTGGACTATCGATGCACTTAATGCATATTACTAAAGTAAAATAATCGGTTTAATTACTCTTGCAATGAAAAATGCCTTCCATAATAACATGTGTAATAACTTAATATATATTATAGATGTTCACTGAGAAACAAAGAGGCCTGGGCTAAAGTGATGACTCAGCAGGTAAGAGAACCTACTGAATACGGCTGAGGACCCAAGCTTAATTACCAGGGAGCATATAAAAAATATGTGCTTCAAACCCCATCGCTAGAGCTGCAGACACAAGTGGATGGCAGCCAGCCTTGCTTGAGTTTTAAGGAGAGACCCAATCTCAAAGAATTAAAGCAGAGAGTGATATAATAGTACCTCTGTGAATCCTCTGACCTTATATGCATGCATAGATATAAACCTATATGTATGCACATGCACACATAACACACACACACACACAAACACACACATGCACACTCATACAAACATATACACAATACATTGTTTAATAATAAGAATATAAAACAGGAATAAAAAATAAAGATATTTGAATTTTATGCCATAAAAATATTTCCATTACATATTTCCCTGTGTGGGGACATGTTTTTCTTATTCTTTATGCTCTATGAAATTATTCCCAGTTTCCTAATTGTTAAGACTTATAATCCAAATTCGGTCTTTATGTCAAAAACCTAAAATGTTAACAATTGCCAAATTATAAATACCTGTAACTATGTTTATTAAAGTTTTGAAATCAAGGTAAAAATTAATTCTAGCTAGAAATTATAGTTACAGAGGATGAATTCAAAAAGTCCCTGGTGAATTTTAATAACTAACAAAGGTAAGAGGATAAATACAATATTAATTTTATGAGATTTTGTATGCTTCACTAAACATAAAACTTTGTAATTATATTTACAAGGGTTGGCTGTGTTGAAAGATAAGGGATAATTACATTCATGCCTGATGGGAAAAGCTTGTGCAAACTGTGCAGGTTTTGTATGTTAACAAAACTGTAATATTAGGAAATTCAATCAAATGTTAATTAATTACAAGGAAAGTCCTATCTATGAATGTATTACAGCAAGGAAATCTAGATATTATTGGAAATTGAAAATATTTTCATTTTTGTCTGTTATAATTCTTTGTCAGACATAAAATAAGGCACAATTAATCTTTTACATGAGGTATGCAATTATGATTTCAATAATAATTGTTCAGCACCTTTGCTAGGAAGAGAAAAGATAAGATGATGGCATTTCTTAGACTTTATACTTTCCATGTCATCATTATTCGCATCATGAATTATAGGTTAGATACTTTTTAATGAATATCCAAATTTGGAAACTCTAGAAACCACATATTTTCTAAGTACATTTTATGTTCTTAAAAATATAATATCTTTTTCTATGGAAGATTTCATGCAGTAACTCAACATTTAGGAAAATCCAATAATATTAGGAATAGTCAATGTTATGGTATTCGGTCTCTAAAGATTATTGTGGTGAAGAACATATTTAATTGCCTATGTAAAAATCAATTAACATATTTAAAGGATCCCATTCAGTCCTACTGGTTTAAATCAAGAAACAATAATCTCAATTTTTTTTAGTTTATGTATTGTTTAATAAAATCATTGAAGTATAAAATGGCAATTGTCATATTAAAGACAGATTTAATTTATTTTAATTTAAATATAAAAAAGACAGTCCTCTAAAAATATATGGTACCTTAAAATATAAATTGTGTAGATGCTTAATTCATCAAACATTTTAAGTGTCAACATTTGTGCAAAACAAAGCAAAACAAACAACAAAAATATCCAACCAACCAACCAACTAACCAACCAACCAAAAACCTTTCTTATGCTAGGAAGTCCTAGGGAACAATATTACCTTTGTCTGAAATACATTGGAATACGGAGGTAAAAACCAGGTAGAAATATTTGTAAACAACAGTAGACATCTTGTGCAGTTGGAACACTTTGTAGATTATCTCTTACAAAAGATCACTTTAAAACTGTAAACTTTGGTGTCTATTTTGTTTTAGGTGGAAACAGGTGCTTTAAGCTTAGGCAATTCATTATTTCTAGAGTGTGTACCTACAAAGAAGTAAGTCACTGGCCTTTGGAGAGGTGTGGCATTAGGGTGTTCATTTTCTGTTTATAAAATGTTGCCTTGACCCCTTGGTCTTGCAAACTTTATATGACCCAGCACAAGGGAAGGCCTGGGCCAAGTAGTGGAAGTGGGTAGGTAGGGGAGTAGGGGCGGGGGGGGGGGTATAGGGAACTTTCGGGATAGCATTTGAAATGTAAATAAAGAAAATAATAATAAAAATGTTGCCTTGATTATTATTTTAATAATTCTCAAAATAATTTAGGACCTTACACATTGCCAGTTTAAGTAACACAACAGTTTGGCAGCAAATTTCTACAATACAAGTGTGATATATAGCTGATTTATGGATAGATGTTTTGTGTGTTGTTCTGACTCACATTCTCTAGATATAAGAACCTGGTAGCTGGTAGTCAAAATGAAAACACTATTCACTCAGACCTACTGACTTGCTGTCTGAATTTAAGAACTGAAAGTAAATTATTGTTTTGAATCCTAACTTCAATCTTATTTTATAAAAAAGGTACTGATGAGTTATAGGTGGGATTTAGGGGAGAGTCTGCCTGCCAACTAGTTTGCAGTGGATGGCTACTCACCCTAGATCTAGTACAGTTTACGAAATCAATAATGTTGTTACAAAAAATGTCGCGGTGTACTGAAGAGTTGTCAGGTGGCTAGAACTACCTTAGTTTTGTAGGTTGCATCAAGCTGACTCTGCTGCAGTAACTCAGTGGACAGTTTGCTGATTATGATTCTAACGCAGCGACTTTGTACAAGATTCTGAGCACACTCAGAAGTTGTCGCCATGTAGTGTTTCACAACATTTTTAGGTTGGCATTAGAGTCAATTATACATAAGATTGTTAAATATGATTCTTAGTATTTATGAGTAGATGCCTCCTAGTAAAAGCTGTTTGATACTAGACATTTTTGACAGATGAATACATAACATAATTCAAACAATTGACTTTTGTCACTATATAAAAATATAAGAACAGAAAAATGTGTATAATTTCATACTTTACAACCAAAGAGTAAATATTGATACCTTATTACTATTATTCTATAAATTTGTATTTATAGTAGACTTATATGAACTAGTTGGTTTAATGAAAATCTGATTTTTACTAAAACGTAAAGATTTAATTTAATAGGTGTTTATTTTTACTATTTTTCTTGTAAATATCCTACATAACTACCATACTCACATCATTTCTGCCTCTCCTTCCACCTTCCACTTCTGCCTGTGCCCCCCCCACACTCATTATTTTGATTTTTAGGTACTATTGTAATGTATTCTTTGCGGACTTCATATCTATACAGTATATTCCAATCATATCCATTTCTCCTTAGGACATCTCCCCAATTCATGTCCTCGCTTGTTTTTATCTTACTGATTCCAATTAGTTCTGCTCACCCACACATGCAAGTGAGGCCATCATTGGCACTTGGAAAAGCTCCCAGTGGGTACTTCTGGAAGGAAAAATTATTGGACCTGCCTTACTCCCTGCTAAAACTTATGCAAGTCTTGTGCAGATAGTCACAGTTTCTGTGGGGTCCTGAGTACAATAGCCCTGGCATGTGTAAAGAGCTGCACATCACTAAGTTCCTCTCTGTTCTCTGGACCTTACATTCATTTTGGTTCCTCTTCTGTGATGCTCCCTGAGCCTTGGTGGAGGGTGATATAAATATCTCACATAGGGCTAGAGAACAACAGTCTCTGAATTCACCACTTTGACACGTATGAGTTTCTTACTAAGTATTGCCTACCGACTCCAAAATATAGCTTCAATGACCAAGTTTGAGATCGGTTCAGGCCTATAGATATAAACAAACATTTATAAAGCATCAATTATCTTTCTTATGCAAATAGAAATGCTTTAAAGTATCCTTTCTATTTGTTTGATCTTGAAATCCTGATTCATTGGATCAGCTATTCAATTCAGAAAATGACAATGCAGTATGAGGTAGGGGAAAGAAGCCTGACTATATACATTATACTGAGAAGTTCTCAGCATAAGTGTGGAGTCTCTTCTCACTACTGCAATTATGTTTCATTTGGATGTCTTATTCTAGTATAATTTGAAGAGACAGGATGTGCAAAATCTCCCTCTTTGAGAATAAGCTATTAATTCAAACAGAATCTAAGTTTGGTTATATGTATTTACATGTCTCTGTATAAAATTAATATATAATTTATGCATAATAAATGATACATTGCATATTTATAGTATTCCATACAAAATTAATATAAAATATAGTCTTAATATACATAGATTAATATATAAAATTATCCTAAATAATAGAATTGTATTTGATACCCACATTCTTAATATGATTTTTTCTTTTTCTTTTTTTGATTTTATTCTAATTTATTTCCTGTGCTTAGTTGGGCTAGGGATGTGGACAGCAGCATTCTGTGTATACCTGTGGAGGTCAGAAGACAACTTGTTGATATCGGTTCTCCCTTGTCATCACCTCAGTCTTGGACGTTCAACAGTCCAACTCTGCAGCTCCAGTTGCTGAGCTTGGCAGCACTCACTGAGCCATCTCAGCAGTTGCTTGACCCTTTCTTTTCTTCTTTTTCTTCTTCTAATTCTGCAATCAGAATATATTGTATATGATCTTTTCTTAATCAACATCTTGTTACAACACTATATGTAACTCTATCACTCTTTTGTTTTAATGTTTTTATTCTTCCCTTGTAAAATTCTCATTCATAAACAAAAAGGATCTCTGAGGATTAATATATCTAGTCCATTTAAAAAAGTAATTCACGAGTGCACTGCTGGAGAGAGGGCGGACTGGAGAAGAGTCACAGCTTCTGAGAAGGAACCCATGTCTGGTTCCGGTCATCCAGCGCCTTTCCCCGCCCACCCGAGGAGAGGTGGAGAGGTGGAAAGGTGTTCACTGGGGAGTCCCCAGGCCTGATCCAGCATCCAGCGCCTTTCCCCACCTGAGGAGGGGTATTCACCCGGGACAAGTCCCCAGGCTTGATCTGGCATCCAGTGTCTTTACCCACCCGAGGCCTG
>NC_034596.1:61676743-61687202 GCF_900095145.1 Mus pahari
AAAGAAAAGTAAAAAGAAAAAGCAAAGAAAAAAAAGTAATTCACATAAAATATAAGTATATAAACCTTTTATAAAAGACAACATAAGGAAAAATGGCATAATTTGGCAAAATTAGCACCCTTGAATAGAAAAGTCAGTGTAAGAAAAGGACCAACTGGGTCAATATATTATAAAGTCATAAGTGAAAATATATAGCAGCTCATGTCTGAAGGCTCCCTTTCCTTTTGATCATTGAAAATCTGTTGATTTCATGTAAAGCATTCCTGAAATTGCTATGCTGATGGCATTGCTACATATTGCCATTTTAAATAAATCATGTTAAGCAACATCATGAGATTGAACAATAACAAAAGAAACTTTAATTATGATCATGTACTTTCCAGTAAACTGACTAAACATCATAGTTTGCTGAGATCTGTCTCATCTTGATGTGTGATAATTGTGGTACTTTCATCACATCACACTGTAATAATTCTTCATTGATGGAGACATAGAAGGACAGAGGAAAAACATCTAGAATTACAAGCATGCAATTTTAACTGACCCTACTTTAATGACCAAAGAGTAAAGGGAACTAAAATATGCAGCATTCTGTATGGAAATAAAAACAGAGAATAGATGCAAAAAAGCACACCCTTAGAGACACTGATAGCATGGGCACAGAGGAAGGTACAGTAGAGACGTGTAAAATAAAAAGCAAAGCATGGTATTCTCTTCAAAGAGAAATTAATGTAAGTATTTTTGTGAATCCACTTTTTGATGAGGGAAAGGTCAGTTTGAGTTTGTATGACACTGAAAATGTATATGATAGGCTGAATGGGTATCACGTGCAACTTCTAAAGACTGTATATTCTTAATTCCTTAAATTAGCTGCCTTACATGGCAAAGAAGGTATCTTAAATTGTAATTATAAATACTGCCATGAAAATGAGGAAATTATCCTGGATTAGCTACAAGGGCACAATGTGAACATGTGACTTCATACATTTTAGAAACTTAGAAACACCAGGAGGCAGATGACAAAATCAGGGAGATTTAACTAGGAGGTTTCATTGGTGCATTGCTGCCTGTAACACACTAGAGACTCACTTACAAGAAGTCGAGGTGAGTTTAGAAGTCACGCTGGCCACTAGCTGACAAATCAGTAAGGAAATAAGCCTTCATTTCTATGCTGTTAACTTCAGTTCTGTGCTAGATGCTGCCTACACCCTAATGCATATGAAAAAAGTCGTTGGTCCTAAGTTACTGTAAGCATAAGAAATTTCCTTTTATTTGGGATTGCTATACTTGACAGCTATATGTTCTTCAAACTCATGTTACTTCTAATGTGTAGGAGAATGTAACTGACAAATTAAAAAAGAAAAAAAAATAGAGATGAAAGTGAATACTGCTGTGGATCCCGACGAAAGCTAGAGAATTATCTTAGAATTTTTATTGCTGTGATATAACAGGAGGAAATAAATTGTGGGGATGGGAGGGCTTATTTCTGATTACAGTTCTATGTCACCGTCCATCATGACAGGAAGTCAGGGTAGGATCCCAAGGAAGAAAATTGGAGGTAGGATGTAATACAGAAGCCCTGGATGCATATGTCCTGCTGGCTTGTTCATGCTTTGATCAGCTTGCTTTCTGATAGCACAGAGGACTACCATCCCAGGGCATCTGCCACCCACTGTGAACTGGACCCTCTCATAGCAATCATCAGTCAAGAAATGTATCACAGTTTTTCCCATAGGCCAATCTAATAGAGGGATCTTCTCAATTGAGGTTCCTTCTTCTAAAATGACTTCAATATGTGTCTAATTGACTTAAAACTAGATAGGACAAAAATCATTCATGGGTACTTTGAAAACTTACATTACAAACAAAACCCAGGAAAATTTAGAAGAAATGTATAAATTCTAAGACATGTATGACCTACCAAAATGAAATCAAGAGTATATAAACAAAGTAAGCAGTTCTATAACAGTCACAGAGAGTGAAGCAACAAGAAAGAAATACACAAGGAAATGTTATATAAAGTACAGCAAAGGAAAGCCCACGGCTGGATAGATTCACTGCTGAATTCAATTCTATCATACCTTTATGGAAAAGTTATCATAATGCTCCTGAATCTGTTCTGTGAAACAAGATACTAGAAAATTCATTCTATGAAACAAGTTTTACATGTATACTAACTTGATAAGGATACAATAAAAAGAGAATATATATGTAATTTTCTGATGAACATAGATGCAAAAATTCTAAATAAAATTCTCATAAGTGCAATTCGAAGCATACAAAGATAAAATAACAAATTTGGTTCTTTCCAGGGTTACAAGATTGGTTCAAGTATACACATCAATCAGTGCAATGGATCATACAAACAGATACAAGATCAGAAATTACAAAATCATCTCAATCAAGGAAGAAATGGCTTCTACTAAGTACAACACACTCTCAGGATAAACAGGCCTAAACAGCACATACTCTCTTCATTCATATTCATTATGGTGCTTAAAATCATAGTGTAAGCAAGAAGACAGGCTGATTCCTGTCATAAAGGATCATGCCTTAAGCCCAAGGATGTCACCTTAATGCTGGAAACACCATAGGAAAAGAAGAGGACTGACTTTTACAAGTTATCATCTGACCACCACACACACACACACACACACACACACACACACACACACACACATGGCACACACATTCCCATGCCTTAACACACAAAATAAATGCGTAATTGAAAATAAAAATAAGAACTTGACCAAAAACCTCTTAGATTTAACAAATAGTTTGATTTTTTTTTTTCTTTGTGACATCTTCCCCCTTGTTAAGATTAACAAATAAAATAAAGGAAATAATCTCTTCACACTTTAGCACGGATGAGGAGATGAGAGGATGAGTGAGTCTGAAGCTTCTCCATTCTGTCCAGCCTTCCAACTAGTGAATTTGTTATGGGTTTAATTTTGTGAATCCATAGTGTCTTTTGTCTTCCTTTCTCCTCATGCTCCATGACTCCTTGAGACATGGACCAGGCTGGCCTTGAAACCTCAACTCCCTGCATCCTAGAGCAACACCTTGTACCACTGTGTCCTGCTGTCAGAGCTTTTACAAGATGTGAGGTTTTTTTCTTTTTTCTTTTTTCTTTTTTTTTTTGTTCTAAATATTTTCACCACAAGTCATGGAAAACTCAAACAACATGGATTTAAACAAACACGTATTTTACTCCACCTGAAACAATGGTCATGGTAAATATTTGCCATGTTTGTAAAATTTATTATCTTTCCCTTTTAATTCCTACACATAGACCTCACCTCGAAAAAAGGTCACTGCACAGGGTGTAAATTGAATCCTATCCATGGGATTCTGGTTAAAATTCTACCCACCAAACTAACTGAAATTGCATGATTCTATTCATGTTTCAAGCATGTACCACAAAGCGCAGAGTTTTAAATGCAAAATAAAATATCTAGCAACATATGCATGTGTCTGAAGAACCTACTATATTTAATATATGATAAGATAAACTTAATTAAAATGAGGCAAGATTTTTCCATTGTCAGTGTTCTTAAGCACATGCGTGTCACCTTTCCAAGGACAGGGGAATGCTTACCTTGGATTTATATATAGAAAAATCCTCAGTATATAAGACACAACGCTTGTGTTTGATAATTACTGATATTCATTTGCCTACTGAGAATTTACATATATATCCTCTATTTGTCACTGCAGGTTTCTAATCTGGAATGGCTATCATTTTGTTCATACAATGATTAAGTATCAGCCACATCTATGAGTAAAATGCATTTAGAGGACTGACTTCTTCTCATTCAAACAGTGTCAAGCAATGTCAAACTGATTGCAGATCAACTAGGGTTAAAAAGATTGCATTTGAAGATGGATTTATTTAAAGAATTATCCTGAATCATTCCTTTGAGTCTTCTTTTGTTTTTTTAAACATTGTATTGTTATAGCAATCACATGTATTCTTGGGAGTCTCCACTCTTGTGAACTCACGTTTCGGTGCTCATTTTATCAGGCAAAGATAGATAGAAGCAAAAACATGGAATGGCATATGATGAAGAAGGACCTATCTGTTGATTTGATTGCATCAGTGTTTACCAGAGACATCTATGCAGAAATAAAAGAAAAACCTTTTGGTAGAAAAGTCAGCCTTGATGTGCATGTTGACTCTGCCCCCAACTATCTAAGAGAATCTGCCTAATATAAATTTGATCTTTGAGAAAATTGGAAAAAGGTTAACTGTATTTTATTATATTATCAATGTATAATTAGTGTAGTATGCATTGAGTTAAGTGAAAATTTCAAAATTTAATTAAATGTGTGGAATGTCTATACACAAGATTTTTCATTCTGAACCTTTAGGTTGCTATTCAAGTACAGAGTTTTAGCTTTCTTTACAAGTCCAAATGCTATATAATTTGTTTCATTTCTTAGTTTCATAAGAGTTGAATCAAAGGACTGCCCTTCACACAAAACATATGTTAGAAAAATATAACGAGAAACGTGAAGGAACTTTTGGTGAGAAATAGAGGCTCACTTGCTGTGAGATTTTCTCTCTCTTTGTGGTATATGTGCATGTGTGTGGTGCTGTCCCTGTAAAGGTCAGAGTCTCCGGTGTTTGTCCTCATCTATGCATTTTAATTTATCAGAATTTACCTATTGCTTGAAGATAACAAATCTCACGTGTCTTCAACTTAAATTATGAACCCCAAACTAATTATAGTTTAGGCACTAATGTGAGATATCATAGTTCGGTATAGGTTTTTGCTTTTTGTCACTAAATCTAAATACTTTGTATTTTATGCTTAGTCCTATTTACTTTGAACTTCAACAGTTATATTGGTCCAGACTGAAAGAATTGATAGTTGGTATATCCACTCACTGTGACTACATGACTTCTCTCCTGGTTACAGAGAGAACACTTTCCAGCTTTTCCCAGCATTCTACTTACAAATATGACCCTTAAGAAAAGTACAATTTAGTAACATTCTTTTTCTTACATGTCTCAATATTTTGAATTATGGAGTAACATGAATGCATGAGAACACAGGTCTGGGAATGTCACATTTCCCACTTAAAAGCACCAGAGTTGCTTCCCAGAGGTGTATTTCTTCTATCAGTTATAATTTCTTCTGACATTTCAATGAACTTTGCTATTCCCATTGTAAGCTTGTGATTATATTTACCAGATGACTTGAATAAAAATATCTTCAATTTTATTCTTACTTCAGCCTCTGACTCCTTGAATGACCTTGACAAATTAATATTCTTTTCATTATCTGTAATAATAACAAAATACCAACTAACTCAGTGGGATGTTCATAAATTTGATTATAATTATGATCTGCAATAAAGTCCATGGAGATATTTCAATAAAATGCACTGTACACAGGTAAAATATTATAATGAAATACTCTTGAGTGTTCCTTTACTTGCTAATTTTTAAAAACTTCAAAGTAATTATATTTGTTGTTCCTGTCGAGACTTTGATGTTTTTCTGCCAAACTTACCCCTCTTGCTAAATGTTTCCAAAGCCATGGCTTCCTTGAAGAAGAAAATACACCGATTCAAAAGTTGTTACTTTTGTACATAAAGTTTAAATTATCTTCCCTTTATAATCATGTTGAGGAGGTGGGTTTAAGTATTTAGATATCCAAAATGTACACAGAGTAAGGCTGTCCAAATTATCCTCCTAAGATCACCATGCTTTGAAACTTTAAGTGAATCTTAAAAAAAAATCAATCTGTTTAAGGTCATTCAGCTCTGCCTTTTCAAGTTTCTGTGTATGTTCATTTGTGGGTATTTGTTTTGTTTGGGTTGACTGCGTTGGTACCCTAGAACACTGTTATGTCAAAAAGATTGATCTTGAACCTATAGCAATCCTCCTGCCTCTAACTCCCAAATTAATGGATTGTCTTGAGAAAAATATCCAGTTTTGGGGTGTGCAGGTTGGGTTACAGTGCAGAGAGTAATGCTTAAGTATGTGAAATCTAGCACTCATTTATCTAGACACAAATTCTTGCTCTGCCATGTTTAAACTGCATGATTTGAGCTTATGTTTCTCCATTGAATGAACTGTAAATTAGAAAAGAAACACATATAATACATGAAGACTTTGAGTGTTTGATAAGGAATAAATACCAAACAAGTATCCACTGTTCCCAGGATTGGCCATGAATTTTTCCTGTGTGTCATTAAACTCTGCAGTCAGTATATAGCGTTAGCATCAGTGGGGTTACAACATTGTTACTTCTATTTTTACTTATGTTTACAA
Organism: Mus pahari; assembly: GCF_900095145.1. Classification (NCBI taxonomy): domain Eukaryota; kingdom Metazoa; phylum Chordata; class Mammalia; order Rodentia; family Muridae; genus Mus; species Mus pahari. The sequence continues at coordinate 61,683,027 of NC_034596.1, forward strand.
TATAACTACTTGGCTAAACAATTTTTGGTCTGTATTTATACTTCCTCTTTGTTTCTTAATTTATATGATAAAAACAAAGATTTCATACTTATGGCTAATAAATACATTATTTAATCTTAAACTTTGTTTCCAACACTTTCTAATAAAATATAATAATTAGTATTTACTCACCATGTGTTGTGTGGACAGGTATTTCTATATATTTTGTAATATTTCATTTAATTCTGTAACAGTAATATTAATTATGGTGTTATTATCATCTCAATTTATAATTAAACAAAAGATAACAGATAAAGTCACTTAAGGTCAAAGTTTGTACAAGGTCACACTTATAAGACATTTACATGTTATTTTCTTATATTTCAGTTCAATACCAGTCCATCAATTCAAAACCTACACCTAAGATATCAAATATTCATTTTCTTACAAAGTAAAATGTATATTTTTGACATTCCTATAGTTATTCCAAGTTGGAATTAGCAGTTGCGTTCTTTAACTTATTTTAAATTTCCTTTAGCAACAGTTGCTCATGTTCCTTCCATCTTGTTAATGTGAGTTAGCCTGTGGATCTCCATTTCTGTTATTCTTTTGTATTATGTGAATTTGTGTTTACCCGAATGTGTGTCTGTATAGCATATCTTGATTGCCTTCAGAGGTCAGAAGAGGACATGGCATTTGAATAGAACTGAAGTCACAGATGGTTGTGAGTGTCCATGTGGGAGCTAAGGATCAAAATCAGGTCCCCTGGATATTAACAGTGCTCTTAACAGCTGAGTCACCTCTTCTGCCTATTCTCATTCACACCGCTTTATGATGGACTTTAATAAAACCTGTCTGGATTACTGCTTTTGCCTCCTATTTAAACTTCCCTAACATACTCCTGAAACCATATTTCCAACTTCTCTGACATACTCCTGAAAATATATTTCTAATTGCCAATTAGTAACTGTGTCACCTTGGCAAATCAATTTATTTTCTAATGACTTGTCTCTAAAATATGGTTAATGACCCCCACTTTGTAAATTTGACAGGAGAACCAAATGTGTTTATGCATGAGGCTTCCCGTGAGACTATGAGCTTCAGGCATGCAGAGTTTTCTGCTTGCTTTGTTTACTGGTGAGTTTCAAGTGCCTTAAAATAATGGCTGATGAAACAAATGTTTCTCAATAAGAAAGTCGCTTACTATGCATCTCTGATTAACAAATGCGCTTCCCTGATACCTCTGCTTGATTTAATTTCCTCATAAAACACTGCCAAGTTAAACAAAGTGTGAGTGTGCCAATCAGAACCAAGTGAAGAGGCTTAGCCTCCAGTGTATTCCACTGACAGGTGGTAGAGTGTTTGCCAGTCCAAAGACAGTGAGAGAATAAAGCTGGTAAATGACTCAGACTAAAATCTCATGCAATAGCCAAGTTTATTCAGGGCATCAGACACTTTATACTCTGAGGGTTAAGAATAGCATGAGTGAAATGTACAATCACAAGGACATGTCTCCCATGGCAGAAACATGGCTTTCCATAGAAGCATAAACATTTCATTAAAGAACAATGGCAAGCAATACTGAGTAATCTGAACCAAATTCATATCTATCTGCTACCCCTGGGAGGAGGTTGAAAAATCCATTCCAAGAAAAAGCCTAGGTTTTGAAAAAACTGAGGTCACAAAATTCTTCTGTTTCCTTGGAATTTACTCCCAAGCATCCTTATGACTCCATTCTTGGATGGTGTTCTGACAATAGGGCATTTAAAGTGTAGTGTGATGTAACTGGTTTAATATGGGTGCTACCTTTGAAGGAATTAAAATCATTCTCATAAGGCTCTGATTAGTCTCACAAGAACATTTTCAAGGAGACTTTTCTGCAGCCTCTAGCTTCCTTTCATGCAAAGCCTTCCTGCTTGTGTAATTGTCTTGATGGGGTCCACGATAATGTGAGCTGGTCAGAAGGACTTTTGATGGAACTGTCTACATGAAGCATAGGATTTTATCACCTTCAAATGGAACTTAAGCCTGCCTGTATGTATCCAGCACCATCTATCGTGTTATAATAGTAGAAAAACAGATTAATGCAAATACCTCTAAAATGTTAGTCATCTGTTCAAATAGAGCTATGATTTCTTACTTCCACAGGGCAAAGTCTACAGTCCAAAATCCAGTATTATGAATCTTCATAACTTGACCTCATTATGTCTAATCCACTTTGCTTGCCTGAAAAAGAGAAACCTAATTTAGCAAGACTAGCTGGATTTCATTTCAACTTCAGTCTGAACATATTTCAGTATTAAAACTTTGCTGTTCACATTAGAAAATATCCCTGTTGCATCTTTTGTATCTAATTTCTTTTTTAATTTATTTTATTAGATATTTTCTTCATTTACATTTCAAATGCTATCCTGATGTATCTAATTTCTATTAGTATTAATAACTGCTTTTAAAAAGATTTCTTTTTATTGTTTTAAAACCTATATGTAGGGCTGTGTGTGTGTGTGTGTGTGTGTGTGTGTGTGTGTGCACATGTCATAGGTGTACCTGAGTGTGGCTTTATAGTTTGAATTACAACTTTCAGTTTAATGAACTCACTCCAGTGCACATTCAACTAGAGAAGAATTTACTGGATGGAAACCATCATTGCTTCTCTCTTCGGTCAAGAGAGAGATGGATCTGGTTGCTTTTGGCAGTCATGCTGTTTCAAAAAGAATGAAGAAAGGCTTACAATAATCCTCTTTTCCGGGAGATATACAGGAAACTGTGGCCTCCTTCCACCATCAGCCTTGCTTTCCCCCTTAATTAAAACCTGTTTGAAGAGACAATTCTATTTATCTTTTCTTCATGAAAAAACTTTTTGTTTTATTTTTAAGGCATTTTGATTAGAATTTATACTCCTTTTAATTTGATTATCAGGACATTTACTGCATCACTTCTTTGAATTTTGGGCATATTAGTTAAAAGTACTTGAAAACAGGTAGATGGGTCATTTTAGTATTTAATAATAATAATTTGTATGATTTAAAATTAATGAAAGTATAAGGATAGTTCACCTAAAAAGATAATTTTGGGGGCAATAGAGCAAAGATTGAAGGGAAGAAGAGGATTTAAGAGAACGTGGTCTACATTTAAATGTTTCTAGCATCAGATAATTTAGGCTTAGATTTTTCAAAACCTATCTCAAATGCTTTGACCTTCTAGCCCACCATCCAAAGTTAGGAGACAAAAGATGGTAAATAGGACAAGGAAATGTAGACCTGTTTAAGTATTTCATTGGGGTGATTCCAGTCTCCATTTATAAGGACACCAACAGTCCAGTTCAGTAGTATCAGTATACTAACAGTCCAATTCAAAAGTGTCACCAAACACAAATCAGGAACAGTGGTAGAATCCAGCAGAAACTGCCAAGCCTCTGCCAAATGGGTCCGAGTCAGAGGGAGTAACCAGGACCAGCTAGAATGCCAGTTCTCTGCCATGCCTCTCTCGATGAAGTAGAGATTAACAAAGACAGGAGACCAAGGAATAGCTGCACAGCTAACTATGCAAACACCAGGTCAGCGTTTCTTGAGTCTCACATATACTCTCTCCAAATATCACTCGTTGTCACATGAGTCTTGCCTCAGCAAAACACCTTGTGAGTGTGCATCACATGACATAACCAGAAACTTCTCCTTCAAGGTAGCATGTACAACTGTTAACGTTCCTAAAGAAGGAAGAAATCAATAGTATTGGTAGTCAGTGTATTAAAAACTTAATCATATAACAGAACTAATAAATGTCTTTTATGTTGGATCTATTTGTCCCTGATATATGCTCATCAATGGTAAAAGTGCTTTCAACAGTTCATAGGATATTCCCACATTATTTATTGTAAAAAGTTACAAGAGGCTAACTGAAAAGTCACACAAGTAGGATATACAGTCCTATATTATGTATACTACTTCTTTTTTTAATTAGATATTTTCTTTATTTACATTTCAAATGCTATCCTGAAAGTTCCCTATACCCTCCCCCCCACCCCTGCTCCCCTACCCACCCACTCCCAATTCTTGGCAGTGACATTCCCTTGTGCTGGGTCATATAAAGTTTGCAAGACCAAGGGGCCTCTCTTCCCAATGATGACTGATTAGGCCATCTTCTGCTACATATGCAGCTAGAGACACAAGCTCAGGGGGTACTGGTTAATTCATATTG
>NC_034596.1:61689527-61731736 GCF_900095145.1 Mus pahari
AACAGAACAGCAATGGCTAGTGTTGTAAAATCAAGAATTGACAAGTAGGACCTCATAAAATTACAAAGTTTCTGTAAGGCAAAAGACATTGTCAACAAGACAAAAAGGCCACCAACAGATTGGGAAAGGATTTTTACCAATCCTAAATCTGTATACTACTTCTTATACTAATTTACTGTTTAGAAATCTGAAAGTCCTTACCAGTGTAGAAATTTCTAATCCAGACAGTGTCTGTGAAAAATATGGTGATTCAGTCACCAAGTTGCAACAGTTTTTAACCACACAGTAAGAATAAAAAGGGGCTTTGGGGCTAGCATTTGAAATGTAAATGAAGAAAATATCTAATAAAAAAGAATAAAAATGTACAATTGAACAGGTATTTTTTTTTTTTTTTGTAGGAAGCTTGCTCTGAGGAGTGGACCGAGAATGGGAAAGGCAGTGAAAGATAGTCTTATGTAATATTACATCTCATGGAATCATTCATTTTAAACTACTTTTCCAGATTTATAGACCAAATCTACTATAATAACTGATATACGAGTTTAATACTGCTAATTCTTTACTATACTGGTCTTACAAAGTAGACCTATGAGTGACAAGAATAAAACTCCAACCTATTTTATTTATATGTAAGCCTTTGCATGATTTTTTTAAAAACTCTTGTCTTAAGTTTTTTTAAATGTATATGTGTATGTGTATATGTATATATATATATATATAAAATCTTTGTTAGGGTACTTATGGAGGCCAGAAAGAGCTATGAAATCTTCTAGAGGTAGAGTTACAGGAGGTTATGAGCCTCTCAGTATGTGTAGCTGCTGATCTCTGGGCTTCTGTAAGAGCAGCAAGTGCTCCTAACTGCTAACCCCTCTCATCAGCCTCACATTTAAAAACAAAACAAGACAAAACAAAACAATAACAAAAGATAAAACAAACAAAACCCTAAAGCACAGTAATCAGTTTGCAATAGGAATCTCACAAATGAAAACCTGTAATAAAATTCAGAAACCCTATACCATTTATGAACTTCTGCATATATTTCCAATTGTTATGGACATTAAAGCCAAAAAATTAATTATCATCATTTTTATTTGTATTAAAAAGACAAAATCAGAAAGTTTTGTCAAAGAAAAATTGATATACTTCTTGGTAGTCTTCTTGGAAGTGATTTTCTTCTCATTTTTAAATGTTTCCTTACTATATTGATGATATCTCTTACATTTTCAAAATTTATTTTGTGTTAGTATCATCAGTTTTATCTTTTTCCTTCCTAGATAAGAACCATAAGTGTAGAGGGAAAAAAAACCTCTACTTAGCAGAAATAAAGTAATTCTCACATCTTTATATCATTGTGTGTTTATTTTGATCAGTGCAGAGGGAGCAGAGTTATCACAACCACGTTTCATATACGTAGACTGCATTAACAGACATATAAACACAGTGGCTTTCTCCATTTAAATAATTACAAGTAAATGTAATTTGCAGGACATTTAGAGAATATTCCAAAAGGTGTTAAGAGATGAAATAAAATTGTAAAACATTTGTTTGGAAATTGTTATTTACAAAACAAAGCATTTTCATTCCATTGAACATAAAAGCAATATTACAATTCTTGCTTAAGCATTATGTAATAACATATGATAAGCACAGTCTATTCAAACACTAAAATAAAATATACAGCCAGATATAAGCTCCATTTTTCTAAATATGAGAATTTTGTTATCCAAGGAGTGAAAGACCTACACACAGAAAATTACACATTATTGATGAAAGACATGGATAGACAAATTAATGGAAAGATTTCCATATTTGTGAGTTGGAATACTATTGATTTTAGTATTACCTAAAATGGTCCTAAGAGTAAATGTGTTTGTCATCAAAACTCCAAAAGCAATTTAATAGAAATACACAATTCATTCTAAAATTCACACAGAACCAAGAAATGAATCAAAATAAGAAAATTTCAAACAAAGACAGCTCTATCGCATTTCCTGGTCTCAAAACATAATAATACAATCATAGTAGTAAAATGGCACAATGGTGTCACGAATTTTTTTAAATCTAGCCTTGGCTGGCCTGGATCTTGTTATATAGACCAGGACGTCAGCAACTCACAAACTAACATCTCCTTTTGCCTTCCCAAATCTTGTACTAAAGACTTAAAAATATGACTGGGCACGGCCATAGAACACTCTTGCAATCTCAGCACTTGGGAGGCAGAGGCAGTAGGATCAGCTTTTCAAAGATATTCTTGTCTACATAATGAGTTCAGTCCAGCCTGAACTACATGGGACCTGCTTTCAAATAAAATAAAATAAAATAAAATAAAATAAAATAAAATAAAATAAAATAAAATAAAATAAAAACAGCAAAAAGGGGGAATTTGTAACTATATTTTCTACTAATTTACTAATTAATTTCCACTAATTCCGTAATTTACTTCTCTTGCAAATTGTTTAGTTTGTGCTACCAAAAGATTTTACTCATATATAAATTTCAAGATATTCTTCATTTAATTTCCATGAAAATTCATGGCTTTACTAGTCAGTAGCATTTGAAAAGTGTGTACATATAAACATATGTTGTTAATATAGAGCCATTAGCCTATAGATTGTATGCATTTAATTCTCCTACTTAGAAATCATTTTAAAACATTTCCCAAGAATAAACATACTCTTTTCAAATCCAGCATACAAACTCTGGAAATATAACATAACATAAAATTTGAGCTTTTACCCATTATCCTAATAATCCCTTTATTGAAATGTTATTTCTCGGATTTAGAATGTAGAACAGGGTAATACATTCAATTAATTGACAGTTACAGTTTAGTCAGACTTGGCCCTGGCATATCTTGCTTAAATCTTTGAATTTTAATATGAGCTGTATACCATTAGGGAATTCTAACTCTCTGTACCTTAACCTGCAAAGACTTTGTAAAAATTAAATAAGAAACTCTATAAAAACTGTCATCAAGAGTGTCAGGTACAAGTTGATGCTGAAAAAAAAGAAGAAGAAGAAGAATGTAGCTTGTGGAAAAGATTTGGCAAGGTGTAAGAAATAGTTATTCAATTCCACATTTAATCTGAATACAGCACAGAACAAGCCATCTCATTATGCCTTTCAGGACACATTTCAATTGGCCATGAGTTAAGAGGTTAAAGTGATTTTGAGAACAAAACAACCGATATGGAGAGACGTTATCTCACTGGTGGTATAGCGCTCTGCATCGTATGACTTAATTAACTTCAAAGTGGGCAGGTAGCAAGGAAGAGCCAAGACTTTGGGATAAATATTTAGTCTATGGAGGAGTACGTTGAAATGCAAAAAGAGGTTAATCATGGTTAAGGAGTTGCTAGGACAATTTCTGCTAGGAAAACATTATCTCATATTTATGTCTGATTTAATAATTATCTTAGGAAGGTGATGTGGTAATTTATAAGCTCTTATTGGTGAGAACATAGATGAGGATGGCCTCGAACTCCAGAGATCTGCCTGATTCTTCCTCCCAAGTGCTGGGATTATATAAGTGTATGCTACTGTGCCTTAACGTGGGTCTTTAATTTTTGCCACCTACAACTCCTTGGAGAGTAAGTCATGTCTTGTATCCTTTTTTCCCCTTTCCTAATACAACTAATAAATGATTGCTTCAGGATTTCCATGACTTGTGCTTCCAAGGGAACAAGTGGGTGGGAGTTGAAAAGTGGCAGAGGCTTGGCAGAATTATCTTTTGCAGAGAAAAACAATTGCCTCTTTTTCCCTGGAGTCTATTCTTCATTCACCTTGCCCTTCATTCTTGAGTGTGGCTTGTTACAGTACCAACCATTTTTTATCCTGCTTTTGATTGACTCTTTTTTCACATGCTATCCTTGAAGGGACATAACTCTCCCTCTTGGTCTTTGTTTCCTGTGTTCCCATCTTTAAATATGCTCCTGATGGTTGCACTGGGATATTGTGGAGAGCATAGCTGTTCCTCAAATGTGTTACACTTTACCTCTAACACCTGTTTTTATTTATATTGTCATAACTGAAAATGTCTTTTTGATTATGATTTGAATATCCAGAAGTATTTATTCTTTTGAAAATGCTTCTAATCTTCTCATAGGAAGATTATACAGTCTTAATAGTTGTGATAATAGTTCTTAATAAAATGAATACATTAATCACAGAAAAATATCTTCCAGACTTTTTACATTTCAAAAATTATATACACAATATATACAAAATCAATTAATTTCATCAGACAGTTGCAATGAAAATATTATATTGAGAAGCTTTCAAAAGCAAAATTTTATCTTTTGCTGTTCTAGAAGGTCCACAATCAAGGTAATATCAGATATGATGTCTAGTAAGGAGCTGCCATCTGTTCTTGAGCATACCTCCTGGCCATGTTATTACATGATGGGATGAGTCAGGCATCTACCTTAGAATTTTTCCAGGAGAGTACTGATCCCACAAATTAGGGTGATTACTCTCAAGACTTAGAATGTCTTACCTTCTTTAGCTATTGTGTTTTGAGGAGGAGAAAACATTTCAACATACAAATCTAGAGAAACACAGTATCCTAAAAAAAATAAGATTTTTAACACGTCTATAAAACTACATAATATTTAAGTAAATTGTCTTTACTTAAAAAGATGTTCAATGCTGGGCAGTGGTGGCACACACCTTTAATCCCAGCACTCAGGAGGTAGAGGCAGGTGGATTTCTGAGTTCGAGGCCAGCCTGGTCTACAGAGTGAGATCCAGGACAGCCAGGGCTACACAGAGAAACCCTGTCTCGAAAAAAATAAATAAATAAAAGAAAAAAAAGAAAGAAAAGTATGTTCAATAATTATCTGGAAAGTACCTAATGAAAAACAAATGATGATCATTCTATACTTCTTTGTTGAATTTACTCTTCTACATTTGTTGTTATATACATCATTTTAGAATAGTATGTGAAGATTTGTTATCAGAATAATGAAACTATATTATGATGTCTTCTCTTGCTTTCGTGTAGCACAAACATTAGGAACCAATGGATTAAAGACCTCCATGTAACAACCCAAAATTTTGAAAAAGTACTAGAGTGAAACCTAGGCGCCAGCTCATTGTTTTCTGAGTAAAATTACAACTTGGAAATATATGAAGAATTGACAAATGGGATTAAATTAAGTTGAAAGCTTCTCCAACCATTCTAATGGCTCAATGGGTAAAATGGCTTGTGCTGACTACCTTAGTTTGACCACCTGATCTTGTGTAAAATATCTAGGTGCAGTACTAGACATCCGCAGTCTCAACATTCCTCCAGAGAGATGGGAGGCAGAGACGAGGCAATTATCCAGAAGCTCAAGGGCCAACTTCACAGGAGTACACAGTGCAACAGAAACTAGAGCAACTCCAGTTTCACAAAGCAAGATGCACAAACTGACTACAGGCTGTCCACATACATATCATGACCTGTGCAAGCCCACCTATAAGCACACTAATAATAAATTAAATTAAAAGAAATATAAAAAAACTTCCTTATAGTCAAAGGAATAATAGTCAGAATGAAGACACAGCTTACACAATTAGGGATTTCCAGATATTCATTTAATAGAGGATTAGTATCTTTGTTAGATGAAAAATTCAAACACTGACATTAGAAGAGAAAATGACTACAGATACTTTTGAAATAAAAACTGAAAATGATCAATACATACATAAAAATGTGTTCAAGAGAGCAAGAACGACTACTGGTAGGGGTATAGAGAAGGACCCTAAGGTATTTTTCATACAAGTGTACATTTTTCAGACACAGTGAAAATCAGGTAGAGGTTTCTAAAGTGGCTAAAATCAGAACCAGCACCTTTCTAGCTGTATCACTTGTAGATCAGTACTCAAAGGCTTCAAAGTCAGCTTACTCAGAGCCCACTACACACGCATCAGTACAGTACTATTCAAAAACATGTGTTACTTGTGAGGAACATCATTATATCTACCACAAAACCATGTTCAACCTGAAGAAAGCATATTGTAAATTAGTGTTATCACAGTAAAGGGATGATATGAATGCATATTATACACATATCCATTATTTTATTTTGTAAAACTGTAATCGTACTTTATATTGTTATTCAAAATAATTGGGGTACTTTGATAATGGATCCACAGCATATGGTAAGTGAGAAAATACATCTTACTCCTTCAAAAATTGTTTTGCCATCAGTATCTACAAGATTTTTACTTATTAGTATATCTGAATTTCTTGACACTGGTTATTTATTTATTGGAATTACATTTAAAATGGGCAATATGGAAACACTATAATGCAGTAAAATACTACACATTCCAACTTCTATACTTTTACTTTCTTCAGTTTCAGTTACCTTCAATAATCAGGATCTGAAAATAGAAAATGGAAAATTCTAGAAAAAATGTTTTAAACTATTCTTTTTAGTTCAATGTCATTTCACATTTTCTCACTCCATCTTGGCAGTTGTTTATCATTCTTTCCATTGTTCTTAGTTTTTTATACTATCCAATTGTATCTTAGTTACTCTTTGATTGCAATAAATGGACACTATGACCAAGGCAATTTCCAAAGAAATCATTTATTTGGGAACTTGCTTAAAGTATTAGAGAGTAAGTATGGCCATCATCATAGGAAACACGGCAGAAGGCAGGCAGGCATGGCACTGAAACAGTGGCTAAGAGCTTACATCTTATCAACACACATGAGGCAGAAAGAGAGAGATTGGGCCTGGCATGTGCTTTTAAAACCTCAAAGTCCACTCCCAGTGACACACCTCCTCTAACAAGGCCACACTTCCTCATATTTCCAAAATGTTCACCAACTAGGGACCAAACATTCTAACAGATGAACTTATGGGTTCATTATTATTTAAACTACCACAACCTGTTGTTATTTGGTTCAATGTCAAGCTCTATGCTGTGCCAAATAACCCCCTTTTCTTCCTCACAGGGGCCCCAGGAAAGAGTAGTGATGCTGGCAGTTCTGACTTACTTCAGAGAAATTGTAAGGTGCTCTCTTCAAATAAAAACATGAAGCTGCTTGATCTGATAAGGGAAGAGAAGGCCAAGGTTACTATGGTCTTGTATTCATTAATATGTGAAGAAGGAAAGGAAAACTAAGTGTGTGCTGATTAGAGTGCACATTGGAGCAGTTCGCATGGGCCATGCAAATATACTGTTTCAATAAGCTGAAAGAGTCATCCTGTCTTCCTCTGACCTGATCTTGCTTTCACATTTCCTACGTCAAGCACTGTAAATGTTACTCAAACATGGCTGAAAGTTTGGGCTCAGTGACAAACTTCTTTATTTTTTATTAAACAATTATTGTTTATTGTTATTTATTGTCAATTTTCTTTTGCACCTTGGGGTTTCTGTATTCCCTCAGTCTTCCAGCTTTGCTGAAGCTCGCGTCTTCCATCTGAATCATTTTACTTGAACCAGGTTTTACACTATTTTTCTTCTGTAAGGCTGTCATGTGTGGCTGTTTCTATTTTCTTTGAAATGTGACAGATGCCCTAGATTCAGGAGAAGATTGAACCACACATTAATGCACATGATTTTGCCAGTCAGTGTTTTTCTTACTTCTATCAAACTAGTGACACGTCCCTCTTTCCTCTTACACCTTTTGGAACCCACCCACAGTGATTCAAAGCTACTGTCATTAGTGTTAGATGTGATTGGTGAGACCACTTGATTTTATACTAGATGCTCTCTATACTATTAGATCATACTAAGCAGTTGGTAGGCACCAATTTTGTTCACAGCATATTATTCTATTTTGTACTGAGGAGTTTCTTTTCCCAACTTTTTATACATGTGTTTCTATTGATCATGCATTAGTTACCTTTTTGTTGCGGTGATAAAACACCATGACCAAACTATCTTGCATGAGAACAAGTTTATTTGGCTTTTAGTTCCAGAGGGATAAGAGTCCATTATTAGGTGGAAGTGTGGAAGCAGGTGGTAAAAATGCAAGAGTAAGAAGTTAAAAGCTTGGTTCTGTGAAGGTTCTATGCCCCAGTATAGGGGAGTGTCAGGGCCAGGAAGCTGGAGTGAGTGGGTTGGTGAGCAAGGAGAGGTGAGAGGGAATGAGGGGGTTTGGGGAGGGGGACCAGGGAAAGGGGATATCATTTAAAGTATAAATGAAGAAAATATCTAATAAAGATCTTAAAAAAAAAGTTAAAAGCTCAAGTCTTTGGATGAAAACCTGAAGCAGGGAGGGTGAACAGGATATTAGGAAATACTTTTAATGTCCAAAACCAATCCCAGTGAGATACTTCCTCCAGTAAGACTACATTTCCTAAACCCCCTCAAAGAAAAAAAACCTACCAATTGCAAGCAAGTGCTCATATATCTAGTCTGTGGGGGCAATCTTAATCAAGCCACTAAAGACCTATTTCTATTTCACAGCCATATTTGTACTTCATTCTATCTCCAATTTCTACAATTACATATGTAGCTAGAAAAATAATTGATACATGTTCATTTCTCTCCAGGAAAAATGAATGGTTCTCTGTACTTTTCATTTAACATTCACACCACTCCTTCACTTCAGGTTATTCAGTGTTTGAGATTTTTTTTCCCTCACAGCAAACAATTATTCAATTCCAACTAACTGTCCTGTAACTTAACTCAGTTCTGACACTATCCAGATAGCATCAGATTTCACAGTTAAAGACTCATTATCCCAAGATCCTCTCCTTGTTCACGTGCTAATCATAAGTCCAAGTTGAAACTACTGCGTCTAACTGCTCTCCTATAAATCAAGGCCCCACTTCAGCACTGTTCACAGAACACAGGGGAACGTTTACTTTGCTTACTGACTTTTTTTCTGAAGGATACTTATAAACTGTTAGACGAAGAGATAAAGATGAAGAGTTTGGGGGATAAGGTAAAAAGGAACCTCCACACGTTTCCTGTCTAACCATCCTCCCAGAACCTCCATTTGCTCAACATCCTGGAAGCTCTCCAGTCCCATACTTTCTGGTTTAAATGGACTATTCACTATGTAGGTACAATTGATTAAATAATTGACTAATGGTTTCCAACTTAATCTTTAACTTCTTTCCTCTCTCGGCAGTGGGTTAGGCCACAATCTCAATCCTGTAATCACATGAATGGTTCCCCTGGCAACCATACTTCAATTCCTAACATATAAAAAGACACGCTTATTCTAAAATTCTAGATGTGTGCCAGAAATAAAGGTGCAGGGGGACAAGCCATATATTTCTTCTTATGTCATATATATATGTGTGTGTGTGTGTGTGTGTGTGTGTGTGTGTGTGTGTGTGTGTGTGCATATATACATATACACACAGTCAAAGGTAGAAAAGAAATAAAAGGATGATTTTGGTTTAATATAGAAAAAAATCTCTTCTTTCATGTTTTCTGTTTTATTATCTCTATCTATCTATCTATCTATCTATCTATCTATCTATCTATCTATCTGTCTGTCTATCACATATGTTCATCAGACACTTGGAAATGGATAACTATCTAAAAATGGTGTCACACACCAGAGAAGCTGATGTAGTTCACAGGCAATTATTTGCCATGTTAAGAGTGGTATACATACATGTACACCACACACACACTCTCATACACAAGTGTATAAAGCTGTCTTTAAATAGAGTAAAAGGGGGTTGTGATAAGGTTAGACACCAGTTTAAAGGTATTGCAGTAGAAATAAGTAAATAAATGATATAAACTGTACAGCACAATCTAGTGACTGACTACCCTTCCTCCATACTTAAGTGTTCTTTCAAAAATACATGACAGACGTTTTATCATCAGAAAAGAATAAACTCCAAGCCCCATGCTGAGATTTCTTCTGCAGATTCTGGAGGCCAAACAGATGGCCTTGGTCCTGTCCTGCCCTGTGTCTGAGTCAGGGTCACAGTGTAGAGCAAGAGCAGCAGTTCTGCATATTCAGCGTACCATGAGAAAATGTGACTTGTCATTTTCTGGACAAATCCTGAGAAATCTCATGTAACTGAAAAATGTTAACTGAAAAGTCAGGAAATTTTACTTCTACCATAATCTGACATTGTGCTGTCAAATTACCAAGGTCAGTATCACTTTCCTGACCTTAACAATATCCATTGAGTATAAGATTATGAATGAACTATTTTAAAATAAATTATATTTTAATTTTATTAAATACATGCATTTGTGTTATGTTTTATTCCATGCAAACCAAGCTGACAGTAAATACAGTGTTTCTAATAAATTTTAGAACTTCCCCAATGTGGATACTGATCCAATTATTTATGAGTATTGTTTTGTAAGTATAAAATAATGGCATATAGCATTATAGAACTATGGCTTGAAAATAGCTCTTGTTGTTATCTATTCTCTTTGATCTTCAAAATCTGAAGGGCAGAGGTGACCTCCTAAGCAAGATGATTTTTTTAAACCATAAACACAAACTCTTGTTTGTAGCATTGAGTCAAGTTCATGATTAATGAATGTGTATGTGAGACAGAGAAAGGAGAAATCATTAGGTTACAGGGTCATACCATGACATCATATGGTTTTAATTTTCAGTGAACTTGGTCCCAAGCAGTTATTAGTCATATGAAATAATGGAATGAGGCTAGGATCAAGATAGGTATTGATTGTATAAAATAATATTCTAAGATATGACTCACCGCTTATCTCAAGGATCTAAAAGAACATTCAAATTAGCCATATTTACAATGATGACTGCTTTTAGTGCTAAATTTCATATTGACCACTGTGGCACAAAGGTCATGTATTATTTTTAAAACATGGCCTGGTTCATTGGAAAATATTCATTCTTTGGGGAATAATGGCTACAAGCGGTGTTGATTTCATTTATTATTAAACTGGTTTATCTATAAATACATCCTATGGCATTTGGTTAAGTACCAACTGGTGTTTTATTGTAGCAAGTAAAATGAAGATTAATTTTTTTAAGTTTCACGAATTTCTTTGTGATATTCTTTTGCAAACCTGAATAAGTCATGTCCCTGTAGTTATATAAATGTTACTTCCTTATGATTCTTCTAATGATAAGGTTACTGCAAATACACCATGCCAGATCACAGAGAATTAAATATAATAGTGTATGCTGATGAAGTACGAATTATTAAAACAGATACAGCACTACATGGTAGAGTAAGAGAAAAAAAGAAGCTCAATTATTTAGTTATGCTGTTTCAATATCCATGGCTGAACTTTCCCCTATTTTTTTTTAATCTTTGAGGTTATAATACATATAATTATAATTACATTTTGCCTTCTCCAAACACTCCCATGTACAACTACCCCATTCTCTTTGAAATTTCTGGACTCTTTTTTTTCACTAATTGTTATTACATGTATACATGTATATACATAGATATTCCTAGATACAAGCTGTTCGGTGCTTATAATGTTACATACACGTTTCTACAATTGATCTTTAAGACTAAAAGAAGGAAGATACCACACCAGATAAGAGAATCATCTATTGTTTGTCTATTGTGGCTTAAATGACATCAAGTTTGAAAGCAGAACTATGTATGAGATAACCAAAATGAATTCATTAAGCTGCCTAATGTTCTGTCCTTGGCCTAGACGCATGATTCTAAATCTTGGCTGTATATCAACATCATCTGAGGAATTTTTCACTGCTGCTAGCTTCCATGCCCAGACTACAGTGTGTCTTTGAATTCCTGATTCTAACATTCATTCAGGACTCAAAACCATCAACGTTTTTGAAATTCAGGAATAATTTGTTTGAGCCTCAGCCACAAGGATGATTAAGAAGGTCAATGAGGCCCCAGAGAAAGGACCACTAAGAGAAAAAAATAGCACTTATATGGAATCTGTGGTAATATACACTAGTAGATTTTAATTTTCAATCTACTGTGCCTGTACCTTTTTTTGCTCTTGCTTAGAAGGCGTAGGAGATTGAGGAAACAGCTGTGACCTTACGACTTTGTTTATATTTCGGTTCTTGTCTAGGGAACAATGCTGGAGGTGAAGTTAAAGGCCATTCTTCTACCTCCTCCCTCTGATTTATGGTTTGCTACTCCCTGCTCATTCTTCTGTGTTCTGGAATGGCCACACTAACTCTTTCACTCAGTACAAAACAAGGCTATTGTCACTGTACGAACCCTTGTGTCCGCAGTGATAAATTTTTGAGTCACCAGCTGTGTCTCCCATATGCGATATCTACTTAATCATTTTAACTGAATGGAAAAAAATAAATGGGAATTTTCACTAAGTATAAGTTATAGGTAGTATAAGTAAGTATTAAAGTGACCGTAAGAGTGTTGGGATGGTAATATTATTTCTAAAGAATATTATTGGAGGCAGGGTTGAGTGATGTAAACATAGTACTCATGTAAGAAATGCTGGAAAATAATAAAATAAATACTAAAAGAGAAGAAACACTTTCAAGTATATGAATAAATTTGTGTAACCTTTTTGTTCATATCGCTTGGATGTTTGTTTTGCTGATTACTATAGATAACATTTGTGCTGCTTAATTTTAACTGTCTTCTTGACATGACCTAGATACCGTTTTCAGGAATGGTATCCTAGTAAGGATTTGCCTAGATCGTGTTGGACTATGGGCAAGTCTGTTTTGTGTTGTTTGGATTATTAATTGACCCATCCTGCTCCCTAACTTTACTAGAGTAGAGAGAGCTAGCTGGGTAGTAGAGCAATGGGAAAACTTCACACCATCATTTCTGTTTGCTCTTGACTATGGATGTTATGTGACTAGTGCTTTGAAAACCTACCTTGACCTCTCGTCAGTGATAGACTGTGATGTGAAATTGTAAGGATACTCCATCCCACAAAGACCACTTCCCTCCCCTATGTTGCTTTTGGTCAGGATGTTTTATCATAGCAACAGAAACAGAACTATAACAACATTCTAAATATCGAAAATGGAGAAATAAAAAGAACACAGATACTGGAAATGTGTGATGGAATACTATCTTGGGCTTCTTCTTCACACTCTTAAATCATCGTAGATCAGAATGAAAAGCAGACCATTATGTGCTTAGTAGTACATTCTCCAAGATGGAATAGGAAGAGAAAATGGTTGTGGCAAATATGCTTAAGATATTGCTTAAGAGGGACTCTGCAAAATTAGCAAGAGAGCTCAGATGTGAAAGACAAAATGAGTCAGTCGCTTGTAGATCTAAGGGCAGAAAATTACAGGTCAATGAAACTGACAGGACAAATTTGCAAAGTGAGGGTGAGGTATCATATTCTGTGAATAAGAAAAGGCTCAGGTAACCACATAAGGAACAAAGAGAGAAAAGTGGAAAATGAAATCATTTTCAGGGGCCAGTTCATGTAGAGCCTAAGAGGCCATGGTAGGTTTGCCTTTTTTCATAAATGAGCTATGAGGTATTTAAAGTACTGATGCTTCTAGAAGCTGCAGTTTATATTTAACTCTATCCAATTTCTAGTAAAAGAAAATCAGAACAAACAAACAAACAAAAAACCCCAACATGACCTGGTTGGGGTAGAGAAGAGATTCTAGCTATGTCAGGAGTGAGGAGTGAAGAGTTCATGACGAGTAAATTGAAAGCAATGATACCTCATGCAGTTGTGCATGCCAGCCAGAATCGGTATGAATTTGGGCCAAGACCAGCCAGTAAGAAGTGGTTGAAAGAACACATTTGCTGATGAATGGGGACTGGTGTTTGTAGTGGAGGATGTCTTGTTTGAGACTATAAACCTTTCAGACCTACGCCATATAATTAATCTTTGATGGTGGTATGATGGATGTAGGCTACCTTTTATTGCATTGCCAAGTTTCCAGTGTACAGGGCTCCAGTGATGACTATAGGCATTCCCCATAGTACAGTCTTTCTTGGCTGTAGCTGTCAGGGAAATTTTCCTGGAGACCAAGTGTCTCAACAGCCCTTTATAAGGTGACTGAGGTGTGAAAAAATCTTGGAAGTATCAAAGAAACTGAAAAATCTTTGATACAGTGAAGAGATAAGGGTGAGAGGTCAAGTCTAGTGAAGAAAGACCTGGGGAATACTGAAGGGTAAGGACAGGAAAGTAGCTTTGTTTATTTTATGCAGAATGTTGAATGCTCTGTAGAGTCCATGTTTTGTGAATTTATAGGACTAAAAGTGTTTTTAGAGGGTATATTATGTGGTATATCATACCAGAAGTTGCACACACAGACACACACACACACACAGACACACACACCACAATTTGGAAAAAATTAAAAATCTTTAAATTCTCAAAATAATGAAAAGAAATATTATTTTAAGAATTTTGAAAAAGTAGGAATACAGGGAATATAATACAATTATACTTGTACATTAAGTCTTTGAAAATAAAGACAGATACCTTCTTTTCTAGTCTGAATATAAGAATGTTGGGTAAAAATTGTTTATACACACACATATATAGAAACAGAGACAGAGAGAGATGAGACACACAGAAAGAGATAGAGAGAGACAGAGAGGGGAGAGAGGGAGAGAGAGATGGAGAAAGAGAAAGAGGAGAATGGATAAAAGGAGAAAGGATGAAAGAGAAGGGAGGGGAGGGAGAGAATGTCCCCTAATACTATATAATTTTCAGTTTAAAAGCAGGGTGCTCGACAACCATTTGGGAGTCATATTGTAAGTAATTTTAGATTTCACACATATTACGATGCCATTCCAATACTCCACAATAGAATCCAATGATATTTTACAGGGAAAGTTTTAAATATTCTGATAAAATGAGATATCAATAGTTACATACGGAAGACATTTCCTAGTCAAATGTTTATGCTGATTATATTGCTATGGATCTCACACATGGTCTATAGTACTATATAGAGTTGGAGTCATATAGTCAAATTATGGGTTGTTTTTCATGCAGTCCTAGAGTCCTAGATCTGGGTTTCAAAATCTTGCTTGAGATAAGTAAAATTCAGAGATGAAATTGTGCACTAAGTTCATTCTACAGTTGTGAACAGAATTAGAGCTGCAGTACCAGACAGGAAGAGTCTTCCTTCACACAGGCTCTGCTATTCTGGACCCTGGTAAGTTATATCGTTTGTATTAGGGAATTTACTGAAAATGTCATATTTTCTACTACTGAGTTAAATTGTTGAAGACATAGAGAAAAACTCCCATTTTTGTAACTAGATTTTAATAAAAAGTGATTCATTATATATGACAAGAGATGTCTATATTAAAACAAGTAAAAATGCAGTGTTCAGAAAAACATGCTTTTCAGGAATTTTTCCTCTGTTGTGCCCAGATCTTCGAGGCTTTTCCCCACTTTCTCTCTGTTTTTATGCGGAGGTCCTTGATCCACTTAGACTTGAGCTTTTTACAAGGAAATAAGAATGGATCGATTCGAATTCTTCTACATGCTAACTTCCAGTTGAGCAACATCATTTGTTGAAAATGTTGTCTTTTTTTCCACTGGATGGTTTTAGCTCCTTTGTCAAAGATCAAGAGAACATAGGTGTGTGGGTTAAAATCAAAAATTAACAAATGGAACCTCATAAAATTACAAAGCTTCTGCAAGGTAAAGGACACTGTCAATAAGACAAAAAAGGCAACCAACGGATTGGGAAAAGATCTTTACTAATCCTATATCTGTTAGAGGCCTTATATCCAATATATACAAAGAATACAAAGAACAAAGAACTCAAGAAGTTAGACTCTAAAAAACCAAATAATCCTATTAAAAATGGGGTACAGAGCTAAACAAAGAATTCTCACTGAGGAATACCGAAAAGCCTAGAAGCACTAAAAAAAAAAAAAAAAAAAAAAAAAAAGTTCAACATCCTTAGTCATCAGGGAAATGAAAATCAACGATCCTGGGAATCCACCTCACACACCAGTCAAAATGTCTAAGATCAAAAACCCAGGTGACCACAGATTCTGGCAAGGATGTGGAGAAAGAGGAACACTCTTCCATTGCTGGTGGGATTTCAAACTGGTACAACCACTCTGGAAATCAGTTTGGCAGTTCCTCAGAAAATTTGGCATAGTACTACTGGAAGACCCAGCAGTACCACTCTTGGGAATCTACCCAGAAGATGCTCCAACTTGTAATAAGGACACATGCTCCATTATGTTCATAGCAGCCTTATTTATAATAGCCAGAAGCTGGGGAAAAAGCCAGATGTCTTTCAACAGAGGACTGGATACAGAAAATGTGGTACATTTACACAATGAAGTACTACTCAGCTATTAAAAACAATGAATTTATGAAATTCTTAGGCAAATGGATGGATCTGGAGAATATCATCCTGAGTGAGGTAACCCAATCACAAAAGAACACACATGATATGAACTCACTGATAAGTGAATATTAGCCCAGAAACTCAGAATACCCAAGAAACAATTTGCAAAGCACATGAAACTCAAAAAGAAGAAAGACAAAAGTGTGGATACTTTGATCCTTCTTAGAAGGGGGATCAAAATACCCATGGAAGGAGTTACAGAGAAAAAGTTCAGTGTATCGACTGAAGGAATGACCATTCAGAGACTGCCCCACCTGGGGATCCATCCCATATACAATCAATCAAACCAGACATTATTCTGGATGCCAACAAGAGCTTGCTGACAGAAGCCTGATATAGCTGTCTCCTGGAAGGCCCTACCAGTGCCTGACAAATACAGAAGTGGATGTTCACAGCCTTCCATTGGATGGAGCACAGGGTCCCCAATGAAGGAGCTAGAGAAAGTACCCATGGAGCTGAAGGGGTTTGAAACCCTGTAGGAAGAACAACAACATGAGCTAACCAGTACCCCCAGACCTCCCTGGGACTAAACCACCAATGAAAGAAAACACATGGTGGGATTCATGGCTTTAGGTGCATTTGTGCCAGAGAATGGCCTAGTTGATCATCAATGGGAGGAGAGGCCCTTGGACCTGTGAAGGTTCTATTCCCCAGTATAGGGGAATGTCTGGGCCAAGAAGCAGGAGTGTGTGGGTTGGTGAGCAGGGGGAGGGGGAGGGGATAGGTGATTTCCAGAGGGGAAACTAGGAAAGGGGATAGCATTTGAAATGTAACTAAAGAAAATACCTTTTTTTTTGTTTTGTTTTTTTGAGACAGGGTTTCTCTGTATAGCCTTGGCTGTCCTGGAACTCACTTTGTATACCAGGCTGGCCTTGAACTCAGAAATCTACCTGCCTCTACCTCCCAAGTGCTGGGATTAAAGGCGTGTGCCACCACCACCTGGCTAAAGAAAATATCTAATAAAAAAAAAGCCAATTATTTTTTTCTCCTTTGATATGGCAAGGATTATCTGGACAACAAAACAAAACACAAAAAAACTCTGGTTGCATGTTTTTATCTGTATCACTTGCTTCATAATATACATTTTTACATAATTTAAAAAAATAAGAAAAATATTCTTTATTAAAGAGCATATTGGTTCCTGTTACCACAAGGAAACAGATCCCGGTTAATTAAGACATAGCATTGCTTTAAAGCTCACTTAACAACCAATTACTTCTGATTCTCTGGAACCAGCAGGCTGTGTCTTGAGTCAATTTCCAGGTGAGGGAAAGCAAACGCCACCAGTATTTGTCTCATTATATGTTTTTAAACATAGACTAAGTTAACGAGGCAAAATCATCACCACTGATGTCTATGAGACATGTGGTTTTAAGTTAATTACATTACTTTTAAATAAACTTGTGAAAAGATCTTGAAATCATGCCCTGCAGTCAACTAATAATGCCCAATTTAGTCTCATCTCTTTAACCATTACAGAATGGGGATGAGGTTTATAAGTCACTCAACTTTGTGTCTTAACGATATGGAATATCACCATGTATAAAACAGTCAATGTAATAAAATGTAATGTAAAAGAGAATCAACACCAGTTTATTTCTTTTGTGTTCTCCCCCCAAACTGGGAAGTTATTGAGACTAATGGCAACTAAGACATCTTGGGATGTATTAGTTGTTGGGAACTTGTTCCCAACAAGTGAGAATATCAGCACGGGAGTAAATTCATCCTTCATTAACTGAAACTGTGATGTATCAGAACATCCAAATTTCATTCAACAATTTTGTTGCTTTAAAGTGATTTGTCTACATAGTTTTTAATTTATCCTGTCTTTCTATAACTATTAACGATGACTTTACCTCAAAAAAGATGATTTAATGTTCTAAGCAAAGACACAAAGTCAATATATTCAAGTTTCCCTTCAAGAATTGGCGGCTTTAAAATTAGACTATGAAATACATCATAATAGACACGAAGACGGTGAAAAACCACACAGCACTGAGTAATAAACACAAACTGTTATAGTTCTTAAACTTCTTAAACTTTATTAAGTACATTCTGAAAATTCAAATTTGCTTTTGATAATTTTTATATTGAGTTTTTAGTTAAGCAAGTCAAATATTCACTTATAAACTTTTAGAGTCAACTTTTTGAGCTATTATATTATGAAATGCCTTTTCATGCAATAGTCAACTTTATTCAGGGCCTAAGACAATTTATATTCTGAGAATATTCTGTGGGGTAAGCATGGTCATGAGCAGAGTTCATACGAAGTTAGGCTGTATACAGTCATAATGACAATCTATGCTTGGAAACATTTTATTTGTGGTGCATTATATTATTTTATTCTGTAATTCCAAGCAACAAAACAAATACAATTTACAAGGAATTTATGTAAATAACTTATTTGAGGCATATTCAAATACAAAACTCCTTGATATTTTTCTTTCTTTATTCCCTTTTCTATTGAAAATAGATTGGGCGTGGTGGCACACGCCTTTAATCCCAACACACGGAGGCAGAGGCAGGCAGATTTCTGAGTTCGAGGCCAGCCTGGTCTACAAAGTGAGTTCCGGGACAGCCAGGACTACACAGAGAAACCATGTCTCGAAAAACCAAAAATAAATAAATAAATAAATAAATAAATAAATAAATAAAATAAAATAAAATAAAATTTTCAAAAGAAAATAGATTAGAGCTATTATCCTTGTTCTATTTTTGCCTGTCATCCTTCAGAATGTAATTCCCAAGCAGTGATGGAATTGAAGTATCTTGAGACTTAGGACAGAAACTATGTATAAACGTACCTAGTTCTTGTCAACAATATTAGAGTATCTAAAATTCTACCATATTAAGTTGTGTGTGTATGTGACTACGGATGCAGTTTTCTTTCTTTTCCATATCTCTGTTTTTAGACAAGTGATCATATACCCCAGTCTGGCTTCAGACTTATTCTATAGCCAAGGATGGTCCAAACTCTAGAGATCCCTTGCCTCCACCTTCTGAGCTCTCCAAAGATTGGTTTATGTACTGCTTGGAGTCAAATCTAGAGCTTTATGCATTCTAGGCAAAGAATCTACTATGTGAGATACAATTTTAGTTCAAAACTCTTTATTTAAAAAACAGTAAAAAAAAAGTAAAGTAACATATAGATAAGAAATTTTTGCTTAATTTTTGGGAAGTCTTTGAAAATAGTATCCATTTATTAAACATTTACTACAATCTAAATATTTAAACCTTGTTTTCTGTTTAACTAAACTAATTAAATAGCATCCTGAAGCTGTTCTGAATATAACCACAGAGCTTATATGCTAGAGAAAGATGAGAAGTTTTGTACAGATGGTCTGCCACAAAACTTGCCAAATTCACCCTGTCTATAGGGGTTCTGGGGAAGTCCTCCCTGCCAACAGGAAAATATAATGTCTTTTAACTTTGAGTAACCCAGACTTGAAATCTGTGGTGGACATCATATTCTCAAATTGCTTCTCTCTGATAAAAAATTCTGACAAGAACATAATACAACTTTGGATAAAAATTATTTGTGACACAGACCACTATATTTAAAATATAGATTGTAATAGTTAGTGTCTATCAACTTAACATAAATGGGAAGAGGAAATCCCAGCCGAGGAACAGCCTCCATCACATTAGATATTGGTCAGGTTTATAAGGCATTTTCTTAACTGGTAATTGATGTAGTGGAGCCCAGTCCACTGTGAGTGTCCCCATCCCTAGGTAAATCAGCACTAAATGTACAGGAGAGCTAGCTGCAAGCCACGTACAATGAACCAATAAGCAACCTTTCTCCGTGGCCTTGTTTCAATTTCAGTCTTGGTGTCTTTCAATGACAGACCACAACATATAAGATGGACTAACTCTCCTTTTCCGCAATTGGTTGTATTAGGTGACAGATTTCAGAAAAGTAGACAAACCAATACAGAAGTGGGTAGAAGAGAGTGGTGTTGCGGCTGTGGTGGACCTGAGTATGTTTTGCAAAGGACTGTAGAAGTGCTTGTAACTTTGTGCTGGGAAGGAACTCTACTTTGGGATCTTGAAGAAAGGGATGTGCAGGTGATGGAAAACTAGTTCACTGATATTTCAGAGGGAAGACTGAGAGACTCTTAAAGACTCTATTATGGCTGTTTATATGATATTTCAATTTAAGAAAATTGTCAGATGAAACCTTTGCTTTTCTCAGACGATGGATGCTGGTACTGAACAATAGAATGTGATTAATAAGAGACCAGCATCATTGATGTGAAAATTATTATTACAACCATTATATCAATTATGAAAATTATCTAAGAAGTGTTTCCTCAGGATAGAGATGGTGTTCCACACAATGGGGGTGGGGGGCTGCATCAGCTGGCAGACAAACTTGAGACTGTGTAATGATCTCCCACATGGGACTGATTCTGAAGGCATAAAGGAGTGATGAATAGAAAGCTAGGATTGTCACGTGAAAGAGAGGCTAAGAGAGGTCATTGGTATAGATGCATCCTCAGTTGCAGTAGAGACCCCACGATATTGTCAATTAAGGGACACTGGGATAACCACAAAGGAAAATGGCAGATGTGTAGTGGAATTGGCCTAACCCTTTGAGACAAACTATGTGCTGTGAATGGCAGAATTCCAGCAGAGGAATTATACAGTCCTTTGAAGCCCTGTGCATTTCTGATACTGTATATTGAGCTAGAGGACTTTATTTATTTATTTATTGATTGATTGATTGATTGATTGATTGTTCTTTCATAGATTTCTTTTTTATTGGTTATTTTATTTATTTTGGTTTTGCTTATTTGTTTGTTTGTTTGTTTTAATTTCTGTTTTCCTTCCCTGTCTCCCCCTCACAAATCCCCCATACCATCCCCTCCTCCCCCTTGCCTCTAAGAGGGTGCTTCCAACCCACCTGCCCATTCTTGCCTCACCCCTTTAGCATCCCCCCTCTGCTGGGAAATCAGTCCTCCACAGGACAAAGGGCTTCATCTCCCATTCATTCCAGATAAGGCAATCCTCTGCTACTAGTGTAGCCATGGACCCACTCATGTATACACTTTAGTTGGTGATTTAGTCCCTGGGAGCTCTGGGGTGGGGAGGCAGTTAGTTGATATTGTTGTTCTTCCTATGAGTTTTCAATCCCCTTCAGCTCCTTCAGTCCTTCCTCTAACTCTTCCATTTGGGTCTCCCTGCTCAGTCGGATGATTGGCTGTGTGTCTTAGTCAGATGCTGGCAGAGAATTTTATTAACATGACTCAATGTTAAATTCTCTTTGATATTATTTTAAAATGCTGGTTCTTCTTTCCTGGAATCAGCAAATATATAACTTGTTTAGGATTTTACAAAAGCCAGCTATTAAGAGACTTTAGATTTCTTAAAAGGGACTTTGACATTTTCAAATGTATGTGTTTGTGTGTGTGTTTCTGTATGAAGTTATGTCACTTCAGATGATGATTCTTCAGACAGAACGCATAGACTATTTGACATAAAGTTCAGAACTAGAAATAACAAATAATAGTTCAAGTTGTTGGTCAGGGGACTCCCAAAACAATATAAGCTATTGTTGTTTTCCTTGGCTACCTCTCAGATGTGAGATGCAAGTCCCTATTGCTGAAAAACAGTACACTTTGGACCCATGATTTTAAAGATTCTCGCTAGATCTAAACTGAAAGACTCCTTCCCGAGGTCTACCTTTTATAGTAACAGAAAACATTGAACTTTGTAAAGACTATTGAAGTTAGTTCATACAAGTAAGGGCCTTTAAAAAAGGGTGTGGGAAGAGAACAACATAACAGAAAGATGTAGGAAAAAGTCATCAACAATCACACTATTAACTATGACAAAAAAACAAAAGTACATAAAGTTTTGTGAATATACATGCATTCATAATTTTAATGAACTTTTCTAGAATGGTAATGCTCCCTCCAAGAGCTAAAGACCACAAGCAAAATAAGAGCAAAACAAACAAACAAACAAAACAATACTGTACATGAGAATCCCTCTTTTGAATTGGTGGTCAGGGTTGTGCAAGAAACTCCCAAACCATTACAGGCTCCTGTTCTTGCCCTTGATTACCCCACCCACAGAGGTGGAAGGTAAATCCCTATTCCTTAAGATACTGTGCACTTCCAACCCAGAGGCTCCTTGACTAGAACTTACCTGAAAGGCCCCTCCCTGAAGACTAGCTCTCATATTACTAGAAGTGGCCATGAAAGCTCCCAAAGGAATGAAGCAACCAAAAGTCCTCCCCAGCTATGATACCTATCACCCACAGAAATGGCCAGTATGGTGTTATAAAACTAAGGGTCAAATAGTGACATGCATTCCCTTGGCAGTAACAGAAAGCCCTTTAATTGAATTTAAAGGTCAACAAGAGATAATCTATGCATGGCACTAGAAACCCAGACAACCACAGTATGCTACTGATGTCACAGATCATGGAGGAGAACTTACCTCCATCACTTTACTAAGCCATCATAATCCTTGCAAATCTAACCATTTTTCCTTATATCCACAGATATGTGTAGTCTTCAACCTTCATCAAGGTAACTCATTTTTACAATAGATGGGGAGTCTTGTTGGGGTCCAACCCTGAATGCTATATTGGCAAAACATTTCTATGCCTAAGGTTCAGGAAAAAAAATGTGGCAGAAGCAAAGAATGTAAGAGCCAGAGAATCAGGGAGTTTACTCTCTGATGTAGCTCCTAGTAATGTCAGAAAACATACCCATGAAGTCTCGCCAGAGTAACTACATAAACATGAGCTGATCAAGGAAAAGAGTATATATGCCAAAGAGGATGGGGGAGAGCTCCTGATACCTCAGTCCTGCACAAAGAACTAGAGGCAAGTAAACAATACTGAGTATTGGAGAAACAGTCTTCTCAAAGGAAGAGAATACTACTTGTTTATTTAATGCCAAGTGATCATCTCTGAAAACATACATATAAGTAACATTATACCTACTGAGCCATTTGAAAACAAGTAAGGAGGAGTATATGAGAGTGCTTGGAGGATGGGAGGGGCAGGAGAAATAATGTAATCCTATTATAATCTCAGAGAAAATATAAAAAGAAAAGAAAAATAGACTGTTGGACTTTATTTTGTTCTGTGATGATAAAATGAACATGGTCTTGGGAATTAGAAAGGAAAGGTTATGGTTTAAAGTGATGTTTTTTCATGGGTTATAACACATGATAATGTTTATAAAATGTTTTAAGTTATACTGAAAACACTAATCAAGTGGCATTGATATATTTATAAATAAGGTTACAGTATATATTTGTCTCAAGAAAAATGGAAGACCTACTACTATTAATATGCTAAATGAACACAGCAATAAAATGACTCTAAATGACATAGTCTTAAACCTGCAGAAAATTGCCTCATGCAAATATCATCAGAGAATCTCCTGGGAATTAACACAGACTCACAACTGGATAATGTATAGATAGTAAAAGACTTTGGAGCACTCAGTCCTATATGGGAAGTCTTTTTCAAAAAGCACCTCAACAGGGTTCAGGATTCTATGCAGAAGAGGTAGCAGAAATATTGTAAGACCCAGAGGTGACAGAAGACTTCAAGGAAACTGGACTTCCAGATACAATTGGACTGATAGGAAGAATGAAGTTTGTGATATCTGAGGAATCTCTCATAAAATTGCTATTTAAAATGCACTGTTTATGGGGGAAATAAGAGAGGGAAAATGGGGATAGGTTTCATCATATTTTATTGTAAACATGCATAAAATTCTCATGAGTAAAGAGAAATTATTTACAATTGTTTACAATGTCTTCTTGTATTCACTACAGCTTACAGAGATTTTAAATACTCAACAACATTCACTGATTCTTCATTTTTCGATGTCATTGGTTAAAAATTCTCAGCTTAGGTAAGAAAAAGGTACTGTAAAATAAGATTACAAAATGAGGAGGAAACTGTTGTTAAGGAGGTTGACAAGGTCTAAACAGGGATGGGGGTCTCTTTTCTAAGGGGAAATGAACAAAACTGTATATAACCAGGGTTGGGTGGTCCTGGTGCAAGCTGCTTGATCAGACACTTGAGAAAAATATTTTTTGAAGTAGCTGATCCCAATCAAGATCTCTAAGAACAGGCCAGTCAACACTGAAATGCTTGTTTAAACTCAAAGATAGAGACCAAGGAAAAACCTGAGAAGTCTGGTTAAAGTTTAGTCAGTCAAAATCAGTAAGACCCTTTCCCTAAGTGGCAGCAGGGACAAGCAGCTTGACTATGAAGCCGATGAGGGGAACTTAGAGAATATGGTGTTTTCTTATCCTAGTAAACCAGGAACAGGGCATGATTGGGTCTATGTAGGTGGTGCACTGGGATGGAGATTCTTTATACTGGATCTCCATGGTGTTCATCCTTAGATGAAGTTCAGTGTTGCTAGTGTTTTCTAATAATAATTCCTTCAAAACATGCTTTGGGTTACATTTTGGAAACCAGCAGACAGCACAGACTGTCAGTGGAACGGATCCCAGACCACATTAAGCCAGTGAATTCACAACACCCCATACATTATTAGCTGTGGATATCTGCAGCAGATGGGTAGGCTGAGAAGGAGGCTCGGGGTTTGTGGCACAAGAATTTTCTGAGTATAAAATATTGTCGCTTTATTGTAAAATATCAAAGTTCAAAAATTTATGATTGCCTTGGGAGGAGTTTCTGTGGGCATCCTGATAGAAGTGGCTAGAACATAGTTTTGGCAATAATTGTAAGAAGTATTAAATATTTTATGAGAAATACATTAGTGTAAATCACCATTTTAAAAAGTGAAACATGAATCACTACCCAAAGAATTGGACTTTGGAGCAAGAAATTCTGATTTATCATCACTGTTGATACTGTGTATGTAAATGCCATTTCTCAGAAGCATAAAACTCTGAGTATAATATATTGGTTAGTGTAAGCAGTACAATATATATATTTCAAGCTGTGGTAGTTTCATTAATCATATATTTTAAGAATTTTAAGCTTATTTTTATGAGGTATTGCATCCCATGTGACATTGATATGCATGCCTAATTTATGGCTTGGCAAGTGAATTATCCTAGACTCTTTTATGCTCTTGATGTATTGATTTTCAGTTGTGATAGATCATTTTAGATTGTATGTCTTTACTCATAGTGATTTATCCTCAGAATCACAGAGACTGTGGAGCAAGCTGATGCAGCCTCGGAACACTTCCTATGTGCTATAAATAGAGTTGTTAACTGGAATTCTCTGCCCAAGTAGGGAGGCATATTTAGCAAGTTGAGAAGAATAACTTCCATCTAGGATCTAATTAGTTGTTGAATGGGTGCCATATAAAGTATTTTCATTATGGTAAGTATTTTACTTCCATATGTAATCTTGTAGCACATTGTTTTTTTATATATAAATAGGCAATGAAACATAATGTCAAAGAAAGAAAACGATATCATCAACTTGTCCAAAAAGCCTGATTATACAATTATTGATTGCTTTTAATATTTGTCAGTGCCAGTACTGTCCTACTGATTGACCTGAAATTTAATGTCTCTTATTTTTTGTATAGAAAAGTTCCATTAAACAAGATTCCAATGTAAAAAAGATTATATATAGATAGATAGATAGATAGATAGATAGATAGATAGATAGATAGATAGATAGATAGAGATAGATAGATAGCTAGATAGATAGATAGATAGATAGATAGATAGATAGATAGATAGATAGATAGATACCTAAAGTCTAAAGTTTGGTGACCATGGGAAAAAATTGCTCAAACAGAAAATTAAGAGATTTAAAAAAGAATTCAGGCACCAATTTTGAAATTTCTTCTTAGACTATATTTTGAGCAGTATCAAGGCCACTCTGAAAAAACAATGCATCACTGTCATAGGTCCTTCTGGACATAAAACAGTGTGGTATTTATAAGAATAGTCCTGTTTCCACAGCATTACTGAGTCATGCTAAGTATTTGATTAATATTGTTGAGGGAGTAGTGGATGGATGATTGAATGAACCTAGATTTTCACCCATATAATAACTATATATCATAATGACCACAAATCGGAGACACAGCAGAGTGTTCAGAATTTCCTAGCAGTTTTGACATGGAAAAGTGACTCTACTCTGGGTTATGTGCATGCATGTGTTCATGTGTACCATGATCCACAGTGGAGATCTAATTTTCAGTGTTTTTAGATCATTTGAAATTTCAAACACAATGTCTTTACAAATTAGCTCTTTTTTTGTTTTTGTTTTTTCTTTTTTTGTATGTTTGTTTGCTTGCTTTTTGTTTTTTCGAGACAGGGTTTCTCTGTATAGCCCTGGCTGTCCTGGTACTCACTCTGTAGACCAGGCTGGCCTCAAACTCAGAGATCCGCCTGCCTCTGCCTCCCCAGTGCTGGGATTAAAGGTGTGTGCCACCAACACCTGACCATGTCTTTATGAATTAAATAAATGGTATAGGTAAGCTATTCAGCAGTCTTTTCTAGTAAATTATACTCTCAATATAAGTAAATACTACCTGTTTATATAAATTTTTCATATTCTTTCCGTAAACTTTATGGATTTTGCATAAATATGTCAACTGACTTGATAATAACCTATAAATAATAGTCTAACATAATAACCTATAAATATAGACTAACAGGCTTGATTAAGTGTAGTTTACTTTATGAGTTTGAGAAATACCTGTCAGTCTTTTTATCTAATTTTGCTTTAAATAACAAGGAACACATGATCTTTATTTTTTTCTGTCTTCTTTTTTCTTGTTACTGTTTTTTTTTCCCCCTTTTTGAGACAGAGCGTCACTTTTATTCGTGGCTAGTTTCATACTCACCATAGAGTGCAGGCTGACTTCAAACTCATTGCAAATATCCTGGCTTAGCCTTCTGTACGCTCCGATTACAGGTTGAGTCCCATGTTCCATAGTGGCTCTTCTTCTTCTTCTTCTTCTTCTTCTTCTTCTTCTTCTTCTTCTTCTTCTTCTTCTTCTTCTTCTTCTTCTTCTTCTTCTTCTTTTTCTTCTTCTTCTTCTTCTTTCCAGATTTTCAAGTTTTATTTTTTATTATATTTTTATTA
Source organism: Mus pahari (assembly GCF_900095145.1). Lineage (NCBI taxonomy): Eukaryota > Metazoa > Chordata > Mammalia > Rodentia > Muridae > Mus > Mus pahari. The sequence continues at coordinate 61,716,823 of NC_034596.1, forward strand.
GATATTTTGTTTATTTACATTTCAAATGCTATCCTGAAAGTTCCCTATACCCGCCCCCCACCCCTGCTCCCCTACCCACCCACTCCCACTTCTTGGCCCTGGCTTTCCCCTATACTGGGTCATATAAAGTTTGCAAGACCTAGGGTCCTCTCTTCCCCATGATGACCAACTAGGCCATCTTTTGCTACATGTGCAGCTAGAGACATGAGCTCTGGGGGTACTGGTTAGTTCATATTGTTGTTCCCACTATAGGGTTGCAGAACCCTTCAGCTCCTTGGGAACTTTCTCTAGCTCCTCCACTGGGGGCCCTGTGTTCCATCCAATAGATGACTGTGAGCATCCACTTCTGTATTTGCCAGGTACTGGCATAGCCTCACATGAGACAGCTATATCAGGGTCCTTTCAGCAAAATCTTGCTGGCATGTGCATTGTGTCTGGTTTTGGTGGCTGATTATTGGATGAATCCCCAGGTGGAGCAGTCTCTTCTTTATTTGTTAAAATGAAGTCACTAAAATGAAACGTGAGGTTTAACGTTAACACATACTCTAGACATAAATTTCAATCTATTTAAAAATAAGAAAACTCATTTTTATGATTTGGGAAATCTGATGATCCTGTGATGTCTTCAGAAGAAATACATTTATTAAAATGACCACAAAGGAAAGAGCATGCTATAGAGATGATGTCCAGTTGTCATATGATCATAATTTTGGAAATAAAACACAGCATAATTCCTATTATGCATATTCATATGACTTAAGCACTTATTAAAGAAAAAAAAAACAAAACAAAATGTTTTAGCCCAAAATTGCTGGTGATAAATGGCATTGCAAACAGGACAAACTGTTGACACATGATTAGGACTCTCAGCTGTTGCCAGACTTGCCACTAGATGTCACACAGCTCTTATTCTGTCTCTTCGCAGACCCTTTGTTGATTTTGCTAGCTGCTACCTCCTTTACAATATAAACTGCAGACCAGTGAGGAATGTGGGACAGCACTTCACTCATGGTTATCTTGGCATGAGCTATCTTCAAAGGAAACCATATCATATGGAACCTTACTACTGGAGAAGGAGAAACATTCTCACAACTCAGGGAGACAGCTAACTTTTAGAGCATCAGTTTTAAACTCCTAATGGAAAGAATCTATACTATTTAGAAACTGATTACATATCTTTTTTTAATTTTGACAAAATTCAGTGTCGCTAAAGGTACCATAAATCTCATAGCAACTTATGCTATCAGAATTAAAAATTTCTAGTCTGTAAGTAGTTTATGTGACAATTCCAGGTAATAATAAGTATTTAAAAATCATATTAACGTGCTATTGCAAAATGAGAATTTTTAGAATTCTTAGAATGTGTGAGTTAAATGACTAGGGGAAAGTCTTGAAGCTACCTCGATCGCCCGAGGAAAACTAGGGAGTGTATAGCTTTTGAGGGAGTATGGGGCTGGGAGTAGACTAAATTTGTCCTTGTTCCTTTTGTTTCAGTACCTCCCACTCAAAAGTAATTATATTTGTGAAGTTTATCTGTCTTGTGTAATTTCTTCACTCCCATCGCCACAGAATGCTCCCAAAGGGGCTGTAGAATGAAGTCGTACCAACTCAAGCTTTAATTGAAAACACAGCTCCTGCATGTTCCGATACTACATTCTCTGACATGCTTACATGTGCGTGTGTGTGTGTGTGTGTGTGTGTGTGTGTGTGTGTGTGTGTGGTATGGAATCGATATCATCACAGCTTTCATAGTAGGTTCTTGAAATACACACTCCTCACTTGAGTCTATCAATATATTTCTGAAATGAAAATAGGAATTTTTATTCTGAGTGAAACTTGATGTACTGTGAAAATTACATTTCATTTCCTGTGTTCACACACTATACACTATTGGAATTATAGCACTAAACCAATTAAACTTGTCGGTTGAATGTAGAAGGTCTTGCAGTATGAAAATAAAGCCTTCACCTTTTCATATTGTGGATGCTGTTTCCTAAATTTATAAATTCAGACTCAGACAATTAATTTTACTTTATTTCATGGAATTCTCTTTGTTGCCTTTGAATCATTATGTGTGCTTTTTTTCCTATCCCCATGTTTCATGTTTTCATAATGTTGGGAATTAAATCAATATCTATCAAATTTTATATGTTTTAATAAGCTTAATACAAAACTTATTATATGTGTATGTTAATATAATAACATTAATAACATATTATATTAACATGTTAATAATAATCTTTTATTTAAAGCAGTGATAAATGGTTTTGCCATGTAAGTTGCATTCTTTCTGATTTCAAAATGTTTTGAAGTTTGATCTAATTACTCTATGAAGATATAACTTAGTAAGTATATAAATTTATAACTTCTTTTGTTTTCCTGCATCAGTAATAATTGTGTTAAAATAAGATTTGTATTCATTTTAACTCATATAGTTTCTATAAAAACATGTTTAATCAATGGTAGTAATTGCTTTTTAGGATGTACTCAGAGTATAACAAGCACATCTAGAGTCTCTATGCAATATCTATGATTGTATGTCAAAATATCACATCTTTATTCCCTATGGAACTGAAACTCAAATTTATATATTGAGTAGTAGAAATGTTTCCTAAAAAAATGTCACTATGCTTTAGATTCCACTACTGGGGTGTACATCAGTGTTATGTGAAAAACTTATAAAAAATACTGCCGGGTAAAGCATATATGTTTGTCATTCCAGTGCTCACAAGGCTGAAATGAGAAAAAGAAGTTTGAAGCCAGCATAGACTACCAAGCAAGTTCCATGCCAGCCATGGCTGTGTAAAACCCTGACAAAATGACAACAAAGAGTATTGATGATACAGCCACTCAACTCTGCTAATCATAGTACCTGAGGGCAGTCTTTTGGTATATGTGTACACATGTACATATGCTTCCATATCCACTCATGTGTGTTCACACATGTCTTTCTGCAAGGATTTCTCATGGAGTCATTTCTGAATACCAGTTTAAATTTAAAATGCAGAATATTTAAACTGGTATTCAGAAATGACTGTTCTNAACTGGAAAAATAAAGGTTAGAATCAATAATTTTAGTACTGTCATATATTGTAAAAATCAAGAAAAAGTAATGGACACATTTGTTGAAAAACTCTGTGTTAATAATAGCAAACTATTTTCAAACTAAAAGCATCTTAAAATTATTCTTGGTCTTTTTTTTTTCTGTAGAGGCCTCAATGATTGCATTCTTTTTGCAGAAAATATTGATCAGAAAAAGCACTTTCCGATCAATTAGCTTAGCGGTAGTCTATTTCAGATCACTTACATAAATGTGAACAATTTCTACTTTAGCCCCTAATTGAGAAAAAATCCTGTGCTATAAACTGTTTGGAGAAAGCTCCTTATATCAGACTATATATTGGGCTGAGGATAAAAAAAAATACTCAAAATTCATCTCAGTGTTTGCTCATTCAGAGGATAAGAGCTTGGTCAATGCAGATAAATCCAAAACAAACTCTCCAGTTATGTTTACTTATCAGTTATGAAGGAGGAATTGGCGGGCAGATTTTTAAGTGAATTGTGGTTAAACATGTCCGCCTCTGCTTTGGGGAAGGATTGACCACTAAGCATTTTACTTGCCAATCAGAATGTTTAGCATTCCGCTTTAGAGACAAATTTGATGATGACATATGAATTTGTGCACTCTTGATGTACATAGAAAGATTTTTATGAATTCATGCCACATGTGCTTTTAAAAACAGTACCTATATGATTCCTAAATTGGGAGCAGAAGAAATATTTTCTAAGCACAAGTTGTCCAAGTTGTATGCCTATATTTTCTAGTAGGGATGTCTTGCTGATGTTGATTAACAATCAGTACCTTGCATTCTTTGAAGAAATGGAGTTTCAATTTAAGATGTTAAATATGTGAGGATATGAGGTTGTATTCTCTACAGGTTCGGTGAGAGCTTTTTGGTCTCCTATGAAGCTATCAGCAACCCAGGGCTCTATAAACCTTGAAGGTTTGATAAGAGCAACTGAAAGACTGCGAACAAAGTTTAGCACTACTCCATTTTGGCAAAGAGGGATTAATTAAACTCGATTCACAAATCTCTGACTGCTCTATCAAGATGTCACTGGTTTAGTGTGGCTACAGAAGTTTTGTAACAGGGAAAAAATGTTTCTTAAAATAGAAGTGGGTAGAAATGAGAGCTGAATTAGCCATGGATTACCACACTTGATCTATGACTGACCACTGAAGGATAGAAGGTCCAGGCAGTTCAAAGAGTCAAGTGTCAGTGCACTGTAATGCTTCTTACCGACTGGGGTTTGACAGTGTTTTGGGGTTTCGTCTGTTTCTTTGTTTGTTTGTTTTTGTGGTTGTTGTAGTTGTTGTTGTTGTTTTAAGATTATGTTTTCCAGCTCATTTTATCCCAGCTCACTCTTGTAAGAGTAAAGCCCTACCAACCCTCAGAATGAATGCTTTAACACTGAACAGATTTAAAACCTTGAGAAGACTAACTGGAAAGGCTAGAATATTTTTAGTTACCTGTAGTTCACTTAAATAATGGTACGCAGAAAGAATCTTTTCAGTGTGTGGTGTGTTGTAAATTAGTTTAATCTCAGCATTTGTACTGGCTAGTTTTGTGTCAACTTGACACAGCTGGAGTTATCACAGAGAAAGGAGCTTTAGTTGAGGAAATGCCTACATGAGATCCAGCTGTAAAGTATTTTCTCATTTAGTGATCAAGGGGGAAAGGCCCCTTGTGGGTGGGACCATCCCTGGGCTGGTAGTCTTGGGTTCTATAAGANAGCANGCTGAGCAANCCAGGGGANGCAAGCNAGTAAAGAACATNCCTCCATGNCTTCTGCATCAGCTCCTGCTTTCTGACCTGCTTGAGTTCCAGTCCTGCATCNTTTGGTGATCAACAGCAGTATGGAAATGTAAGCCAAATAAACCCTTTCCTCCCCAACTTGCTTCTTGGTCATGATGTTTGTGCAGTAATAGAAACCCTGACTAAGACAGCATTTGTGAGGCTGAACCATGAGATATTTTAAGTTCAGCAAAAGCCTGAACTACATAATAAAACCCTGTCTCAAAAATAAATAAACATCAAAAACAACAAGAGAAACAAAAAAAGCCCCAGATTCTATTAAATTATAGTTGTTGAAGATTGAGTGAGTCAATATTTAAGTAAATTCTAATATTTTTACACAAAATTCTAATAATTAAGTAAATTCTAAATACACAGACATTAAACCTTTGTTAATGTGTTTATTTACACTATTTTTAACAAATCAGTAATTTATATTAAAATTTTAATCAAAAATACATTTTATGTAGCATCTTTTAACTATTGTGGTATTTATTTGTCCACCTAGAACTTTAGCACTTCATTCTTGCCTACTACACTTGCAATATAATTTTCTCAGCAAAGTTGAATAAATACAATAATAATAACTGTGATAAACACCTCACTGCAAAGGAAGTTAGTACTGTAACAATCAGTTGCATATAAGATTTTTTAGTGCAGGAAAAAGAAATAGATGAAATCCTAGAAATATAAATTCTAAATGAATTTAAATATATATAAATGCAGATTATATAAATTTATAATATAAAATTCTAGGAAAATATCAATGTACTATTCTCAAAATAAAATTATTGTAGAAAAATAATGTATGTATATTCATATCTATGATTTAAATTTTAACATCGATTTGATATCATTTATATAAGAAAAAGTCTCAGACAATTATGATAGAAAACAACACTAAAATTCTTTTAAGTATTATTTGCCTGTACTAAAGTTTGACTTATATTACCCAGAAGAGAGTTCTATTTTAGACTATTATACACTGATTTTAATTAATTAATTAATTATTCCTCCAGATTTTATTCCCCCACCCCGTTTACCCTCCAACTGTTGCACATCCCATACCTCCTCCCTCCCCACCCCTGTCTCCACAAGGATGTCTCAACCCCCTACCCACCTGACCTCTAAACTCCCTGGGGCCTCTAGTCTGTGGAGGGTTAGTTACATTATCTCTGATTGAACACAGACCTGGCAGTCCTCTGCTTTATATGTTTTGGGGGTCTCATATCAGCTGGTGTATGCTGCCTGTTTGGTGGTCCAGTGTTTGAGAGATCTTGGGGGTTCAGATTAATTGAGACTGCTGGTCCTCCTACAGAATTGCCCTTCTCCTCGACTGACTTTTTTTTTTTTTTTTTGCCTTTCCCTAATTCAACCACAGGGGTCAACAGCTTCTGTCCATTGGTTCAGTGCAAATATCTGCATCTAACTCTTTCAGCTGCTTGTATAAAAAGCTCAGGGCCAGATGGATTTAGTGCAGAATTCTACCAGACCTTCAAAGACCTGATACCAATATTCCTCGAACTATTCCATAAAATAGAAACAGAAGGAATACTACCTCATTCATTCTATGAAGACACAATTACTCTGATACCTAAATGACACAAGGACCCTACCAAAAAGGAGAACTTCAGACCAATCTTGGTTATAAATATCGATGCAAAAAATATTCAATAAAATTCTTGCAAAATGAATCCAAGAACACATCAAAACCATCATTCACCATGATCAAGTAGGCTTCATCCCAGGGATGCAAGGTTGGTTCAATATACGAAAATCCATTAACGTAATCCACTATAATAAAAAAACTCAAAGGGGGAGAAAAAACCACACATGATCATCTCCTTAGATGCAAAAAAGCATTTGACAAAATACAACCCCCCCTTCATACTTTTAAAGTATTGGTGAGGTCAGAAATTCAAGGCCCATACCTAAACATAAAGCAATATACAGCAAACCAACAGCCAATATCAAGTTAAATGGAGAGATACTTGAAGCAATCCCACTAAAATTGGGGTCAAAACAATGACGCCCACCTTCCCCATATCTATTCAATATAGTTACTTGAAGAGCTAGCTAGAACAATGTACACTGATTTTTTTAAAAATATATTTCATCCCCATTATTTTTCCTTCTTCCTTCAGTGATATCTAGTGAAGCTTAAAAAAAAAAAAAAAAATTCCGAAGATCAAGATGTATCCAACTTTAAACTAAGCACTCTGGAGGCAAAGGCTGGTAGATCTCTGTGAATTCAAGGCCAGCCTGGTGTAAAAAGTGAATTCCAGACCAGCCCTGCTACATGGTGAGACTCTGCTTCAAACAAACACATTTCCATTCAAAAAAGTACTTTGAAAAAAAACTTCATGTAAATGCTACTAATAAAGATTCCTGTTATATGTAACCTCATTTAAACTTAAACCAACTTTTTGTCTTAACTGTGTAATAGACAGGATTTCTCTTAAATGTAGGTCCGGTGTGTCTCCGATGCTTGATGACTCTTATCAACGTGATTAAGTTAGAAGTATTTATGATGGATAAGGCATATTCCAGGTCTATCTTGGAGGAAATTTCCATAGATAATGAACAAAAGAGAGGAGACAGCTCTGCTAACAGGTAGCTGCATCTTACAGGCTGAAAGCCTGGATAGACCAAAGGGTAAAGGGAGAAAGCTTGTATTAACAGGCATTCTCTCTTTGTTTCTTGCCCTCTGGGATTTGAGCTGACATACCACAAATACATCAGCCATGGTGGACTGAAACCCCTGACATCCTTAGCCAGAATAAATAGACCATCTTTTAAAATCATTCCTGTTGGATACTCACTATGGAACTTCATTGGTCTGCAGCTCCAAAAGAGGTAACACATTTCTGATGTTGTGCTTTCTATTTGTCAGGTCGCCATATTTAGAAGGGACAATTTTCAGTGTATTATATTATAATTTCATTACAGCTTTTCCTCTCTCTCTGTCTCTCTCTGTTCTTTTGTGTGTGTGTGTGTGTGTTTTCAAGTATTTATTTTGGAAAATTTGCAGTTTCAAATTCTTCCACTGTCATTTTGAGGTATGATTTTTTTTAAGTTCTTCTTCCAGTATTATAACTCAAGATTATGTTTATCAAGGATCAGTGGGTTTGTTTATTTAAAATGTGACCACTGAGGTAGAAATCTCTGACATCTCATAGTTCTGCAGAAAGCAAAACTTAATATCAGTTAGCATCTTGCTTCAAGTTGTTGTTGCCAACTGTCATGAAGGTTAGAAAAAAAAAATCACTTTCATTTTTAGTAAAACCAACCAACTAAAATGGATGACTATGGATTCTCTATTCTTTTTCTTACAATATTTCCTGTACTGATTCTTGAGATACCTCATTAAATACAATAGATAAAGTTCTTGCCATATAACTTAAGGACCTGAGTGTGGCCTCTAGCATCCATGTTAATGCCTCCTGTTGGAGTACAAGCTCTTAATCCTTAGGTTGAGAAGGTGGAAAGAAGGCTGGATGTCTGGGAGTCCTTATCCAACATCCAGGTCTAACTAGGGAACTCCAGGTTTCAGTGAATGATGGCCTATTCTCAGAAACAAGAAAATCAAGGTGAACTGCCCCTAAAGACTATCTGATGCTACCCGTAGTTTCCATATGCAAACATACATAATCTCTCTCACACAGTCTTCTGTCTTTTATTTCAGGACAGCTCCATATTGCTGACATACTAGTACTTGAAAACATACCAACGTCTGCTGCTTTTCTCCTATGGAGAGTTTTTAATTTAATACCTTTAAAATGTGGGCCCTTGGGGACTAGTCCTAAACTGAGTACAGCCTCGACAGGAGGATTTTCCCAGGAGTCGTTCTGAGCCCTCTGCCTGTCAGCAGATATCTCAGATTTAGGAGAGAGCGCAGGCTGCGAAGCCATGTAGCTAAGCAATTACAAAAGAAATTATGACATCATGGCACAAGGGAAAAAGTTTCCAACAAATTTGATTATAAAATCATGTCATTGTGCTGGATGGCTCTGGCATATTCTCTGCGGTAGTTAGAAAAACAATCTAAGAGATGGTGCTTGGGTAAAGCGTGTGCTGTTCCCTCCTCCCAAGTGAAGCCATTGGTTTATGACTACTTCTTGGAATGTTCCCTCCCTCGCACTATTGCTTGGGTTTATCCCGCAGCTTCAGAGCTCATTCCTCCAGGAAGTCTTCCTTTGGCAAGAAAATAAGGCCGAAGCTCCCCGTGAACCTGCACAGTGATTTTGCTTATTGTATTTCACTATAATATCCTGTTCTGAAGTTTATTCAGCTGAATGTGATGAGGGACGAGTATCCTATGGTGCAGAGTGAGGAGCGTGCATAGTGTAGCACGAAGCTACTGAAGCTTGGGGGGTTGGTAGTGGAGGTGAGACTGTGGAAGTTCTGTGTAACTACAGAGGAAAACTGTCAGCATTGCAGACTTTGGAAGAGAGAATGGCTTTGGGCCAGCCAGAGGACCAAGTGGCTCTCCAGAGAGCTGTGACAGCAGATGGCTTTCAGCCAGCCTCAAACTCCCAACTGCTTCCTCAGCCTTAAAGGGGCGACTAGTTGACAGCATCTGTAACACATATTCTAGATCCCTTTCCTTTTTTTCCATTCTATGACTCAAATCAATATGGCTAAGTATTGTATATGTATTAATGCTTAATTATTAGGTAAAATTTTCCAATAAAATAGATTTTCATATTGCAGAAATGGTCCACAATTTTATTTCAGTATCAAAATTTGATCAATTTAAATTCATCTTAACTTTGGAAAGAGTGGTGTTGAGATGTGTTACAAACAGGGAAAAAAAAATGGATGAATTAAAAATCAAAGGTGAAAAATCAGAGCTTTAAGACTTAGTGGTAAGAACACCTGAGAAAAAACACACATGTTCCTGCCTAGGAGCGCTCAGGAGAAAAGAAGTTGCTGGTTATGTTGCCTATCTTCTCTGTTTCTGTGAAAAGTTACAACTAAGAAAGTAGGCAGGACAGCAACCTCTGGCCCAGTCAGCAGGCATGGCTGGAGAGTCACAGCCTCTTGGTTCAAGAATGCTTTCTCATGGTGCTGACTGTGGAAGAAATTGAAAACGAGAGAAATGAGAGGATTGTCTTGTGGGTTTTTTTTTTTTAAACCACAATGACCATTCACTATGTATTATTATAAGCTGTTTTAATAAAAGATAGCATATTTTCTCAACTAGAAATAGTCACATAACATCTAAATGATTTATGTGGTTTTCTCTGTGTAATGTGTTCTGTTCTTTCGATATCTTTTTGATACAAGGCAACCAGACTTCAGCTTTTGCTTAAGGTATTTAGTCTATTGTGCTGTATTGTACTTTGCTTTGACTGAGGGGAGCCCAAGCTTAAGGAGATCTGTGTTCGGAAAGGGAGGATTTCCCAGAAGCCTCCACAGGGACTCTGGAGCCCCAGACAGTTATTCAAACCACACTTTGAAAACTGCCTGCTGGATTATCCTAAAGTCTCCAAATCTCAAAGGCTTAGGAGAAGTGTCCTCAGATGTCAGGGACTCGTGGAAGCCTAGTTTGCCTCCCATTTGCAGAGGTTCTCAGCTGGATCCCTCTGGAACAAGGCTCTTCAAGGTCCCCATGGAGGAACCATGGCTGGTTCCCCAGCCTCTCTCAGAATCACTGTTATCCTGGGAGCACAGAACAAGGATGGTGGTGTGCCCTGTTGACATCTATTCACTCTTCATTACACAAAGTACCTACTTCAATTAGGCAGCAAGCACATGCCCTTTGGGGAAGGGACAAGCAATACTAGCAAACAGACTGCTTGCCACTGACAACTCTGGACAAGGGAAAAAATGCTGGTGATAATACATTCTTTTATTGAAATAGTTATAAAATAGTTATCATCCTATTAGGAGTTGTGAACTAGTTTCTACTTTTTTCTGCTTCATCTTTTATATAATTTGGAGAAGTTGCAGAACTCAAATATCTTCATGTAGGCTTATATGTCACTATTTCTAATTAAAATTAAGAACACATTTTTATAATGAATGTAATTTTTGAGAGAATATAAAAGGCCACAACAGACTAACAACTGAGAATTTTTATGACCATATTTCTGACCATTTTCTGGGTGCCAACTGTGTGCTTCTGTAGTACAATGGTTTTACCTGTGACCAGATAGAATTCCTAAGTGGATTCCTGTATGTGTGCATGTGTAGTCATTAAATGTTAAAAACACACGCCAAAAGGAGCCTAACTACTTAAACCTCAAAATAACTCCTACTAAAGATACTATTACACTTAAATAGAGTATAGCTTCTTTTTGGAAAGGACAGTAGTGATATTTATATGGTGATCTATTCAATAATGTCATTCACCGATTCCCACTGCTGATACATCAAGTTGGCATACTCATTATTTTTGGTCAAATATAACAAAGTTTTTTTTTTCTGTTTTTTGTATTCATATAGAAGATTAAATTAAGAGCCACAAGAGCTGGCTTCCTTTTGGAGTGTCTAGGATCCACAGTTTTCTTTTGCCAGATTTTTGGAGGCTGCTTGCTTTCTTTAGCTCTTGGCCTCTTTCTCTGCCTTTACAGTACATCTCTCTAACACTTGCACCCGCTACCACATGCATCTATCTCTGACGTGTTTCATCCTGCGATAGGATCGCTATATTGCATTGCCCTACCTCAGTGGTTCAGACAAACTTTTTGTTTCTGGAGACATAATTAATCCCATCTACAAAGTCTGTTTTTCGTGAGGTTATCTATTCACATTTTTTTTTCTATTTATAATACAATCTCTTATGGGAAGAGCTTTATTGGTCTATCTTTTATTCTTAAAGGGTTGAAGCAGTTATATAAGTTTTTCTGATTACTTGTGTAATCATAAAGAGATGCATATTTTAACTTAAATGAAAAATGTGTTTTTCTTTATTTTATAACAATCAAAACTGCCAAGTCCTGCTAAGTGTCCTTTCTTATTCCTGCCTGCAGATCGCATCACCCAGGAAGATTAATAGCCACTGCAATTTCATCTAACGCTCTTCAGGTGCTAGGACTGTCTAAATCAAAAGCCTAATCCTCTCCTCAGTTTCTCAGAATTTCATTCCTAGATACCAGTCAGGGAAAGCTATATGCTATCGTGAATGTCACTGGTTCCCAAAGTGAGACAAAAAAGAACACCATTTAGCTAACCAGACATTTGCCTAGACATATCATGGACAAGTGCAGAATATACAACCATCTCAGTGATGCATTTTTTTTTGTTACTTTGTGTAACACACAACACGCTGTTTACACAGGGAGATCACTCTAGCCAGGACAAAGTAAAGTGTAATATAATGTCACTGCATAGCTACACACAAAAAGATATGGGAATTGCTCTCCATGTTGGTTGTTTTCCTTAAAAGACAGTGATAGCATCCACAGTCATTCTCTAGGCATCAACTGCATTCAGATGGTATGCTTGAGATTTCACTAGAAGGAAATGAGTCGCTGTTAACATTGCCTTTGATATAATCACTTTGTCATTTCATAGACATTGTAAAGTCTTTTTCCACAGGGAGCATTTTAACATGTTTTCACTTTTTGGCTTATGTTACTATTGATCTTTCTCTCTTGTGTTGAATCTGTGATGATATCATTTATGGAATCCAAATTTCCACATAGACTGTTGTATATGCTTTAATCTGATGCTCTTATGAAGCACTTTTGGTGAACACTATACATATATAGAAGAAAATAATGTCTTCTTATGCTCAGATACTGTGTCTTTATGTTCAGATAAATTTTGCTCACAGCTATTCTGGGTATGGATGGAAGCTTTCTATTAGTAACCTCTACAATTTTTTTTTCTTGTTTTTAAGGGATATTAGTGAATAAATTGGACATTTGGAGATGGTTTGATAACAAGCATAAGATGATTTGCATATAATACATGTGTGCCATTTAACAAAAAACTCCGCTAGGTGATAAAATAGGGCAAAAAATGTGTCATCACGGTATGAGGTTGTTCTGAGGTCATTCAAACATTTATTTGAACATTAAAATATGTACCTACTTTATCAAATACTTCATGTGTTGTTACCATTTGGAGGGGCACATATAAATAAAACAATAACTTCTTTGAAAATCATTTTCTCAAACACCTTGTAAAACTCTGCATTCACTTCAGACTTTGCCATATGCAATTTTCCTAATCAGTTTTCAAGATTATGGAATTCCCACAGCCTTTCTTCAAAATTTAAATTTGTGCTATTTTTATTTGATCAACTTCTTAGTGTAACCTTATAATCAGAACAAATGATAGGTAACTCTCATATTCTCCTCCAAATGATTCATTTTCTTGTAATATGGTTGCAATAACACTCATGAACACTACAAAATACTACACTGAAGATCTAAGTAGCTTTGGCTGTTTCCAAAATCTGCAATCAAGAGCCCTTCCTCAGGTAGTAATATGTCCAATTTTCTGAGGAACGGCCAAACTGATTAAAGCTTACAATACTACAAGCAATGGAGGAGTGTTCCTCTTTCTCCACATCCTCCTCAGCATCTGCTGTCACCTGAGTTTTTGATCTTAGCCATTCTGACTGGTGTGAGGTGGAATCTCAGGGTTGTTTTGATTTACATTTCTCTGATCACTGAAGACTTTGAACTTTTCTTTAGGTGCTTCTCAGCTAGTCTGTATTCCTCAGTTGAAGTTTTTTGTTTAGCCCATTTTTAATATGTTATATGCTTTTCTGGAATCTAACATCTTGAGTTCTTTGTATATATTGGATATTAGCCCTCTATCAGATGTAAGATTGGTAAAGATCTTTTCCCAATCTGTTGGTTCCTGTTTTGTCCTATTGAGAATGTCCTTCGCCTTACAGAAGCTTTGCAATTTTATGAGGCCCCATTTGTCAATTCTTGATCTTAAAGCAAAAGCTATTGGTGTCCGGTTTAGGAAATTTTCCCTTGTGGCCATGTCCCTGAGGCTCTTCCCCACTTTCTTTTCAATTAATTTCAGTGTATCTGGTTTTATGTGGAGGTCCTTGAACCATTTGGACTTGAGCTTTGTACAGGAGATTAAAATGGATTGATTCACATTCTTCTACATGCTGACCGACAGTTGAAGCAGCACCATTTGTTGAAATGCTGTCTTTTTTCATCTGGATGTCTTTTTTTCCAGCTACTTTGTCAAAGATCAAGTGACCATAGGTATGTGGGTTCATTTCTGGGTCACCAATTCTATTCCATTGATCTATCTGCCTGTCACTGTACCAATACCATTCAGCTTTTAGTCATGATTGCTCTGTAGTACAGCTTGAGGTCAGTGATGTTGATTTCCCCAGAAGATCTTTTATTGTTGAGAACTGTTTCGGCTATTCTGGTTTTTTTCAAAATGAATTTGGAAATTTCTCTTTCTACCTCTCAAGAATTGAGTTGGAATTTTGATGGGGATTGCATTGAATCTGTAGATTGTTTTGGCAAGATGGTCATTTTTACTATATTAATCCTGCCAATCCATGAGCATGCTAGATCTTTCCATCTTCTGAGATCTTCACTTTCTTTCTTTAGAGATTTGAAGTTCTTGTCATACAGATCTTTCACTTGCTTAGTTATAGTCACACCAACATATTTTATATTATTTGTGACTATTGTGAAAGGTGTTCTTTCTCTAATATCTTTTTTTTGCCTGTTTATCTTTTGAGAAGGTCACTGATTTGTTCAATTTAATTTTATATACAGCTACTTTGATGAAGTTGTTTATCAGGTATAGGAGTTCTCTGGTTCCACCTATAGGGTTGCAGGCCCCTACAGCTCCTTGGGTACTTTCTCTAGCTCCTCTATTGGGGGCCCTTTGTTCCATCCAATAGCTAACTGTGAGCATCCACTTCTGTATTTGCCAGGCACTGGCATAGCCTCACAAGAGACAGCTATATCAAGGTCCTTTCAGCAAAATCTTGCTGGTGTATGCAATAGTGTCTGCATTTGGTGGCTGATTATGGGATGGAGCCCTGGGTGGGGCAGTTTATGGATGGTCCATCCTTTCGTCTCAGCTCCAAACTTTGTCTCTGTAACCCCTTCCAT
>NC_034596.1:61733136-61735205 GCF_900095145.1 Mus pahari
GTGGACAGCCTTGTCTAGTCCCTGATTTTAGTGGGTTTGCCTAAAGTTTCTCTCCATTTAGTTTGATGCTGGCTATTGGTTTGCTGTATATTGCTTTTACTATGTTTAGGTATGGGCCTGATCTTTCCAAGACTTTTATCATGAAGGGGTGTTGGATTTTGTCAAATGCTTTCTCAGCATCTAACATCTAATGAAATGATTGTGTGTGTTTTTTTTCTTTGAGTTTGTTTATATACTGGATTATACTAATGGATTTCCATATATTGAATCATCCCAGAATCCCTGGTATGAAGCCTAATTGATTGTGATGTATGGTGGTTTTGATGTGTTCTTGGATTTGGTTTGTAAGAATTTTATTGAGTATTTTTACATTCATATTCATAAGGGAAATTGGTCAGAAGTTCTCTTTCTTTGTTGGGTCTTTGGTTTAGGTATCAGAGTAATTGTGGCTTCATAGAACAAATTTGGTAGTGTTCCTTCTGTTTCTATTTTGTGGAATAATTGGAAGAGTATTGCATATATCCAGAAGATGCTCCAACATATAATACATACTCTACTATGTTCACAGCAGCCTTGTTTATAATGGCCAGAAGCTGGAAAGAACCCAGATGTCTTCCAACAGAAGAATAGATATAGAAAATGTCATACATTTATATAATGGTGCACTACTCAGCTATTAAAAATGATGAATTCATGAAGTTCTTAGGCAAATGGATGGAACTAGAAAATATCATCCTGAGTGAGGTAACCCAATCCTAAAAGAACACACATGGAATGCACTCACTGATAAGTGGATATTAGTCCAGAATTTTGGAATACCTAAGATACAATTCACAGACCACATGAAGCTCAAGAAGAAGGAAGACCACAATGTGGATACTTCAGTCCTTCTTAGAAGGGGGATCAAAATACCCATGGGAGGAGATACAGAGGAGAAGTTTGGAGCAGATACTGAAGGAATGGTCATCCAGTGACTGTCCTACCTGAGGATCCATCCCATATACAGTTACCAGACATCATCATGGATGCCGACAAGTGATTACTGACAGAAGTGTGACATAGCTGTCTCCTGAGAGGCTCTGCCAGTACCTGACAAATACAGAAGTGGAGGCTCATAGCCATCCACTGGACTGAGCACGGGGTCCCTGATGGAGGAGGTAGAGAAAGGACCCAAGGAATTGAAGGGGTTTGCAGCCTCATAGGAATAACAACAATATGAACCAACCAGTACCCCTAAAGTTCCCAGGGACTAAACCACCAACCAAAGAGTACACAAGGAGGGACTCAAGGCTTCAGCCACATATGTAGCAGAGGTCTTGTGGTTCATCAATGATAGGAGAGGCCCTTGGTCTTAAGGCTGGATGCCCCAGTGTAGGGGAATGCCAGGACAGGGAAAAAGGAATGGGTGGGTTAGGGGTAGGGGCATGGGATAAGGGGGGTTTCAGAGGGGAAATGAGGAAAGGGAATAAAATGTGAAATGTAAATAAAGAAAATATTTTTTAAAAAAAGAATAAAAAAAAAAGAAAAAAGAACCCTTCCTCTAAGGGTATTTCTACTTTAGATATATTTTGGGAACTTCATTTTTGTTGTATTACATTTTCTTTCCTTATATTTTAATATACAATTCATAGATCTTACAGATATCAAGCTAAAACAGCCTTCAATAGGAAAGATTGAAATAGTCCCAGTATATTTAGTGAGTGATTAATACCAATTTATACCAGATTCTCTTGAGAAAAATAGAAAAGGTAATTATGGAAGTTGAAATAAATGGCAGTCAGTCATTCAGTGGTAGCCTCATAAATATAGGCAGTTGATGTACTGAGAAGTCCATGATAAACCTTGTGAGGAAACACTCTTAGTTTGCTTTCTATTGCTGTGATAAAGACCATGTCCAATAGCAACCTGAGGAGGGAATGGTTTATTTAGTATTCAAATCTTTATCTTGTTACAAATACAGAGAAGTCCAGGCACATGGATGCAAGAACTAAGGCAGAGACCACAGAGGAATGCTGGTTAATGTTTTTCTTTCCATGGCTGCCTCTGTCTGTCTGTCTGTCTCTGTCTCT
>NC_034596.1:61735239-61761648 GCF_900095145.1 Mus pahari
TCTCTCTCTCTCTCTCTCTCTCTCTCTCTCTCTCTCTCTCTCTTAAACAACCTAGAAAACAATGGTCCAGAAACAATGGCATTGTTCATTGTGTTCTGGGTCCTTCTATATCAAACATTAATCAAGCAAATGCACTGCAGATATGTCTATAGGCCAATATGATAGAAACATTTTCTCAGTTGAGGATCCTTCTTCTGAAATTACTATAGGATGCATCAAGTGGACAGAAAACTAAACAATGCATGCCCTTAGTATGTATGATCTTATTTGTAAGTGTAATATAGCTGACTCCACATGCAAAGTTAAACCAGTGATTGTTCATGAAAACATTTCTGTCATTTTTCCGTGCTAGAGGAAAATAAAGATTATACAATAGACAATCTCAAAAATAATAGTACACAATTTAAAGAGAAGATTGCTATTCTCAGATTTCCAACACAGAGGCATCTCAAGTACACTATTTCTTGAAACCTGCTTGAAATGTTTTTGCTGCCTGTGAAACTCAGAAGCCGAGATGCTACAAGTACAATCATAATAGAAAGAGCATAGAACAAAGACTCTGCTAGACCAGTTCCTAGTTACATCGGTCATTTTCTATATGCACCTCACATTTGTGCCCTTTCCTCTGCTACAAACACTGTGTACACCAATACTGATTTGTACATCTGATGCCTACGCGCATCCTGTACAATCATTAGTCAATGTTAGTGAAAATTTTTATTAAACATCATGGTCAAATATACTTTCACAATTTAAACAAGAGAAAAGCCATTAATTCAAGTTCAGATATATGTATGACCTGGGCTGAAACTACAGTTCAGTGTTCTCAAAGAGAATGGCTGCAGTTCTCTTGATTTCGTGAGTAGATTGTCCCCTCAAAAGACACTGTGATTTGTCTGTGGTGTGTACATCTTTTCTTTTGGTATCTTTGAAATAAACCGAAGGGAATTGGAAAATCAAATATTGAAGAAAAGCTTCAACAAACAAATATAAATAAGTATTATATCTCTGCATATGTGGACACTGCATTGGCAGAGGCATCAGAGAGCTCAGTTGTGAAATATTATTGTCCACTGACTTCTTTGTATAGACATTCTCTTGGCTATATAACCATTTGTCTGGAAAAAACAAACTTAGTTTTTGTTATAGAAACCTGCTTGGTTATTGTTTGTTTGGTAATGATAGATTATAGTTTATTGAGCTAATGTTTCCCAGTATCTCAGAAGTATGGAACCAGAAGTAAAGTCCTTTTAAAATGTTTGTTATAGTTAGGTGATATTGCCCTAATGATAAAGATTTCTATGTTCCACTATGCTACTAAAATGTCTCACCTTACATCATATGAATTATGGTGAAATGTAAGTTTAAATAATACAAACTCCAAGGAACTGAAGGATTGCTAGGATAAAACAGTTATTTATTCCCTAACAATTAAAAGACAACATAGAGTTTGAAAGACAAAGTGACAAATGACCCTATGGAAGAAACATTCCCATTTCTACATTTCTTTTTTTTCCCATCAGTGTTGTCAGCAACATTGCAAAATGCCTACTATGCCCATAGGTACCATGTTCACTTCAAGAATCAGAAGGAAGGAGAGATGGGGTTCAGATACAGATGTCAGCAACCCCAAGTACAGACACACAGAACCCCATCATTGTTCATAGCCAGCTGAGAAGTTCTCATGATCGTTTAGTGACCTGGAATCTTGTACAATAGGATCCTTGACTTCCTCACAGAAAATCATTTCAGGATAAGAAAGTGTGGGACACAGTGCAAGCTTATAAAAAAATGAAAAGACACATCTAAGAGTACAGGGATGGAATTCTCAAGGAAAAGTCACAATTAATGTGACTCTAGATAGGCTTTTAGAAGCTTTGGGGATCCATTACTCAGTGGATTTCTTAGGGGACCTTCCCTCATCTAGCCCCTTTCCAATAACTGAGATCATAAAGTGGAGGTGTAATCCCCCCTCTGGCAGATGAGAATTTGATATAGTAAAACCAGGAGCCATGAGGGAACTCCAGTTTAGAATCCTAGAGAATTGCAGCTTTATAATCTGGAGAGAAGATTATATGCAAATGTGTGAACGTCCTAAATTGCAGCTGGCAAGAGATTTAAACCAGACTACTGGTGAGGGGCTTATTTCCCTTCTCAAGTCCCCATAATTTTCCCTGACTCTATTCTGTCTCCAGAGAGATTTCACAAATTTACAACAGTGCCATGTTTTTTTGAAAGGGTTTCTCAGAAGCTCCACATTTTATTTTTGTCTCTTTCTCATTGGCAGCGCTTGTGACATGGCTAAACATTTAAGGAGTTCATTGCTCTGGGAAGCCAGGACACCAAGAATGCCTGCCACAAACTTATGCCAATTAATTCTTTCTAACTTTAGAATACACTGGCAGCTTTCTGTTTAAATCAGTGTCATCTTTATAGTTTATGCTAAGTTGATGCTTAATCATAAGGTATTTAGCAGATGGTTAATGTTTTCACATCACCAAAACCTTATCCTAAGTAGTAATTTCTTGTTTCTACCGATAAATTATTAAGGTATTAAAATATTGATGAGTTTTTGGAATGAGTATTTAGATAATACTGTAATAATTTAATAACATTATTCATCCAGGTTATGATAAAATATGTGAACAATTTTTAATTTTGATGGCAAATACAGAAAATATTTTAAATATATATTTTAGAAATATTTTTTTAAAAATAAAAAATATAGAAAATACAAAAATATCAAGTATTATGAATATTGTGTTAGAAATAATATTTATATTTATATTCAAACTTAGCTCTGGATTAGTTGATAGGGACATAGAATCATCTCTCTAGGTTTACAACACAGCTGAAGAAATCCACCTGATCTAATTGCCCAAACACAAATATTATTACAAAGGAAGCCTAGGTTGACCCTCAATTCCTCTTCATTAGAAGTTAATTTGATGCTTGCTTCAGTGACAAAAAGAATTTGGATAATTATCTGAGTTCCAAGATTTTAGAAGATGCAGGCATAATCATGGTACTGAATGGAAAGATGAAAAAGTCTAGACTCTTCCGTCTTGTAGTTCCATCTGAAACTTCCACAAGAAGGGCTTAGATTTAAAAAAAAAATATCAAATTTAAATAGGCTTGATGCAAGTCTACTTAGAGGTTACGATCATAAATCCCACATAAAATATCTAATATCCACTTCTTCCAAGTTGTTTTTCTAAACTTTTTAAAAATCCAACATAGTAAAAATTCCCATAAAATGAGATCACTGATGTGTTCTCTGTTGGGGAAGACTTGAAAACTCTTTATCTCTAGTCCTGTTGCCCATGGTTATCACCTTCTGTGAATTATGCATACAATGTGTCAGTCACTTCAGAAACCTTTCAATAACTTATGTTTAGTAGAGTTATAACAGTGAATTCTTTTTGTAATAATGTGTTATTCTGTCTTTACCAACCCCTGCTGTTTCAAAGGGAAGAATGTTGCCTCAAGTTTTTGCTAAGATCATACATGTGTGTGATCAGATGGACTCTTGGCTTGAAAATAGAAAGTCTATCTACGGTGTCAAATTTTTACTGGTAAACTTACAGCAGAGTAGCCCAGGAGCCTTTAGACCTGGTCCCAGGTTTGCACATACTTTATGCAATTCCTCTTTAAACTGATCTAAGGGGGGAAAAAATCTATCAGGACACATTGTTCTGCTATGATATCCTTCTAGCAAACCCAGCACAGGTAGCTCCTTGCTTTGATATTTGGGGACAGTTGGCCTGTTATCAGAAAAGGGGATATAGAAATTATAGGGATAGCATACAGGCTACACTGGTGATTTTTTTGTATTTGTTTTTGGTTTTGCTTTTGCTTTTTTAGTTGGAAATAATTTCAAAGATTTTAAAATTATAGAGAAAGTTATAAGACTGTAACAAAGAACACCCTTGCCTAAGCCCAGAATTGTAAGGGAATCAGTTGCCAAGAAAAGGACCTAATGCTCACTACCCTCAAATACATGAGTGTGTGTGTACTTGCTGAAAGAAATGGAGCAGGGTTTCCAAAAAGACCACAATATAACAATCAAAGCCAGGCAGTGGACACTGATGGTTTGCTCTCTATCAATGGACCTTATCCATTTTTACTAGCAGTCCCATTAATATATATATATATATATATATATATATATATGGTAAAAATTAAATGGGTTCATAAATGACATTTAGAAGTGATTTACTTTTCTTTAAATTCTTACAGATTGAACATTTCTCCAGTCTTTCCTTAATTTTCATAACTTTGTACTTGCAAAGATTTTCTTTTGAAACGACTGTTCACTGAGCTACCCTTGAGGTGGGTGTGTGGGGTGCTCCTGAAAGAATGGGTGCAGGTTCTGCATGTTGGATGGAGATTTCCTGGAATGATGCTGTGTTCTGCTCACAGCTCCCATCAGGTACCGTGTACTTCCCATTTCCCCATGACTCGATTAAGTCAGTGCTTATTTCTTCTACTGCCAGCTCATTTCCCCTCTTCTAAATATGTACTATGAGGGAATGAAGTTTGAGAAGATGAATATATTATTTTTCTCTATAATCTCAATGACAAATTTATGTGTGTGTTGTTTCTTGACTGAAATACTTTATTGCCATTTTCTTTGTTAAGTGGATTTTTGTCTCACTTTATTACTTTTGTGTACCTGTTATTATTAGCTCAAAAAAAACTTTCAATTTTCTTTATGTCATTATCATTAGTAAGTTCTTATTTTGCTTATAGGGTTACAGTTTGCTATTATGATTTTTGTTTTACTTGAATGTTCAACTTGCCTCATTTAAACCCTTCAGCATGACTTCTAACTTCATTATTATTGTTGTTGTTGTTGTTATCATTGCTGTGGTTATTAATTTCACTCTTCTGTCAAGGTATATTTCCAGCCCTTGAGTTAATTTTCTATGCTTTGATGATGGGTGGGGTTTTTGTTTGTTTTTGGTTTGGTTTGGTTTGGTTATTTGGTTTTTTGGCTATTTTATTTATTTACATTTCAAATGTTATCCCCTTTCCTGGTTTCCCCTTCACAAATCCTCTATCCCATCCTCCCCTCCCCCTGCTTCTATGAGGGTTTTACCCCACCCACCCACTCCTGCCTCTCTGCCTTCTCATTGAGCCTTCACAGGAACAAAATCCCTCTCCTCCCAATGATTCCTAACAAGGCCATCCTCTGCTACATATGCAGCTAGAACCATGGGTCCCTCCATGTGTACTCTTTGGTTGGTGATTTAGTCCCTGGGGGCTCTGGGGAGGTCTGGTTGGTTGATATTATTGTTCTTCCTATGGGGCTGCAAACCCCTTCAGCAACTTCAGTCCTTTCTCTAACTCCTCCACTGGGGACCCCATGCTCAGTCCAATGGTTGACTCAAGCATCGGCCTCTTTTATTTATCAGGCTCTGGCAGAGCTTCTCAGGAGACAGCTAAATCAGGTTCCTGTCAGCCACCACTTCTTGGCATCTGCAATAGTGTCTGGATTTGGTGACGGCATATGGGATGGAGCCCCAGGTGGGGCATTCTCTGGATGGCCTTTCCTTCAGACTCTGCTCCACACTTTGTCTCCATATTTTGTTCACCCTTATAAGAAGGACTGAAGCATCCACACTTTGGTCTTCCTTCTCTTTGAGCTTCATGTGGTCTGTGAATTGTATCTTGAGTATTCTGAGCTTTTGGGATAATATCTACTTATCAGCGAGTGTATATCATGTATGTTCTTTTGTGACTAGGTTACCTCACTCTGGATAATATTTTCTAATTCAATCCATTTGCCTAAGAATTTCATGAAATCATCATTTTTAATAGCTGAGTAGTACACCATTATATAAATGTGTGACATTTTCTGTATCCATTCTTCTGTTGAAAGATATCTGGGTTCTTTCCAGCTTCTGGCTATTATAAACAAGGCCGATGTGAACATAGTGGAACATGTGTCCTTATTATATGTTGGAGCATCTTTGGGTATATTCCCAGGAGTGGTGTATCTCGGTTCTCAGGGAGTACTATGTCCAATTTTCTGAGGAACCAACAGACTAATTTCCACAGTGGTTGCGATGATGTTTTTATTTTGACATGTTGGTTTCATTTCAGAGCACTTCTTGCTTTCTGACACTTCAGGTTCTTGAATCTTCTGCTCTTTCTCTGTCCTGTAACTAGAGTCAGTGTCATTTACCGTGAGATTGGAATCTTTTTAGGGGAGTGGAGAACACTTTATAAAACCATGTCATGTGACCTTGTGTGGCCAATGAGTTGATAAACCTGAGACCTTCATGTGTACTCACTGAGATAGCTCTCGTTTTATGTCTAGTTTTATTTCTGCATCCCAACAGAATGATTTCGAAGATTTTTATGTGGGCGTCAGCATACGATAAAACAAGTCAGAGGGCACTAAAATCATGAATTCAAAATAATGTCTTCTTTCACATTAGCATTTCAAACCCCTCTTCCAATGCACACCTAATTCATCATTTACTTTCATTACATTGATAACTCTCACTTGACAGCAACAAACGTATCTTTGTTTGCCGCTTTCCTACATTTTCTATAATTCCTATATTGGATTGGATCAATGCCCTCCTTGCTTACTGACACTCCGCTGTCACTGTGGCCATTGTCTCTGCACCGGGACCTCTTTACTCAACGTAATGTACCTTTATCACTGTCCTCCTCTGATTGAGTCTTGCTCAGGCTTGAAGACACCATACCATACCGTCAGGTCTCCATTGTCCATGCTCAGGGTATGACTACATATGCAGACTTTCTTATGCATGTCTTGCCAGATGCCCCTGCCACTGTTCATCTATCATGTATGTCTCACAGTCTCATGCCAACCATAGACTCTTTTCTTGCTCAGACTACATAAAAGTTTTCAGACTAAATGTGAGTAAAGGAGCAAAGAAATATGGTTGGAATGAAAAAAGGTCATACAGGAAGGAAACTATGCAAGCATTTGACCTTTAAGAGAACAACCATCTTCTGCTGCGGGTTCCTGCATGCATCCTCCTAATGACAGTTGATATTGCTTTGCTCTTCTAAAGCAAAATGCAATTTTGACTTTGATAAAACAGTGGCTAAGGTTAAAAGTGGTAGTTTCGTAATCAACTGGAGAATGTTTGGAATACAAAGATTTAAATCTGCTAAATAATCTGGACGTTTACATTCATCTACATGATCTCATGATCATGGAGGAGAATTAGATAGTTACAAGAGCACGAAGAAGTTTCAGAGAACCGTTCAAAATTGGGACTTAGGTAGTTGGAGTTCGGTGGCTTTGTTTTGTTTCTTTGTTCGTTTCCAGGAAACAACAGAAAGTTGTGGAGTGGAATAAAATGTACTGGATTATTGTGGTTGTTCTTGTTGTTTGGGTTCATGTGTGGAGTATTGCCATTTGATTGTATACTGTAGTGACTAAATGGTGGCACACGTTAGTCAGATATTAAAAGCCAAAGACGACAATGAGTATATTGGCAATGACAGCTCACATCCGCCTCTGCAAATCCTGAGCTGACAGGGATTTGTGCATATTTTCCATTTCAGATTCTCATATAATTGGATCAAAATCCTCATGTTTTAGGCAAATGCAGTCAATGCTGTTTCACAGTCAATATTTATGATGCTAAGCCAGTGTCAAAATGACTCCAAATGATCATTTTTGGCAAAATATTATATGTAACAAGCTCAAAATTAAGTGCAAATATAATTACTGCACTTAGGAAGTGAAAGCATCTAAGAGTTGTTATTTTATGGTTTTCAGGAAAAACACAGTCACTGGCACGTGCTCCCCAGTGATGCTCACAGCTCACACCCCGTAATGTCAGTAGCTTACAGCATATGATTTGGTAAATAGTATTTTATATAACTTTTACCTTCCTGGAATTATTTTTATGTATACCTCTAAAAAGGTTATTTCTGTATGCATGTCACTTGAAAAGAAGTTTCACATAATTTAGATATTCAAGAGCAATAGTCAAATATATTATCAAGTGAAAATGTCCTCCTCTCATACATTAGATGAATAACTGTGCATGTGCATACCCTTCAACATCGTAATTACTGAGATGACCCACCACAGGATGGTCCTCAGTATAGAAATGATGAGTAACAGAGGGAAGACTGGGCTAACCTGTGGCCATAGTGTTTAGAGAGAGAAGGCACATGAGTCAGAGACCCTCTCATCTATATATGCAGGAGTCTCACAAATATATTAAACTGAAAGCTGTAATATACACACACAGGATCAAGTGCAAAAGCACATAGTTCTTGCACACGCTATTTCAGTCTCTGTGAAATCATATGAGCTTTGATCAGTTGACTTGGAGGACACTGGTCTCCCAATGTGTTCCATCCCCTCTGCTTCCTAATCTATGGGGTTTCCTGAGTCTGAGGGGGAGGGAATATGGAGACATCCTATTTAGAGCTGTGTGTTCCAAGATCTTACTCTGCATAAGGTCTGACCATGGGTCTCTGTGCATGTTCTCATCTGTTGCTGGAGGAAGCTTCTCTGATGATGGCTGAGTAAAGCATTGATCTATGAGTTTAGCAGAATATTATTAGTAGCTATTTTATCATTACGTTTTAATACCAGTAGTATTGGTTTTATACTAGGTCTCTGGGTTATCTTGTCTCCTTCTTGGTAACCCAAGCACTTTCAAGTGTAGGTTCAATCTTGTGTGATGGGCCTTACTCAAACAGGAATTGGTTGGTTATTCCCACAAATGGTGGTTAATGCCACCATTGTCCTATGGTTATTTTGCAGGCAGGAAATATTGTGCATAAAAGATTTTTGTGGCTGGGTTGATATTTATGACTCCCTATCCTTGGTCTGCAGGGTAACTTCCTGTATCAAAGACACTAAAACATCTGTGTGAACAATTCTATGTAGGCACCAGCATACATTCTTCATGTCCAACAGTGTTGTGAGTCTTTTCTCTGCCATGGGGCACTAGTTTGCAGAGAGCAACTAATTGTCTTATAAAAAGTCAAAGTTCTTTGTGACTTTCTCTGAGACGTCTTTGACCAACAGATGATTGGAGGTAACCCAGTCCCTGTACTGGAAACATCGTTTGATGACAAGAGATGGTACTCCATCTCCCACATTGTTTGAATAATTCAGTAGGATCGCCTTCATACATTTAGTGAGTTAGCACTGCACTAGGTTTCTATAGTGCCCCACAAATGCCCCCAGCAGTCTCTTCCTTCATTCCCTCCCTGAACCCCATATCCCTCTATACCTGATCTTTTCATTCTGTTTCCACACAAGTGCTCCCAGTCCACTCATAAAATCTATTTTATTTTCCCCTTGCAGGGAAATCCATGTGTTCTCCCATAGTTCCTGCCTCTCTACCTAACCTCTCTGGGTCTGTAAATTATATGTTGATATCATTTATTTAATGGTCTATATTCACATATAAGTGAATAAATACCATGATTATCTTTCTGGGTCCTCACTCAGAATGATTTTTTTTTCTAGTTCCATGCACATTCTTTTAGATTTCATGATTAGTTATATAATGGAGAAAATATTAAGTTGAATAGCTTTATTATTTAAAGCTAATGTTTAAGAACTATTTGTACAACTGTGATCAATAGGTAAAAAAAAATCTGTACAGTTCAAATTAGATGGCAGTTTTGAAATTAAACTCCTAACTTCCCTACAACTATCTAGTCCTGGATATTTTTGGTTGGGAGACTTTTAATGACTGCTTCTGTTTCTGTACGAGTTATAGGTTCATTTAAATTACTTATGTGATCCTGAATTAACTTAGGTAAGTGGTACCTATTGAGAAAATTATACTTTTGTTTTAAATTTTTTTAATTTGATGGCATACAGGCTTTTAAGGTATTACTTTTTTATTTTTTTAGCAATTAAGAAAAATTTAATAAAGATAATTTACAAAAATCTCAAACACTGACAGTTTTACAAATCAATTGCCTAGTTCTTAAAGAAAGGACAGTATCTCTATTACTATATTGTACAGTAGAATTTTCTGCCTTTATTCAGGAAGCAAACTCTTATGTCACAATCAATTCATGGGAGATTAAAACTAGCAGGGAAGGTTAGAGATGGAGACCTTGAAAGCCAGCAGTCCTACTTTGTGCACACACCTGACAGCCAGATCCATCTTGGCCAGAAGTGGGAACCATCATTAGTTCTATCAGCAGTTGTGTCTTGGCCAGAAGCCAGAAACATGGTTGATTATCTTTATTTTCTCTGTATCTCTTACTATATCCTTATTTTGTTTATGGTTTTGTTGATTGGGACATTCTCTAACACCTTTTAGTTCATTTGAATAAGGGTTGTACATTTTGTTGATTTTTCTCAAAGAATCCTTGTTCCATTGATTCTTTGAATTGTTTTCTTCATATATATTTTATTGATTTTAGCCCTCAGTTTGGTTTTTTCTTTCTTTCTGTTCCTCATGAATGTGCTTACTTCTCTTTAGAGTCATGTGTATTGTTAAGTTGCTAGTATGAGATTGCTCTAGTTTGTTCTTTCTTAATCTAATATAGGAACTTGGTACTCTACATGTTCCTCTTAGAAGCACTTTCATTGTGTTGCATAAGTTAGGGTATGTTGTGTAATAATTTTCACTAGATTCTTAACAGTCTTTAATTTCTTTATTTCTGTTTTTACCCATTTTTCATTCAGTTGACAGTCATTTAGTTTCCATGTATTTTAAGAATTCTGTTGTTGTTAATATTCAGCCAAATAGAATACAGCCATTTATTTCACTTTTTTTTAATCTGTTGAGACTTGGTTTATGTCTGAGCTTGTGGTCAACAAACAACTCCAAAAGTAAGTTCCATCAGATGCAGAGAAGAAAGTATATTCTTTAGTGTTTGAGTAAATTTTTCTATAAATATCTGGTAGATCCATTTCAATTAAGACATCTGTAATTTCCAACATCACTGTTTAGTTTTTCCTAGATAACCTATTCATGAGAGTAGGGTATTGAAGTCTCCATATATCAGTGTATGAGGGTCAATATGTGATTTAAGCTGTGTTTCTTTTAAGAACTTGGGTTCCCTTTTGTTTAGTGCATAGATGTTAGGAATTGAAAACATCTTAGTAGATTTTTTATCTTTGATAAGAATGTAGTGTCTTTTCCTATGCTTTTGATATTAATTTGGGTTTGGTATTAAAATGGTTATACCAACTTGTTTCTTAGGTGCATTTGCTTGTAATATTTTTTCTAACCCTTAATGCTAAGATAACAATGATATTAAGGATTGTTTCTTGGATGCAGCAGAAAGATGGATCCTGATTTTGTACCTTTTCTGTTAGTCTATGTCTTTGGAAGGGGGATATATACAGACATCAATGACCAATAATTGTTTATTTTCGTAATTTTGTTGTTGTTGTTGATGTTGGTAGTGGTGGTGGTGGTGGTGGTGGTGGTGGTGGTGGTGGTAGATGTGTGTGTGTGTGTGTTTATTTCTCATTTTTGGATCTTGCTAGTACGATATTATTTATTCCCAGTGTTATAAGGGTTTTAACTAACCTTAGGTTTCAATTTTTCTCTAGCACCTTATGTAAGGCTGGATTTGTAAATTGATATTGTTTAATTTTGGCTTTCTAATGGAATATTCTATTTTTGCATATACAGTGACTGAAAATTTTGCTGGCTATAGTAGTCTGCACAGGAATCTATGTTCTCAGCATCTTTAGAACATCTATCCAGGTTCTTCTGACTTTTAGAGTCTCCCTATAATTAAAATTCTATGAGGTATAATTCTATGAGGCCTGCTTTTATATGTCACTTGATCTATTTCCCTTGTAGCTTTTAATATTCATTTTTTTAAAGATTTATTTATTTATTATATGTAAGTACACTGTAGCTGTCTTCAGACACTCCAGAAGAGAGCATAAGATCTTGTTACGGATGGTTATGAGCCACCATGTGGTTTCTGGGATTTGAACTCGGGACCTTTGGAAGGGCAGTCGGTGTTCTTACCCACTGAGCCATCTCACCAGCCCCTTAATATTCATTCTTTTTGCTGTATATTTATTGTTTTTATTATTATATGCAGAGGGTATTTGTTTTCTGATCCAGTTTATTTGGTGTGTCCTTGTAGCTTTATAGGCAATTCCTTGAACTAAGGACATCTTTCTTCTATGATTTTGTTGAAAGATGTGTTTCTTGTCCTTGCACTATTTCTAGTGAATTTGGTCTTTTCATAGTGTGCCTGATTTCCTAGATGCTTTGTGTTGGAATGTTTTAGACTCAGCAATTTCTTTAACCAATGTATCCATTTCTTCTATTGTTTTTTTTTTTTTTTTGGATGCCTGAGATTATTTTTTCCATCTCTTGTATTCTATTGTTGAATCTTTTGTCTTTGGTTCTGTTCAATTTCCTAAAATTTTCATTCCCAGAATTCCCTTGGATTGAGTATTCTTCATCAAATCAATTTCCATCTTCAGGTCTTGAGCAACTTTATTCATTTCATTGCACTGTTTGCATGTTCTTGTTTTACTTCAGGGATTTATTAATTTCTTCTTTAAGCACTTCTATCATCTTCATACAAGCAGTTTTCATGTCTTTTCCTTTGTGCTTAAGCTAAATTAGAACATTCAGGGCCTGCTATAGTAGAACTGATGATTTTTATTGCAGACACTTTGGCCTGGCTGTTATCAATTGTATTTTTATGCTGGCTTCTAGGCATGTGGGATTGAAATAACTATATATTGAGCAGTTTTTGTTGTTGTTGTTTGTTTTGTTTTGCTTTTTTGTTTTGTTTTTTGGTTTTTTTTATTTGTTTGTTTGCTTTGTCTTTCTGTGTGCTTCTTTTCTTCCTTGGTTTCTGTTTCCTCTATGTTTTTTATGAAAACTATGGGTGTAAATATCTGCTTCTGACTCTTTCAGCTGCTTGCTGGGTCTTTCAGAGGGTACTCATGATTTTCCCTTTCCCAGTTTTCCCTCCACAAACCCCCATCCCCTCCTCTCCCTCCTACCTCTCTGTGAAGGGGTTAATAAAGACATCCTATTTAGGGCTGAGCTTTCTGAAGATTCGCACTATCTGTGCATTGTCCAGATACAGTCTTTGTGTTAATTACCATCTACTGCAAGAAGCTTCTCTGGTGAGAGTTGAACAATGCATAGATGTG
Organism: Mus pahari; assembly: GCF_900095145.1. Taxonomy (NCBI): domain Eukaryota; kingdom Metazoa; phylum Chordata; class Mammalia; order Rodentia; family Muridae; genus Mus; species Mus pahari. The sequence continues at coordinate 61,748,363 of NC_034596.1, forward strand.
TGGGCACAGCAATGTAAATATATTTTACATATAATTTTAGTTTTTCTGCGATTCATTTGTTTTGACTTCTAGTATCAAGGGCAACACGTGTAATCTATTAATATCAAAGAGAAATTTATTGTCAGCTTCAACTTAGGAGGGGCTTAGAGCATCTGTAAGTTATTTGTTCCTTTTGTCTCCTTCAATGTATGCATTTTGTATTTATCTTGTTGACCCCCTTTTAATATTAATTTCAGAACTGACTTATCGCAGAATTGTTTTAAAAGTTATCTATATGAGTAAGAAGCACCTAAGTGAAGGTATTCAAATGTTCCTCAAAAAGGACAGGACAGTCATTCACAGCACAACAAAATCCTTCCCAAATCTTATATGGCTCTAATTAAATTTAATTTTTGGTTTTTTTTTTTTCTTTGCTGTAATACTTCAAAATAATTTTATAAAAAGGGCTCCTAAGAGGACTGGACTTGGGAGGAACTGAGAGAAAGGTGAATACAGTCAAAACCCATCACAAAAATACTCATGCAACTGATTTTAAAATGAGGTGCTATTATCTATTTACATACATTTTAGAGGCGCATCTAGCTGGGTGATAACACAATGCCTAATAAGATTCCCTGGAAATCCTTAAGTTGGCCTTTTCAATAAGAAAGGAAAACTGGGGTTAAATTGTGAAGCAATGCAGAGCTTTATTGACTGTATTTATACATTCAAGCTCTAAAGCCAAGCTAAAGAGATTCTCACAAGAACTCCAAGAAAACATAACTTGTGAGTTATGAGCATCATTTAATTAAAGGCCTGTCCTTGGAAATCACACTGATTTATCTTCCTTGAGTCCTGGTTCATAGACTGAAAAAGACAAATAGCTCAGAGCTTTCTTGCTACAGATCCTCATAAAAGCAAGTACGTTCTTATACCTAAGAAACAAAGAAGAGTTATTTAAAACTGTGAATCATTTCCTACCATATAAACTAACCAAGGAAGTGTTGTTAAAATGCATCATATTAAACAACATTTTTCTTGCCAATAATTTCTCCAAAATAAATTTTGGCAATATCTGGTCTTCATCTGGTTCCTATTTTTTTTTCAGAAATTACTTACTTTTATGATAAATAATATTTTTTAAAAATGTAATTATTATATATATTTAGTGTGTGTGTGTGTGTGTGTGTGTGTGTGTGTGTGTGTGTGCTTCCTAGGTGAGCAAGTAGGAAATTTACCAAAGCCTTTCTAATGCTATAAGCCTCAGCATATCAGGGATGAATTTCAGGACCCTGGTGTTGAAAAGAAGTACCTCTCCCATTAGGGCATCTCACAGTCTATATCTATGATTTTAAATTCAATAGAAATCTAGTAAAATGAGCATTATATAATGAAATTATATGTATATATAAATATATATAATATGCATATATTATATTATATAATATCCAAAATAATAAAAGTTAATTGGAACACTCACTTGTCAGAGTCTCATTTATTTCTATAGTTATTAATTATAAATTTATACTTTAATGTTGTCTTCTAATTATGTGCTACTAAAGAATATTTTATGAGTGTTTTTGTATACAAGACTTGTTGATGGTTGGTTACAGTACAACCAATGTATAATCCATGAAAGATTTTTATAATAAAAAATGTACCCATGTATTTACAAATATTAATTTAGTATTTATTATATATTTTAGTTTTGTGGTGTACAATAATATTTTTAAAATGGTCCTTTCCTTAAGAAATGGAAATGTCATTGAAATTTTAATAGTACAAAGATCTAAAATACCAGACTTAAAAATGTCTCAGTGGCAGTGTGATTATAAATTTTAATATGAGGGTAGCCAAAAAGAGAAGAGAAAGACATATGTGAATTGGATTTGTCAGCATTTTAATTTCTATATCACCTTGTTTCTTGGATGACCATTTCCTATTTCTAAACTTTATTAATATTTTTGATGGCAACAGTGAAGAAGCAAACCTTTCATTATACACAAATCACACTGTGTCCTGCCCAGATAATCTAAGTCAAAATGTAGGAGTATTTGTAGCCAATGCTTTCAACGTTCATCTCACAGGAGCTAGTTAGCACAAGCTGGACAGTTATATAAATGGTAGGTACATAGATGATGAGCTGATAAATCATATGCACTGCATACATACATTGATAAGTTATATCATGATATGAAATATCATTTAAAGAATGAAAAGGGCTTGTGCAAGTAACTAAGTTTGGGCTTAGGGAAAACATAAACTTTAGATATAAAAGGGTCAGAGAAAAAACAACATAGAGTATCCATATTCAACTTTGTGGGACACCTAAGCAATTTATTATTGGTTCTTGTGAGCTATGAAAAAGGCCATGGACCAGAGGACAAAATAAGTTTTCATCAGTTTATTGTAAGTATACATATCTAAGAATATCATAGCTTATCAGCTGACATAAAAAAGAAAAACACAAACTGATAGAAAGTCCTTTAGTTATTTGATGTTGGTATATCAAATAATAAAAGTTTACACATTTATTTAATTAAAGAGACATTTATGTACCTACTTTATTAAACCATTGTGATAAGAAAATGTTATAGAAGTAGAAACTGAGAGAGAACAAACATCCATGCACAGTTTAGCCAATATTCCCTATAAGTTACAGCTGTGAATGTGACCTGTGATATTGTAATTATCAAACCTCAGATTGCTAAGACAAAAGACATACATGCAGTTATATGAAATTTAGTCAGTTTACCAAGTTTGTTTTACAGAATTATTAAAATTATCTTCAAGATTTAATAAGCCAGGCAGTGGTGGTACACGCCTTTAATTCCAGTACTTGGGAGGCAGAGGCAGGCAGATTTCTGAGTTCAAGGCCAGCCTGATCTACAGAGTCAGTTCCAGGGCAGCCAGGGCTATACAGAGAAACCCTGTCTCAAAACAAAACAAAACAAAACAAACAAACAAACAAAAAAGCAAAACAAAAAAATATTTAATAAGTAGTTGATACTAAATATAAATTATATTATTTCTTAAATTTACCTGAAATATACAGAATTCTATGATACAATAGTTAAAAATTTCTGTCCACAAGTATGTGAGCATTCATAAAATGTATATCTGAAGTCTATGTTATTTTTTTACACAGAATACATTTATTCATTTCCAATAGGAAAATATTATTAAGGGAACCTGTGATGTGGTAAGGGTAACACACTTTATACTATGACTCATATTAAAAGACAGTGGAAAATTGAATTTTATAAATTAACCATAAACAATTATTATAAGTGTGGTGGTTTGAATAGCTTTGGTCCCCATAGATTCATGTGTTTGAATGCTTAGCCATAGAGAGTTGCACTATTAAGAGATGTGGCCTCATTGGAGTGGGTGTGGCCTTGTTGGAGTAGGTGTAGCCTGCTTGTAGGAAGTGTGCACTGTGTAGGTGGGCTTTGAGGGCTCCTATGCTCAGGCTCTGCCCATTGTGGAAGACAGTCTACTCCTGGCTGCCTGTGGGAGGCAGTCACCTTCTAGCTACCTTTGGATCAAGATGTAGAACTCTCAGCTCCTTCTCCATCACCATATCTGCCTGCATGCTGCCATGCTTCCTGCCATGATGACGATAATGGACTGAACCTCTGAAACTATAAGTCAGCCTCAGTTAAATGTTTTCCACTATGAGAGTTTCCTTGGTCATGGTGTCTTTTCATAGCAACAAAACCTTAGAACACTAAGCAAACAACAAATTGCTAACACATAAATCTTAGTGACAATGTATATTTTAGAGCTCCTGTGATTGGAACATTATATCTATTGTTAACATTCACCTTCTTAGTCACAGATCAAGTGGATATCAAGTGGTGGCTTTGTTGGGGATAGTGTTAGAGAACAGTATTTGATACGTTTGATTGAAACTTAAGTTTGCTGTTTCATCTTTGTTTCTCACGACTCTAATGAAATTAGCTTTGGTTTCTCTTGTTTCTTCAGTTTAGATTTAAAGATAAAGACTAGCATTCTAAGTATTTTATGTTTTAAAAAATTATTTTCATTTTCCAATACAAAGAAAGGTGTTGTTTCCAAATAGAACTTATAAGGGTATTACCAAATATGGCTTAGTGAACCGTAGTAGGTAAACAAACAGACTTAAGTCTTAGCTGCTGCTGATGGCACGTGTGGAAATGGAATGGGTCCGGGGAAGGTGCGTGGTAGGCTCTGGATTAACAGGGATGCTTTAAGTCACAATGACAGGCAGAGAAGTCACAATGGAATGTATCAAAGATACTGCATATATATCTTTAGCAAGAAAGACCTTATCCATAACCCATGCAGAGTATCCAAGAAAGTATTCTATTTTCAAATACTTGAACTTGAATCTAGTTTATAATGCTATTTGATATATATGTACCACATTAACTTTATTCATTCATCTGTTGATGAGTCCATTAGCTGACACTATATCTTGACTATTGTAATTGAGGGGATTCGGGCATCTCTTGAATATGCTGACTGCATCTCCCCTGGGATGTATGTCCAAGAACAGAGTATCTGTATCCTATATTAGTACATTTTAGACTGCTGAAGAACTTCCATATTATTTTTTACAGTGTCTTACTAAGCTGTGTTTGGTCAACAATATTTTGTGTTCCTTTTCTTCATAGCCTTGACATCATTCACTGTTTGTAATGTGTGCTTTGGAATAGTCATCCTAACTAATGAGGGTAAGCCTCATTATAGTTATGATGAGCACTACCCAATGACTAGAGGTATTGAGAGATTTTCATCTATTTTGTCTGCATTTGGATTTTCTCTTCAGGGAAATGGACATTCATGTTATTCATGTTATTTGTCCTATTTAGATTGGATTGATTATTTTTACTATTGTTACTACTGGAGCTCCTTATTGGTTTTGGATATTAGTCCTCTATGAGGTGAATAACTGGTCTTCACTTGCTGTAGATTGTCTTCACTTTGATTGCTTCCTTTGCTGCCCAGAAGCTTTTTAATTTGATGAGACAATTTGTCAGTCGGAGCTTGTGCCTTCCTATGCATTTGGAATTCTAAGTAGAAAATGACTGATTGTGCCACTATCTTGAAATCTTTCTCTCACATTTTCTGTTAGCAGTTTCAGTGTTTCTCCTCTTACATCAAAGCATTTTATATATTTTCAATTAATTTTTGTACTTGGTGAGAGACAAGGGCTCCAATTGGGATCTTCTTCCTTGGACTTATCCAGTTTGCATAGCATCATTTAGTAAAGAGGCAGTCTTTGGCTCAATGCATATGTTGGCCCTATTTTCTACAGTTTCTTTAATAAGCATATATTTTGTTGTAGGGATATTTCATCTTCTTGGTTGAATTTATTCTTAAATATTTTATTTATTTTAGTAGCTGTTATAAATGGAATTGTTCTCTTGATGTCTTGTTCAGACAGCTCACTAATAGAAATCTACTTATATTTGTGTGTTTATACATCCTACAACTTTGCCAGATTTTAAATTGGGTTATTTGTTTTCTTACTAGGAAATCCCTTAAGTTTCATATATAATTTAGATATTAGCTCCTTGTCAGACATTTGGTTTGCAAATTTATTCTTCCTCTGTTTATCATTTCTCACACTGTATTCAAGCTATTCAGTGTGATGTAACCACATTTGTGAATTTTCAGAATAGTTACCTGTGTTGTTAGAGTCACATAAAACAAGTCACTGACCATGTTACTTCTCTGTAGCATTTTCTCGCCATTTTTCTTACAGTGATTTTATATTTTAACACTTGAAACTTAAGTTCATAGTCTGTTTGGAGTTGACGTTTGTATGTAGCACAGTGTAGGGTCTAATTTCATTCTTCTGCGTGTAGTTAGTTATTCCAGGATCATTTGCAGAAAACCATCCTCCTCTGTCACTTAGTTTGTTTGTTTTTTTTAAAGTTTTTTTAAAAAAAATTTATTAGATATTTTCTTCATTTACATTTCAAATGCTATCCCAAAAGTCCCCTATACCCTTCCCCTGCCCTGCTCCCCTATCCACTCACTCCCACTTCTTGGCCCTGGCATTCCCCTGTACTGGGGCATATAAAGTTTGCAAGACCAAGGGGCCCCTCTTCCCATTATGGCCAACTAGGCCATCTTCTGCTCCATATGCAGCTAGAGACATGAGCTCTGGGGTTGCTGGTTAGTTCATATTGTTGTTCCACCTATAGGGTTGCAGACCCCTTCAGCTCCTTGGGTAATTTCTCTAAGCTCCTCCATTGGGGGTCCTGTGTTCCATCCAAGAGCTGACTGTGAACATCCACTTCTGTGTTTGCCAGGCACTGGCATAGTCTCACAAGAGACAGCTATATCAGGATCCTTTCAGCAAAATCTTGCTGGCATATGCAATAGTGTCTGCATTTGGTGGCTGATTATGGGATGAACCCCCAAATGGGGCAGTCTCTGGATGATCCATTCTTTCATCTTAGCTCCAAACTTTGTCTTTGCAACTCCTTCCATGGGTAATTTATTCCCTATTCTAGGGAGGAATGAAGTATCCATGCGTTGGTCTTCCTTCTTCTTGATTTTCTTGTGTTTTGGAAATTGTATCTTCGGTATTCTAGGTTTCTGGGCTAATATCCACTCATTAGTAAGTGCATATCAAGTGACTTCTTTTGTGACTGGGTTACCTCACTTAGAGTGATATCCTCCAGATACATCCATTTGCCTAAGAATTTAATAAATTCATTGTTTTTAATAGCTGAGTAGTATGTCATGTAGTTTTAATATGTATGTATGTATGTATGTATACATAGTGTGTGTGTGTGTGTGTGTGTGTGTGTGTGTGTGTGTGTGTGTGTGTGTTTGTAACCACGGTGAGTTCATATGCAGGTGAATGAAGTGCTACCTGGTGGATGACTCTGACTCAAACCGTTTTAGACATAATAGTTCATACTGATCTTTAATTTGATGGTCCTATGTAAAACTTTGCAGAACTTCTTAAGATTAACAAACCTCACACAGAACACAACAGGATATGTGATCACCATGACCTTGCTCTGAGTCAAGGTATTTTTCTGTGTCAGTGACGGGCAGACATTAAATGACGGGCTGAACTCAACTGAGCTGCCTTCCATTCTCTCTTCATGTTTCCCTTTCCTGTCTGTTCTCTTTGGAGTTATGTATATCCTATCTCTGCATCATTCTATCAGTTCTTTCTCTGATTCATTGCTTTGTTTTCCCCTCTAGAAGACATTACTTTTAAACATGTCTGTTTTCTTTTACAAACTAACCTTACCTACATTGTTTCGGACTAAAGGTAGGTACTAAGGGTGTATTTGTATTCCAGCCAGAGTAGCCATGTTGCTGAATTAAAAGTTGTCTACATATGCTCCTGTGTTAGGCTTCTTATTTATTAAAAATGTATATCCCAGGATCTTTGCATTTTGTGGCAAAGAAAAGTAAGCATTGGGTAGAGAGTTCATAAGTGGGTACGCAATTTTTTTTTTTTTTTTTTTTTTTTTGCTTCCTTGTTTAGTGAACATGGACTTTACTTCAATATTTAACCTCAGTAGCTTGCAGAGAACTGGTCCTAAATCTAAGCTTAACATGAAGACTTTGTAAATACTGACAGATCAAAACGATATCCTCCTTCTTTTCATATTTGTCTTATAATTTTGAGAACCTTACCGCTTTGTTTGCCCCCAACTCCTAAATTCAGATTTAGATCGACCGATTAAAATACCTGGTTTCAACTAGCACTTATTCCATCAGTATGCATAATTCATTCCAAAACTAATGGCTTCTGTAAGTCAGTCTGAATCACTCTAGAGAACAGATGGTATAGAGTTTAACTGGGAGAAGACATGTCCTTCAAGTTTTGAATTATATAATGTTCTTTGAGAGAAAACTATAATGAGAAAATCCCATGTGTTTATTTTTAATTTTTTTTTAAATTCACACTTCACATGGAATACAAACATTATGTCTTTGACTGTGCCTTCCCTCTTTAAACTATTCGTATATCCACAGAATGCTCAGTCCTATAAAAGGGGGTTCACAAAAACCAAAAACCAAAAAAAAACAAAAAAAAACCCAAAACAAAAACCAAAAAAGAACAAACAAAACAAAACAAAACAAAACAAAACAAAAAAAAAACCACTTCACTGTTTGCTTCCCTTTTCATGTAAACTATGCTTTTTTTCATAATATGATGGTTTCTTAGGACTTTTTAAATTAATTTTTAAAAGTTTGATTTTGGTGCATTCTTTCATAAATTTACTTTTTTGATTAAAATTTCCCATTCTTACTGTTTAAATGCTGCGAATATTAAGATGTCTGTGCATGGTTACTAGCTTTTCTACTTTTACATTTGAAGCAGTTTGAAACTGGTTAAAAGTGTGGAAAGGGTAATAATGCATAGAAATCTCACTGTATCCTTTACTTAGATTCATCAATTGTTAATGCATTGGTATATTTACTTTATTGTTTCATCTTTACCTTTTAATACTCTGAGCCTGTTTCTAAGATCTTCCTGTGAATATATAAGTAATCACAATGCAATTATAAAGTTCATTATATTTCACATTGAAATACACTTTAATGTATAATTCACAACTCTCTGTTATAGCCATCATAGCATGTTGTTTCTCCCAATGTGCCATGGACCCTCTTCATAATCATGTATTGAGCTAAGTGGTCAAGTCTCTTCTTCATTCTTTAACCTGAAATTATTCACCCAACTCTAAATGTCATTTCTGAAGAGTCCATGCCAATCTATGTTTACAATATGCTTTTTAATTTTTAGTTTTCTTCTTTCTTCCTTAGATACAAAGTCACCTGATGATACTTGCCTACATTAGCATTTATCACAATAGGGGCAAATTGGAGATGGTTAATTCCATATTTTGACTAAACCAGCCATGGATCTACACCAAAATCATTAACATTATTGCATTAGAATAGTACATTTTGACATGAAAATCAGTGGGGGGTGAATCTGAAGGCCTGGAAAGAAGGAGGCTCCCAGGAATCTATGGAGGACCCTAGCTGAGACCCTTAGCAACTAGAGACATGGAAACTGAAGTGACCACCTTCTGTAGCCAGGTAGGTCTTTCCATAGAAGGAGGAGGACACCAATCCACTCACAAAACATTCAATCCAAAGTTTTCCCTGATTAGCGTATGTGCAGGGATAAAGGCAGATCAGAGATTGAGGCAATGGCCAACCAACAGCTGGCCCAACTTAGACTCATCCCATGGAAGAGACGTAACACCTGGTACTATTAATCATACTTTGCTATGTTTTTAGACAGGAGCCTAGCAAACTCTTCTCTAAGAGACACCACCTACCAGCTAATGGAAGCAGATGTAGAGAGAGACCCATAGCCAAACATTAGGAGTAGCTTGATGAGTCCTGTGAAGAGTGGTGGATAGGACTTAAGGTGCTAGGAAGGTCAAGCACAATGCAAGAAGACCTACAAAGTCAACTAACTTGGGCCCATAGAGCTCCCAGAGAACTGAACCACCAACTACAGAGCATGCTGGGCTTGACCTTGGGGCCCTATACATTTGTAGCAGATGTGTAGCTTGGTCTTCAAGTGTGTTCCTTAATAAGTGGAGTGGGGGCTATTTCTGACTGTTGCTAGCCTGCCTTTGGATCTACTTCCCCTAGCTGGACTGTCTTGTCTGGCTTTAGTGGGAGAAATACACTTAGTCCTGTTGGGACTTGATGTGCCAGGACTGGTTGGTACCCATAAAGGAAAAAAGGAAGGGGAGTTGTGGGAATAATTTCTGAGGGTGAAACTGAGGAGAGAGGTACTGCAATTAGGACAGGATGTAAAGTGAATTAATCAATTAATGAAAAACTGCACCAAAAATAAATTTAAAGAAACATCCACAGTTTAGAATACTTTGCATTCTTTTTTATTTATTTAAAAATACCAAGTTATTTCCATACCAAATATTGGAAGGAAAAAATCATAAATCATTTTCTCTGTGCAACAATGTTGAATTTCAAAATGAAAACATCAGTAAACCAGTTGACATACACCAAAGGTTACAGTTAATAAACTTGGGAAGCTATCATCTCAGATTCTTTGGTAGTGTACCTTAAAATCAGGTTGTATATCTTCCAAATGTATTACTCTGTAGTACAAATTTGTTTATTTTTTTCCTAGAATCTCCATGAAACTCTTAGATAAGAGTCAATTTGTCCAATCATGAAAAATGTTCATCAGAATTTCTCTGGGATTATATAAAATTTGTATTTTTAATAAAATATACGTCTAAACACTTACTGAGTCTACCAATTACTTATACCAACACTCTTCAGTTACGTATTTCTTTAATTTAGTTATGTGGTATGGTGTCATGAGTCATCTAGGAAAGGCTAAATGCATTAGTGACTAAAAGGTTAGTGACATTCTGGAGATGACATACCATTTTTGCCTGGCTGCAATTAATAAGTCAAAATTTGCAAGGCTTTTAGAGAGGTCATCTCAGAATTGATTCTTGTTATTTTATCTTTCCTGTTATTACTAATAGTATTATGATTCCTGGGCAGGTCCACCCTATTGGGCAGATTTTCTGCAGATCAACAAAGATGTACTCCGTTGTAGCAATGCTATGTAGACAAATTGATAACTTTATAATTCCTAATAATGATTCTACATAATTCCTAAATTCATACAAGTAAGTTTTAAGCCCTCTGTAATATAAGACTGCAATTAGAGTTCTGTAAACCTTCATGTGTCATAAGCTAATTGCACTCTGAGAGAAACTGGGGTTGAAATATATTTATGATCAGGGAAACAATCCTTCCAGTGAGTTATGAAGCCATTATCTGATAGCTAAAGGTCATAAACTGGGAATTAACAATTTATTGTAGGTGCAAGGACAAAAATTAAAATATTTACTGGATTTATCTATACAAGACTTCAAAACTAATGAGACACTAGGCAGATGGTTTACCTTTTGACAGACCATGCTAATTTAAAACACTAGATTTATTGTTTTAAACTCTTAATAAACCTGTGGCACTAGTGAGAGATAATGAATGTTTAATTAGATAACTAGTCTTAATGCAAAAGCATGTAAGCATCTCTGTTGTAACATCTTATTCAAATTATGATTTGAATATAAGTTTGAATTTGTTGGTAACTTTTCAGAAAAGATGCTTGGGATACCACATAATCATGTATCCTGATAAAGTACAAGAACGGGGAATGCTGACAATAGGAGAACAGAGCAGAGGGAGAGCAGAGCAGAGGGAGCAGAGCAGAGAGAGCAAAGCAGAGAGAGCAGAGCAGAGAGAGCAGAGCAGTGCAGAGTTGAGCAAAGCAGAAAGCAGTAGAACAGAAAGAGCACAGAGAGCAGGCAGGCTTCTTCTCACCATGACACATGTTTTCCTTTTTCTTTTCTCTTCCTTCCTTCCTTTCTTTCTTTCTTTCTTTCTTTCTTTCTTTCTTTCTTTCTTTCTTTCTTTCTTTCTTTCTTTCTTTCTTTCTTTCTTTTCTTTCTTTCTTTCTTTCTTTCTTTCCTTCTTTCTTTCTTTTTTCTTTTTTTTTGTATTTTTATTAGACATTTTCTTTTTTTAATTAGATATATTCTTTATTTACATTCCAAATGTTATCCCCTTCCCTAGTTTCCCCTACAAAAATCCCCTATCCTCTCCCCCCTCCACCTGCTCCCCAACCCACCCACTCTGGCTTCCTGGCCCTGGCATTCCCCTATACTGGGGCATAGAACCTTCACAGGACCAAGGGCCTATCTTCCTACCGATGGATGACTGACTAGGCCATTCACTGCTACATATGCAGCTAAAGTCAAGAGTCCCACCATGTGTTTTCTTTGATTGGTGGTTTAGTGCCTGGGAGCTCTGGGGGGTACTGGTTAGTTCATATTGTTGTTCCTCCTGGGGGTGGCTCGGGGGGCTGTAAACCTCTTCAGCTCCTTGGATACTTTCTCTAGCTCCTTAATTGGGGACCCTGTGCTCCATACAATGGATGATTGTGAGCATCCACTTCTGTGTTTGCCAGGCACTGGCAGAGACTCTCGGGAGACAGCTATATCAGGCTCCTGTCAGCAAACACTTCTTGGCATCTGCAATAGTGTCTGGATTTAGTGGTTGTTTATGGGATGGATCCTAGGTAGGGCAGTCACTGGATGGTCATTCCTTCAGTCTCTGCTCTGAAATTTGCCTCTGTAACTCCTTCCATTGGTATTTTGTTCCCCCTTCTAAGAAGGATCAAAGTATGCACACTTGACCTCAAGCTGTACTACAGAACAATTGTGATAAAAACTGCATGGTACCAGTACAGTGACAGACAGGTAGATCAATGGAACAGAATTGAAGACCCAGAAAAGAACCCACACACCTATGGTAACTTGATCTTTGACAAAGGAGCTAAAACCATTCAGTGGAAAACAGACAGCTTTTTCAACAAATGGTGCTGGCTCAACTGGCAGTTAGCATGTAGAAGAACGCAAATTGACCCATTCTTATCTCTTTGTACAAAGCTCAAGTCTTCTGTAAGGCAAAGGACACTGTCAATAAAACCAACAGATTGGGGAAAGATCTTTACCAATCCGAAATCTGATATGGGGCTAATATCCAATATATATAAAGAACTCAAGAAGTTGGACTCCAGAAAATCAAACAACCCTATTGAAAAATGGGGTACAGAGCTAAACAAAGAATTCTCAACTGAGGAATACTGAATGGCTGAGAAGCACCTAAAAAAAAATCCTTAATCATCAGGGAAATGCAAATCAAAACAACCCTGAGAGTCCACCTCATACCAGTCAGAATGGCTAAGATTAAAAACTCAGGTGACAGCAAATGCTGGCGAGGATGTGGAGAAAGAGGAACACTCCTTCATTGCTGGTGGGATTGCAAGCTTGTACAACCACTCTGGAGATCACTTTGGTGATTCCTCAGAAAATTGGACACAGTTCCACCAGAAGATCCAGCAATACCATTCCTGGGCATATACACAAAAGATGCTCCAGCATGTAATAAGGACACATGCTCCACTATGTTCATAGCATCCTTATTTACAATAGCCAGAAACTGGAAAGAACCCAGATGTCCCTCAACAGAGTAATGGATTCAGAAAATGTGGTACATTTATACAATGAAGTACTACTAAGCTATTAAAAACAATGAATTTATGAAATTCTTAGGCATGGATGGATCTGGAGGGTATCATCCTGCGTGAGGTAACACAATCATAAAAGAACACACATGGTATGCACTCACTGAGGAGTGGATATTAACTCAGAAGCTCAGAATACCCAAGATACAATTTGCAAAACATGAAACTCAAGAAGAAGGAAGAC
>NC_034596.1:61761898-61775920 GCF_900095145.1 Mus pahari
TCCTTCCTTCCTTCCTTCCTTCCTTCTTTCTTTCTTTCTTTCTTTCTTTCTTTCTTTCTTTCTTTCTTTTTGTTTTGTCTTTTTGAGACAGGGTTTCTCCGTATAGCCCTGGCTATCCTGGAACTCACTTTGTAAACCAGGCTGGCCTCGAACTCAGAAATCTGCCTGCCTCTGCCTCCAGAGTGCTGAGATTAAAGGCGTGTGGCACCACTGCCTGGGGAGACAGGTTTTTCTTACCAGCAGGTTTCTTCTTACTGACAAAGACAGGAGTTTTTCTTATTCAGTTGCTAGAAGCCAGCCCTGCCTGGAATGGTTTGAAGTGGGACACAGAGTTGGATGTAGCTTTTAAAGACTGATGGTCACAGAGGTAGCTTTAAAGACTGATGGTCTCTGGTCTTCTAGCTCTGTAACTATAGCGAATTTCTTGCTTATTCTATGTTTAAAATCACTGGCTTGGGCGATTTAACACCTGTTGTTTAACTAAATTTCAAATATTAAAATTAATATGCAGTCAAACCACTTAAACATGTAAGGTAGTGCTTGGGGTAAGAAGATTCTATAGGGGTAAAGGTGCTAAAATAAACAAATCTCCTCTTTCTATCTTACATAAACCATATATTCTTTTTAATGGGCTTATACTCAACTGTGTATTGAAGTGAATAAAGACATAATATATCTTCACAGTGTTTCTCACTCATATTCTCTGCCATCTTCTTAATAGTATGTTCCACCTTGTTTTAGTGTTATAAGATACTCTAAAGAAACAGTGGGTTTTACAGTTTAAAATAATTATGAGGGAGATGGACTAGAGTGGTTAAGATTGCTCACTGCTTAAGAGTATGCCCTGCTCTTACAGAGAACCTGAGTTCAGTTCCTAGTATCCATGTGATGCGTCTCAGAGACATGCATGTGGGTCTCCAATTCTACGGGGCTAACAGTTCTAGCCTCTGTGGGCACCTGCACTCATACATATCCCCTGCTCCCCACCAAAGACACACAGACTTGAAATCAAATCTTTGAAAAGTAATTGCAAAGTCCTGGAACTTTCCTCCTTAAGACATCAGAATGCACACAGGCTTATCACGGACCTTTTAGTGGTTCAATAGTAAAATAACTCCTGAGTTTTACTTGGTCAAGCATTTAAGACTTTAACTATTCATTATATTGAAAACAATTGTTTGCTGTTATGTACTTTCTTTGAAAATAGCAGTTTATAATGTGCTGTGCTGTGAGCACTACAGGTGAAATGAATATGACATTTGATCATATCAGCTGAATGTCAAATGCCCAGAAATAACCATATGCAAATTATAATTGCTCCTATGCATAAGGGGTGGAATTTTATTCTATTATTTGCTGGTTACTGAGATCAGAAGGATAAATTTCATTTGTCTGATTAAGAATATAGGGTGTCCAAAGAGCCTTAGAAATTAGAAAGTTAGGTGAAACGGTTTGGGAAAATATTATTATTCTTGAAGGTTAAAAGTGGTTTGTAAATATTTACCTGAAAGTAATTTTGTTGGTGTAGTAATTATGCAAATGCAGCCAGGTTGTATAGGTGGTTCAATAAAGTACGTAATGGAGAGAACACACTGAAGAAATAACGATTGCACCGCACTTGGCATAATCCAAACATACATATCCAGATGCTAGCACACTTAGCATAAGCCAAAAGGGGAGGGGAAAACAGGCACAACTTCTCACTTAGTCTTTATGGTATATGTATGTGTGTGCGTGTGTGTGTGTGCGTGTGTGTGCATGTGTGTGTGCGTGTGTGTGCGTGTCTGTGCGCGCGCGCGTGTGTGTGTATGTATATATACATATATATGATTTTAATATATATTCAAATTATCAACTTTTTGAACTAACTTTTATAGTAGTTTATTAGTCATCTTTTCATCACTGATATGAAATGCCAAGCAGAGAATATTTATGAAAAAAAATGAGGTTTTGTAATTCACAGTGCTGAGACTCTAAAATCTATGCAGTATAAGACAGGTTCTTTGGTTTGCTCCAATCCTAGGCTGCCTGACTCCCCATCCCACAGCAATGTCAGGAGCAAAACAACAAGAGCAAAAACAACAAAACATACTAATTCTAAGAGAATGGAAATGGATAGAATTACTTATTTAGGAATACATTTCAATACTCATTTAGCAGTACATCCAAGGGCTTCAAGAAACACGCCCCCCCCCCAAAAAAAAAACAATAATTTTCTTTTGTCATTCTCCAGTGACTAAGACCTCTAGGACTCATTTGAAGGTTTCACTCCCTCCTGATAGCACTATACTGGGTACCAAGAGTCTTCCACATGAAACTTTCGGTGTGCTATTAAATCATATCAAGATTATAACAGCAGTGAAACCAAAGTTTACTGCTGAAAATTGGATATGGATATCCTGTGCTTCAATGCCTTAAGATTTAGCTTAGTTTTAAATGATATTGTATTCATACTTGTGTAAAAGCATTCAGTGTTTTATTTATATTTTATAATGTTTACTTTTAAAAACAATTAAATAATTTAGCAGATGTTTAATTCAGTATGTACTTACAAATATTTGCAGACTAAATTAGAAGCTTGAGATCACAATGTTTTAAAAACACCTAAGGGAGGAAATATATCAGTTTTAAGTTAGAATCTAAGAATATACACATAGTAAGTTCTTGGTACTTGGTTTAAATATTAAGAATATATGTCACCAGTGACCAAAGGCCTGAGCAAAATTCCTGTGCAGCAACTCAGACTTATTTTTAATTTCTATGTACTCTTTTCTCTTCCTTGAAAATTTGTATACCAATTTCTTTAGCTAATAATAATTTTATTATAAATGTCTTATATTTGTTTTTTACATGTATTTGAAAATATACGACATACAAAACCAAAAATAAAATGTAAATACAAAGTTCCAAAAATATAAAATTTAAGGACAAGATAGATGTGCATATTATAAGGAAGAATGAAAACAATGTTTTAGGGAAAAAAAACCAGCTTGTGTGAAAAAACAAACAAACAAACATACCAAAATCAACAAGAAAAAAACCTTTCCAGTGACAGCACCAAAAACTGCAAGTTCATGTCATAACCAAAATAGAAGAGATCTTGTTGTTCAAATGAGTGCTTTGTTTTTTTCATTCCATGAATGGATATTATACTAAGAAATGACATTTTTCTAACTTCAAGTATGATAAGTTACTATCGTATATTCTGAAGTAAAAAGAATGCACAATAAAAAAAAAAAAAACAATGAATAAATTATCCTTGAAAAGCTTCATTTCTCTCCTTGGAAGTAGACATTCTAGAGAGAAGTTCATTTGTAATGACTCATTCACCTAAAATCTAATATTTGTCAAATGAAATAGTTTTTAAATATGGCACATCACTTGCTGTGGTGAGACAGTGGGAACTCTGATGACATGATTTGTCTGCTCAATACAGTTTCTGAGTGAATGTTCAAAGCTATTACTTCTCTGAATATTCATAGTTTTCTGGGGTATGGTTTTATTTTTCCAAATTTTAGTTAGGCATATTAGGGCACACTACAAGAATAAACTGTCTGGACTAGAACTCATGATTACTACACATGATGATACAAAGTGGGGGGGGGGTAGTGTTCAGAAGAGCATTTAAAGCCAAGGCTAGGAGTGCTTTGTGCATCTGTTATGACTTGGTTTTGTCTGCTTACATTCTGCAGCAACACTCTCTCTGGTGATGTCTGCAGATGAGGAAGTTAATCACGCATGTATTTACTGTTGGGAAACATACCACATTAGAGTTTACTGTAACTCTAAATGGAATCCACATCATCTTGAAACATCTTATAAATGATAAATCCTGAATGTCTCCTTGTAACTCTATAATAGATTGTGCTTATTAACAGGATCTGTTAATAATTAACACACACTGTAGTTTTAAAATGCACCCCTACATCCTAATTCACTATTGACCCCATTAAACCTACAAGACATCCAAATCTGAAACCCTTTACTAAAAACTATAACTTGGCTATTTTCTCAAGATAATTAACTTTACTTTAGCATGTGAGGTAGATGCTGTTAAGTCCCTATATCTTTTGTTTTGGTAATAACAATTGTCTTCTGCTTTGTTCGTAATAAACATACATGTATTGACAAATGGGTGAAAATGTCTTCAGTGTAACGACAAGGCAGATATAAGTAGACATCTCTAAGTATAAATAGGGTAGAGTGCAATATTATTTGGGAATTGAAGTTTTATAACCAGCTGTGCTTCTGGCAACCATTTTTGCCGCAGTTCTTTCCTTTTCTGCAGGGAGAGGATGAGGAAAAAATCGCATTGTCAGCAGCAATGGGATTAGGAGGTGCAAGCACAGCTCCTCACATCTACCTGCTGCAGCCAGAGGCGTTCTTCAGAGACTACTCAGATGACGCTAGGGTTCTTGGCGGGACCCTGAAATTCTTTTCGATCAGTGTGAAGCAGATCTACAGTTTACTGACAGAAAGTTTAAGCATAGACTATAATGACAAGGGTAGTCATTAGGGAAAGCATTGTGTGTGTGTGTGTGTGTGTACATGGCCTTCTCAAGTGGGTACCAAACTTAGTGTCACACAATAGACATAGGTACAGCTGTACAGTTGTGTTGGCTCCACATGTTACCTCTCAAAAGTTGTTAAGGAACTCTTTCTCTCCCTCTCCTTCTTCTCTCTCTCCCTCTCTCTCTCCATCCCCCTCTCTCTTCATTCATATATATATGATATATATTATATATGAAATATTGTAATATATAATATCAAATAATGTATAATATATAAAAGTATATATACATTGTAGATAGTGAATTGAATAGAATGTAGCTGATAAAGTAAAACTATATGCAGCTTATATCTCACAAAAGAAGAGCATATAACCATCCTCTTCAGTTTGTTGTTACTGAAATAAGCCTACTTAAAAGGATTTATTTCTCTATAGAGGCAACCTTTTGTTGTCTGTGCTGTAATCCTCAACTTTTAGTTCAGCAAGAGATTTCTAGCTGACTTTGGGATTAGAGGCCCTTATACTTTTCCACATCTCCTTACATTCCTGTCTTTTTTGCCACATCATTAGCTTTTAAATGGAAGACATCTCCACGAGGAATAGTGAGTGGGATATGTCTCTCCTTCCATCCGGCCTTTAGTAGGGTTATAGTAAAGAGCTGGATGGGCTGGAGGTTGGTGTTGCTCTAACTATTCTGTGTCACGGGCCTATAATTCTTTCAGCAGTGCCTCCTGTTTTAGAGGGGATAATAACTTGTTTTGATGTTTACAGTGGAGATGAAGTTGCCATTTCTGTTTTGTTTCGGTTTGTTTGTGGTAGTCTCAGTGGAAGTTTTTGTCTTCTTTACATAGGTAGACATTATCTTAACAGTTCAAGGACTATATTTACAAGCAAAAACTCAATTCTTTCTGTTTGATACTTGTAGAGGAATTTTAATCCATCAATATGGCTACTCTGGCGAGAGATCACATTCAAAGACCTTCTAGGTCTATGTTACCAAGCTAGAATGCAGACATCCCATGGATTATAGTATGATCTGGCTAGTGTTATACATACCCACAGCCCACACTTTTAATCTCAAATAGTGTAGGTAAGGTTAGTTGGTAGAAAGAAGCAACCATGTTCCTTCTACTACTTTCCAAACACTTGCATGTTTGAAAGTGATGTCTAATTAGAGGGTGATTCTGTGAGTTGGAAGTCATTTGAGAGGCAATGGAGTGGAGTTGAGTTTGAGCCAGTTCAGCTGGTGGCAGTTCAGTTTGTGCAGGTCAGAGGCTGTTTTTTATCAGGGCATTTTTACAGAGATAGGTTACAGAAAGAAAAAAATCTAGACATGGGTAAAGGCAGAATGATCCACGGAAGAAGAAAGCACTAGAAAATCAGAATAGCTTGTTAGAGTTAGTTTGAAGCCAAGCGCACCAACTCAGTGAGTAACCCAGAGAAGCCAACTGTAGAGAAGCCAACTGTTTTGATTGAATCAGTCAACTTAGAGAGGAATGTGAGCCATCACAGCTGAGTTGGGCCAGCCAGAATCGAGAAAGTCAGCAGTAAGCCTCTGAGATAATTACTTCAGGTAAATAACTGTTACTTTTATAGTTACTTAAACATGTGATTTCAATATTTTTACTTGCGTTCAGAGTTAAACATTGTTTTTCTGGGACTCTTTATTTTTCTTTTCTTCTTTATTTTACAGACAGAGTCTATATGTCACAGACTGGCCTCAGACTTACCACATAGTCAAGACTGAGCTTGAGTTCAAATACTAAATTCTAGGCTTACTGGGGTGTGCACCACTCCTAGTGGTATGCTGTGCTGGGAATCAAACCCAGAGCCAAATGCATACTAAGCCAGAATTCAACCAAGTGAACTATATCCACAGGCATCTTCCTCCATTGTCAGCCTGCTGCTTCTGTTCTCCTGCTCCTAGGGCTTTCAGAGTCAGGATGGAGATACATCACCAGCTTCCTTATGTCTCCACTTGTCAACCCATCATAAAAACCAACTTGTCTTCCTCCAGGTCATCTTTATAATTCCCTATAATAAATCTAAAATATATCTACCCTATTGGCTTAGATCTCTGGAAGACTCTGACATGGATTTTCATATTTCTTTCCCCTTCTATTTTGAGTAGATATTTTTCTCATGAAATATACCCTGACTACAGTTTTCCTTCTCTCTATACCTTCCAATGCCTCTGATCATCCCCTGCCATCTGAATCCAATCCCTGCCTCTCATCAGAAAAGAACAGGGTTCTAAGAAGTAACCACAAAACATAACAGAGTAAAATGTAAGATAAAAACCAAAACCATCACATCAAAGTTGAATGTGGCAAATGAACAGAAGAGCCCAAGAGAAGTCACACAGTTAGGAGTCTCGTAAAAACACTAAACTGAGTGCTTTAATATGTACACAGAGGTCCTCTACAGGCGCTTGCTGCTCAAGTCTCTGAGTTCATAAAAGACTTCCTCAGCTGATTCAGAGTGACGTGCTCCCCACTGTCCTTCATCTCCCTCTGGCACTTACATTCTTTCTGCCTCTTCTTCCCTGCCTAAGTCTAACTGTGGGTCTCTCTCTTCTTGTCTGCTGCTGGAAGAAGCTTCTCTAGCAATGACAGACTAATGCTCTGATCTATGGGTTTAGCAGAGTACCATTGGGAGTCATCACCATTGGGAGTCATCACCATTGGGAGTCATCACCATTGGGGGTCATCACCATTGGGAGTCATCACCATTGGGGGTCATCACCATTGGGAGTCATCACCATTGGGAGTCATCACCATTGGGAGTCATCACCATTGGGAGTCATCACCATTGGGAGTCATCACTGTTTTTTTTTTTTTTTTTTTTTTTTTTTTTTTTTTTTTTTTTTTTTTTAAGTGTAGTAGTATCTGACTGGACTCTACTCTGCTTCAGTCTTTCATTTGCACCTGGCCTCCATGAAATCTGCCTCTTGCTGCTCTCACAGGAGGACACAGCTCTGGCTTTTAGTTTTCATTCCCTAACCTCATCACAAATATCAGACTGATGGCATTGCCTGGCTACACAGCCTCCATGCCCTTACATTTTAGCGTTGTGCACTGCTCACTGTGGCTGCCTACTTCAGCCATGGTTTCTGGCTCATGATTCTGACTCTAATTATGTCATTTTGTTCACTCTCCTTTATTTTGCAGTCATGTTTTCTTAGTATCCCAAAGTGTAGATTTTACTCCTCTTTCTCCCGTGAATTAAAGGTTTTGTTTCAAATGAGAATCCAAGCTGTTTATTTGTTTTTTTATTATGTGTCTAACTATGTCCTATGATGTCCCAGATTCTAGCCAGGAAAAGCAGAACACTGCCTTGCTGTCTTCCATCGGAGCCTGAAAGCCCAGGGGTGCCTGCTGCTTCCGTGTGTCCTCCAGAGTACTGAGCGGTTTTGTTTGTTTGTTTGTTTGTTTTTATTGCATTATGTCCAGGAGAAGAATTCCACAGTCTTTCTGCTGCACTGCCCTGGATTCCCACTCCTCCTCTGTGTGCAGTTCAGCATGATCACTTGTCAGTCAGAAATTACTTAAGTTTATAGAGCCATGGTTTTACCTTGACTGCTTTACAATGAGAAATTATTTCACCTAAAATAATGAGCATACATGTAAATATAGACATGAATACTGTATAAATGTATAATTATAAACATGTTGAAAATACAACATTACCTTTAGCATAAGTGTCTGTTTCCAGTAAAAGCCGAGGTTCATGAGGTGTCCAGCATATCCTGATCCACTCTGACTCCCCTGCAATATGTATCTTCATTTAAAATAGAGAATTACCATGCTCTCCGCTCTGTAACCTAAAACACTTAAAATTCATTGCCCATTTCCCTGAAGCCTTTTCATTTCTCCAAACAGCTTCTAATTTCGAGGAAAGATTCCTCGATGTGAAATGCCACTTTGTGAATAATTTCTGAATTCCCCTTTTGGGCAAGCTGAGACTTATCTGGCAAGCTTTAAAAGCTATTTTCAAAGGACTTCAAAAGGACCAGTAATTAGCTCTTTTTAACTTTCAAAATCATTCTATTTAGATTTCTTTTCTATATCAAGAATATTTTATAAGATATTTCAGAGGAACTCTATCCCTGCTTAAGAAACAAACCCAAGGCAGTAAGATACAATATCCAAAAATGACAGTAATTAAATCCTTACAAGATAAAAAATGAGGAAGCCATACAAATGACATGAATTTAACAACTATATTATTAATTACTATCATTTCTCCAGGGCATTAAAAACAGGAGTATAATATTAGATGTTTCTAAACATCTAGATACTTTTTTTTAAAAAGAGAGAATTTGTTCACACTAAAACTTTTTTTCTAAAAAAAGATCTTAATTTACATATCTTGATAATTCACTTTGTTAGTCCTGCCCAAGTTAGAGACATTAATCTTCAGGGACCATTTAACTTTCCACCACCCTTATGTGTCATTCATACAATCACGCTTCTTGACAGTGCCCTCTCTATAACTGAAGGAGTGAGTGATTAGTCACTGGTAGCACCTAGTAGACAGATGTAATATTATATTAGCAGAAGACTAAGAAAAGCAGAAGCAAAACCTTGAGATTCATTACAGTGGACCTCAGCTATTATGTGTCCCTTCAAATACAAACCCATGCTCGCATGGCTCAGTTCTCATGACTCACTCAAAACATCTCTCTGATTGGACTCAGATTAGAAAATATTATAGATGAAAAAGCATGTTAATCTTTTAAACATAAAATTGTCTGTTATCTATTGCAATATTTAATTAACTTAAACTTTAAGGAAAAATTTACCATTGGGGATTGACATAATTTCAAATATTTGTAAGGAACCAATTTGATTTAATTTTTAAAATAATGGAAATTGAACTGGATAATTGTAGGTGATAAAACCTCATGTATGTTAAGTGGAAATCTTAAAAGCCAGGTGAGTATGGAGTAATCTATTCCAAGTCTTTGAGTACTATGGCAGCCAACCTAGACTGATACACACCAGAAATAATATCTGCCATACTGGAAGGAAATATACAGGAAGTAATATTTCAGGCTGCTGAGAGGAAAAAACTAGCTGAGAGGTTTTGGAAAGAAATAACAAGGCTACAATTATTAAAACGAAAATTATCACTAAGAACACAAACAACTACACCAAAAATCAGTAACACAATGGCCACTCTATCGAACATCTCAATAATAACTATAAAAATTTAACAATCTCAGTTCTCTAATCAAAAGACAAAGACTGATGAAATGGATCAAGAAACACAAACGCTATCTGTGTGTTGTCTACAGGAAACACTGCTTAGGTTTCAAAATAAGCAGCACCTTGGAATGAAATAAAAGCAAAAACCTCTCCAATCAAGTAGGAACAGAAGGCCATAGGTTTTGCTATCCTAATATCTGAAATATACAACATAGACTGCAAACTAAAACTAATCAGAATAGTTAAAGAAGAGGAATTCATTCTATTCAAGAGACTAGTTAACCAACAAGAGATTACTATCTGAACATATACACCAAAGTCTGAAGCATCCACTTTCATTAAAAAAAAAATTACTGCTGTATGGATACACATAAATGAGTACCAATCCACTAACAGAAAGTGATTTCAACTCCACTGTCTCCAATAGGCAGGTCATCTGGACAAGAGTAGGTCGTAAGAATATCACACTGGAACTAACAAATACCTGCAGAACACCCCACCCAACACTGAAGAAAACACACCTTACTCAACGTGCTCAGAAGCTTTGCTGGGACACAAATCTTTACAAATTCAAGATATTTAAATCGCTTCTTATATCCTATCTGGCAACAATGCAATAAAACGTATAAAAATTGAAGCAAGCAGGTCTCTAGGAAATAACCTAAATTTACAGAGATTAAATTAAAAACCTCATTACTGAATGATGAATGCTTCATAGAAAAAATCAAGAAATACATTAAAATTTTGCTTAAGCTAATGAAAACGAGACACCACAAAACCTACATGAAACAAGGAAAGCAGCCCTATACAGGAAATACAGGAAATTGAGGACTCCTGTTGCTTACATTAGAAAATTTAGAAAGAGCACAATAAATGACTTAAAATTCAAAAAGATAGTACTCCAAAAGAGCTATTACTTTCCCAAATCTATGTCTGAATTGACAGCTTGCCACTACTAGACGAAAACCTTTGGGAATCTACTAAGGTAGCAGGCCTAGTTTTTATCAGCCTAAAATCTAAAACAGTCTTCATGGTGAACCTAGAGAAAAGCTTCTCACATCTTTCTCTAGCTGCTTCTGCCATGCACGCACCAATGTCTTTCAAACTCCCCTTGATTTATGACTTTCTTTGTGCTGTTAAACTACCAGTCTTCATGAGATCACTTCCATGATGGAGTGTGGGGATTTGGGTAAGCAAATTCCATGTTTCTGAGCAATTTAACAACTGCGTAGAAAATCCCTTTCTTATTTAGTGTTCTACTGCTGTGATTGGGCACCATGACCAAGGAAACCTTGAGGAGAAACAGTTATTGGGGCTTACAGTTTCAGAAGTGAGTCTGTGACCATTATGACAGGGAACACTGAAACGGGTGGGCACACACAGCTCTTAAATAGTAGCTTAGAGATTACACTGGATAAAACTTGGACTTTTGAAATCTCAGAGCTCATCTCCACTGATGCACCTCCTTCAACAAGGTCACACCTTTTAATCCTTAGCAAACTAGTCCCACTAACTAGGGACCAACATGAGGGCCATTCCATTCAAATCCTATGAGGACCATTTTCACTGAAATTGCCACACCATATTAAAGCAGCATTTTAGAAAGCCTTAGAATCTGCAGTTTCCCTCCATTTCTATGCTCTTTGCTGTATCCTACTACATCTAATAAATTCTCTGTTTCTGCTTCTTTTGGATTTTGTGACTTCTTTCACTGCTTATCCACCTGTTTTCTAGTAGAACAATGGAAATATTGAATTCTGAGTCAAAAACATGAATTTGTTAATCTTACAACAGCTAAACTATTTAAATATGTCTTTATTGTATCATTTGCCTACCACTTATAGAAATAATAAATAAAAATTAATTCATTTTGGTTCATTATTGTGTCAGTCACAATTTATTTTAAGAAATAAATATTGGAAACCACAGGAGACCTAGAAATTATTGAAATAATGGCATTTCTAGAACATGCAAATATTTTATATCATTGTTTTGTTATATCATATGCACCAAATTCTAGCTCGGAATGCCATACTGAAATTGCTACTTGGAAAACTTTAAACAATGATGGCAAAACTATTTACAGACTGTTACAATAGCCTTCGGTTTCTCTCTCTCTCCCTCTCTCTCTCTCTCTCTCTCTCTCTCTCTCTGTGTGTGTGTGTGTGTGTGTGTGTGTGTGTAATAACAATAGACAGAGATAAATAGAGTTGGGGTGAGACCAGTAATGACTACAAACATTAAAGGATAGAGTAGATAAAGGCATCTTGGAGAGGTTGGAAAGTTTCCTACCTAAATGTGTGCAAAAGTTCTGGCTGTGATTTGTGGGGAATTCTACTTATGTCAAGGATGAGAAAAAGGGATAATACCCATACATTTAATGCCTTAAAACTAGGAGACACCAGCTGGGCGTGGTGGCGCACGCCTTTAATCCCAGCACTCGGGAGGCAGAGGCAGGCAGATTTCTGAGTTTGAGGCCAGCCTGGTCTACAAAGTGAGTTCCAGGACAGCCAGGGTTATACAGAGAAAGCCTGTCTTGAAAAAATATAATAAAAACAAACAAATAAAAACAAACAAAAAACAAAAAAAACTAGGAGATACCCTCTTCTCAAAGAATGTGACTATTCTATTTAAATTTTTAAAATATTTTCTATGATCAATACACATATTTATGAAATACAATTTCTTACAACTAAGACTCATTTGGTCTTAAGCATTTATGATCAAGCCATCTTCCCTTGTCTGCATTGGGACTTAGCATATTCTAAGTCCTATGTACATTGAGTAGTAATTAGGAAAAATAACACATCTATCATCTTAGACTATATTATTTCTTTATATTGAGTATATAGTATATTCAAATTCTCTTTTATTAAACTACATAAGTATTGAGATATAGCCACTCAGTAATTTTTAATGATGTCTACTTGACTATACTACAGAACTCAAAAGCTTCTTGCTAAAGATAACATCACATCTATTGAGTGCCCCCTCAACCCCCTCCAATCGTTTGAAGATCTACAAATTATAGAATACTATTGTAGAGATGATCTGTTTCATGAAAAACATAAAATTTTTTCCTCCTTAGTGGAGAACTGGGAAATGGCTAGGATGTTTTTAGCCCATTTATACTCCTAAATTATAATTTTAGGATTTACAGATGGTGCAAGAATACAATTCTGCATACTTTCAAGCCTTGCTGTGTAGCTCTCACCATGTCAATTTGGAATGGAAAGTAGTACATGGGGAAATCATGGTCCTTGCTGCTTTAGTAATAGTCTCTCATGATCCAGGAGCCTCATTTGAATTCAGAACAAAATAAACATGTGCAAAAGTAGAAAAACTAGTCACCACTTCTAGCAGATAGTTACATATTATTTTCAAGCGTGTTCTAGACTCTAAGGAAGTTAAAGGTTCTATTTATTAAAATACACATTAGGCTCACTAAGTATACAGTACTAGCTTCAGTGGCCTTTTGATACAGTGGCCTCTGTAGAAATTTAGACTCACTATGGGAAGTGGGCAGCCACTGGGAAGAAGCAAGCAATTCATTATCAGTAGAATGTACAGCTACTGCAACACAGGAGGAGCAGAAAGAAATGTGTGTGGCCCTTCTTTATCCATATTCTGTGCTATTAAAACCCCATATAATCTTAGTGGTAAACAGAGAAGCATTACAGCCACACCCTGAAAAGACATTCACATGCAGCCCTTTAGGAATGAGGAACTGTGTCACACTAGATATTCCACACATACCACAGGTAAAGCAGATGTTGACCTGTTTGATAACCAGCAGAGGCAATACATGTAGGTTATGATACCAAATGCAGCTGCAGAGACTATGACCTTCATTTGCCAGACTTTCCATTCTTTCAGTTTCCCCTAGGATACACGATTCTTGTATAAATTGGAAGCAGTGTTCATCCAAATGATTCTTAAGCATTGTGAGGAGTAAACTCAGCATATCATGTGTCGCACTGGCCAAATCTTGCCTTAGGACTGAAGAGTTGGTTTCTGATAGTGCTGCTTCCTAGTAGCCCTTAGTTGTCACCTCACAAAATGCCATATTCCTAACTTGGGGCAGCCCACATTAAGTGACTGTTTGATGCCAGCTCTAAAGGCTCACTCTTCCAACAAATTGGGATGTACTGGGCTTGACTAGCCTTTGGGGAGACTGCATCCCTAACTGCCATTTCCTTGTAATTCATTCTCTTCTCTTCTCTTCTCTTCTCTTCTCTTCTCTTCTCTTCTCTTCTCTTCTCTTCTCTTCTCTTCTCTTCTCTTCTCTTCTCTTCTCTTCTC